>NW_011888805.1:11855861-11872254 GCF_000151845.1 Pteropus vampyrus
TAATTTAGATAATAGTACTTAGTGTTCATGGTATGGTTTCTAATTTACATAGTTATCTGCATACAATAGATAACTGGAGTATGAGTATGCTGGCTAATTAAAATTTCTGGCTATGTAAGTAGCGAATATACAACTTCTTTTGTTTTCCTCTTTATTACTGAAAATATTTCTGAAATATATTAGTACATCTTTTTAGTAGAATAGTAATGAAATCTTTTGATGAAAAAATTTTTCATGCAATCACTATGCATATCAATGATCATTGTTTAAAAGTATGTTAAATTGAATTTATATTGAAACTGTGCTATATCCTGGAAAACTCTTTTTTTATACTAAATCATCAATATGAGTTTATTTTAGGTAATTTCTTCATGTTTTCTAAAAATAGAATTTTCAAAGTGATTCTGGGTAAATGGATTTCAATTAATAAGGTCTGGCTATACACTAATGTTTCGAACAGTTCCACAAATGCCTAATTTTTGAATTGCTGGGTTTGGAGAAAGCTCTAGAGTGAAAGACACGAAATGCAAGGTAAACACTGACAGTGTTGTTTGTAAAAAACAGAAGGCTATGTTTTTATAAAATACACATTTCTGCCACTTCTCCCATATCTCACCTAGATAACTCCCTAGAGAAGACAGGCATATGTGATTCTGGTTTCCTTGCCCCTCATCCAGCCCTTTTAGGTCCACTCATGAGACAGAGAGAGAGAGACAGAGAGAGAATCCCTGAGAGTCAGTTAATCAAATTTCTTACCTAGTGCAGACATGCCTTTGGCAGCATTCCTGACAGGCAACAATCCAGCCTGAATGCTAACTCCTTTAGTTACGGGGAACTCTATGTCATGGGACGTTCCTTCCTTTGTCAGATACTTCTAATTGCTATACTCCTTCTGCCACCCAGTCAGCAACTGATACTAGTTTTGGCACCTGGAGCAACTCATCTTATGAACACACTATTCCACAAACAGGCATCCCAAGGCTTTGCCTAAGACCTTGCCTTATCCAGTTAGAGAATTATTAAAAATGATAAACTCACAGCCTGTTCAAGGTTCCTTACAATCTCTGGACAAAATGGCTATTGGACTGTATTGCCCTGTCTTACATGATAGAGCTTCCCAGACTGAATTTATTTTTAACATGGATGAAAGTAATGCATTTTACATTATGTAACTGAACAGTAACATAATGTAAGAATGGACTGTTCTCAGGTATCTACATCGAATGGAGCTATGCTAGAAGCCACATAAAATAGGTTTAAAACAGGCAACATTCTATTTCTCTTTGCAGAGTACCTAGCAGAGTCATCAACTCACAGGATGAATAAATGAAGACTGGCATGCAAAAAATAAAAATGCACACACAAAATCAACAACACACTAAAAGGCAGCAGGGTGACAAGAGCCCAAGATAATAAACATGTAAAAATTTGCATAATTAGGTCTTAGAATTTCTTTAGTTGTGAAATATGTGTGATTCACTTGATTCTGGGTGTAGTTAGGAAACATTCACCTCACTTAAACTGAGTCTGGTAGAAGCCAACCTGGCTTCATGTTTTGTTAATCCCCTGAGTGTTTGCTCTGCTGGGTATCATTAGCCAACTGGTTTAGCAGGAGTTCTTTGTTTTTTTGCTCTGATATGATTTATTTTCTGAGTTGCCTGAACAAACAGGTTGCTTAGGCCATTGTGTTGGGAAGCCTGGGGGTGGTTTTAGGAGAAGATAGAGCCTTCTTCCAAGGAAGGACTATTACTCATCCCACTAGTTTACCCTGAAGACATTCTCAGCCAAACATTTCCAAACCACTCTCCTTCCTCATGGGCCCCTAATAGATTGGAAGGGGGTGGCTTACACTGAAATCTTTGGTGCTTGCGATGAAGACATCCAAAATATCTTATTTATGGGTCATGATGTAAGTAAGAAATCAGGCTCTCTGTGGAGAAAGCATTAGTCTTTAAATGATCGAACTTGGAATCCATTCTCAGCTTCGCCATTATTAATTTCATGACCTCAGACCCTCTCTGAGTCTCAGTCCTTAATCGTAAAGGACTATTGTGACATTTAAAGAACTTATGTAAAACACCTAGGATAGTGTCTAGTGAAGGAGTTCTCAAAGTGTGGCCCCCAGACCAGCAGCATCAGCATCAGCATCACCTGAGAACCTGTTTGAAAAGCGAAGTTTCAGCCCCACTCTAGACCTACTGAATACAAGGGGGACAGGAAGGAGGTAGCCGCAATCTGTTTTTAACAAGCTTTCTAGGTGATTCTGATGCACAATAAATTTTAAGAACCACTGTCCCGGAATATGAAAGGCCCTTAGAAAATGGCAGCTTTTACACTCTTCATATTAGTCTACTACTTTACAGCTTACCAAGTTGCTTTTCCACTCAAAATACCATATATGTTGCTCAGGTTTTCAATCCCTTTGACCCAGTAATTCCACTTTGCAAAATTTTCCTGAGGAAATAATCAGAGATGTTCAGAAAGATTTATGTAGTAGACTATTCATTGAGGAATTACTCATGCAAGTGAAAATTTGGAAACTAGAGTTAAGTAAACAATATGGGGTTGGTTTAATGAATTCTGGCACATCTCCATAATGGAACACAGTGCAGCAATTAAAGATCATGTTGTAGACTCTGTCTGTTAGAGCAAGTGCTGCGAATGACCTAAGATGCTTTTCAAAACGCAGACCTGTGGTCCATGTCTCAGATTTATGAGTTAGAGTCTGTGTTTGAGGGACTTTAGAATCTTTATTTTCTACATACTCTCAGGTTATTCTTATGCATCCAAAAATTTTTAAAAAGTGTCTTAGATTAACAATCAATAACATGACGATAATCATAGTACATTATTCAGTGGACAAAAACATATCACAAAACAAATATCTATAGTATTTCCATAATATGGACACCATAGACATATGTATACATATGTATATGTATTAAGATGACCAAAAATACATGTGCTAAAATGATAAGTAATTATCTCTGGATGATAAGATGGCAATTCTGGTGGTGGTTTGTTTTATTCTGTTCTAAATTTTCCACATTTTCTGTATTGTGTATAACTTCAGTGAGAAAAGCAATGGTATTCCAGAAACCACATCTGTAATGCGTCGTCACTGAACTATGGAGTCGGACTCTATACCTGAGAACAGCAAATTCTAATATAGACACATGTGAACAAGAACTAGAGAAATAAAAATAACAAAATCAAGACATCAATGAACAAAGCAAATACATTTGTGTCTCGAAAAGGAGAGCACTTAAGTCTGCTTGAAGAGTGAGAGCCAAGATAAATTCAAAATTAGGCTGGAAACCATTTCCTGCTCTTCTCCCACCCACCAGCTGTGCCCAGTGTATACAGATGCAGCGTGCCATTCATTAGACAATGCAGGTGGCTGGTCATGCTGCTGACTCTGTTTGTCCCTGATGATCATCAGGGACAGAAAAAAAAGGAAACCAGAAGATACTATCCTGGCACAGAATTTAAGGAGCCTTCAATGGAGTTCTTTTATAATAGGAGAGTAATTGCCATCTTTCGAGGATGATGAAGGTATAGCACATTCTGAAGTCAGAGCCATGTACAACTGTCTTGACCAGACCCCCGATTTCCCCAACAGTGGGCTCTGGCACATAGTGATATGAGTATCTGCAGGAGACAGTCTCGTGGAAAATGCTCCCTTACCCCAACTGACCAGAGCAACTTGAAGTTTAAGAACTGCTGTCAGCAAGTGTATATTAACTGTCTGTCCCAGGCCCACCATCAAGATAGGCCCTAGAGAAGATATCAAGGAGGTAAAGATATCTGAGGATCACCAGTGCAGACCCAAGTTCAGAGACGGAGGGCAAGGGCATTCTTGGGGCTTAATGCTCTGAGGTCACCACTTGAAATTCTTAATAATTTTATTTTGAATTAGTGTTTTATAAGGGAAGTCCAAAGGGAGAGTAAAGCATGGGGAGTGGAGAGGAGCTCAGTCACCGCCCTCCCCCACCATTACCTCCCACAGATTATCAGTCCACAGACCACAGCCATTGAAGCCTGCACACAGGCACAAGGAGGGTAAAAGTCATGTACACCAGGGCTCTGGACCCTTGGGAGAGTCTGCAAGTAAGTGTCCCTATGCTCGAGGGAGCACTATGTCAGATAGCAAATAAAAAACAGCATGACAGATCAGGAGAAAGACAGAGAAAAAAAGGAAAGAAGTTTTTCCTGTTTTTTGAAGAGACCCTGTGGGGGTTTTGCCCTGGGAGTCGGGTCTGATAAGGACCTACAGGGGTGGGAAGCACTGAGGGACGCATATGGGATAAACAAAAAGAGAGGACTTATTAGAAGAGGCTCCTTCCTTAACAAGTGTTTCTGGTCTGTCTGAGGAAGCTAATTTACCCACGGAGGGTGTAGCCCTTGAAGACATCACACTGCAGAGCAAATCGTGTGGTTCCGTAAGAAGAGCATTTTCCCAGAAGAGTCTCTGGTGATTATAGACCAAGACACAATCCTGCTTAATTATATGCAGTACAAACAATTATTCTAAATAGTCTTTATGTATAGGGATGTATATGAAGCCAGGACTCAAAGAGAAAGGGCTGGGAGTTTAACAGACAAGGTCTTTGGCGTTTGTTAAACAATGTCAGGAGGAAAAATGCAATTATAAAAATGAGTCGAGTTCACCTTTCTTCCTAGAAATGATCTTTCCAGCAACTTCTATTATTCTCCTCTTGAGAAAAGAGTTATTTTTTTAATAAAAATAATAGAGCGTCCTTTTGGAAAACATATTCTCACACTTTGTTTATTAGCATTCTGGGAAGTAAAGGGCACACATGCACAAACAAATCACAATGCAAATGCTTATTAGTGCAGAATATTCTATATACATGTTTATAAAAATCAATTACATTTTACAACAGTCTCTAAATTACCTCCATAGAATTAAAAACCACTTTAAGTGTTCAATAAAGGGAGAAAAATCCATTAAACTCCTGAGTCCTGCTGAGTATCTCAGTGAGACGAATAAGAGCTTAGTAATTACATGTGGCAGAAGGAATGTGTGAGTTCTAAGGTGGTCTTTTCAAAGACCTAAACCTTAGCCAAGTTTATATGAAATCACACAGATCTCTTCCCTTCTCTATCAAGAGAATTAGCCAGGATCCTCTTACTTATTTGCCTGTCTCATAGACACATATATAAAACACATGTCCTGTATTACAGAGAAAAAGGTGTAGGTAAGAAGGCAGTTTAAGACTATGCTCAACTTGCTCTCAGACATGAGACGTATCTGTATGGCTGTGTCTGTCTGGAAGACTGATGGGATAGGATCTTAGACTCAGGCAAATGAGACCCTAGCCTGAGGCCCATGTTTTAAAGAGGAGACAAATCCATGAAACCAAGGGACATGCCCACCTGGAACCAATATTCCTCCTTGTAGTCCATGCCTTAGTAACTTGAACTCTGGAATTTTCTTCCTGAATGTCCCAGCCTGCTTCAGAACCTGTGTGAGCCTATTCAAGTCACAGCATCGGAACAATTAATTGCATCCCTAGCCTCATGGTGGCCAAAGGGCAGCTCCTGTGTTTGAGCTGAGTTGTCAAGTATGCACAGGTCCCTTAAGTTGTAAGACTAAGCAGACACCAGGAAAATGAAAGAGACAGGCTGTGGGTTGGATGTGGTGGAGACATTCATTTGTACTCTTACCCCTGCCTGCAAATGTTAGGGGTGGGTCTTCTTTCAGGAGACCAGATGCATAAGGTTCTGAGGAGCCTCCTAGTCAGAGAACATTTTAAAAGCAGGAGTGAGGGACATAAGGTTGACTTTGTATTGGAGCCTCATTCTCTAGTTGAAAGAATCATTGTGAAGACTGCATGAGATCCACCCCTTAAATTTATCATTTATAATGATGTGAAATTCAGCTGAGTTGAAACTAAAACTTATGGATTAGCATTTGACAATATAAGAAATGCTCACTAAACTATTCAAGGCTCCTTGGAGTTTTTATATGCAATCTAATATTCTGGAGATTCCTCTTAGTGGCATGGCTAACCATGGCTGCCAGATAGGCCAGAATCTATGCTAAGGACTAAGAGTAGGTCATCTATGAGTTACTCCCTCTGTGCTGTCATTAACACACACAAGAAATCTGCCTTCTGTCTAGGGATCTCCTTGCATGTCTACACCCTTCTGTCTAGGGATCTCCTTGCATGTCTACACCTGAGGCTTAAAGTTTCACCTGTAGAGGATCATTCTTTGGGTTGAACTGACAGTAACTGAGATATGAGACCCTACATTTCAAGCTCTGGTTGAGTTTATCAGAAGCAGAGTGGAGGGCAGCCACAGACATGGAGAAAGAATTGTATAAAACCTCACGAGGGCACAGATTACAAAAGGGCAGGAAAGTCCCGGAAATGAGTCGAGAAGGACTGATTCAACAAAGCCTCCTTTATAGACTAGCCCACCACAGACCCTGTGAATCTATGCAGTTTTAATTAGGTTTACCTGCTTTAACTGGCTGAAAAATGGGGCTATGTATATGGAAGAAACAACAAACTCAAACATCTTTAGTCTATTAGAATTTTCACTGTATCAAAATAGGCCCTTTTATGTTTTTTCAAAAAAAACTTTTGCAGTATTTGGGAGATACATCTCAGAGTCATTTATGTGGTAATATAACTTTCATGTTAAAAGTCATTTTATGCCAAGAGTATATGTTTTATTATATTTTACTGAGATGTAATTTACATGCCATAAAATTCACCTTTTTAAAGTATAAATTTAGTAGATTTTAGTACATCCACAAAATTGTACAACCTTCACCACTATTTAATTTCAGAAAATTTTTGTCATCCCAAAAAGAAATCTCATTACTCATTAGCCTTCATTCCCCATGCTCAATCTTTTCTCAGACACAAGCAACCACTAGTCTACTTTTTATCCCTCTGGACTTGCCCATTTTGGACTTTCCATATAAAATGAAAGAAATCATACAATATGTGGCTTTTTATCTGACTTCTTTCACTTCAAATAGTGTTTGCAAGTTCCATTCGCACTGTGATATAAATCAGTACTTCATTCTTTTTTATGCTGCATAATATTTCATTGTATAGATATAACAGATTTTATTAATTCATCGCTTGATGAAAATTTGGGTTATTTTCACTTTTTGGCTATTATGAGTAATGCTGCTATTGATATTCATATGAGTTTTTGTGTGGACATATATTTTCTTTTTCTTTTTTTTAGTTATTTATTTTTGTATGGCGACATTGGTTAATGAAATCCAATATTTCAGCTGAACACTTTATCAATAAGGTATATATGTATTTACACAGTGTGTTCACCTCCCAAAGTTAGATTTCTTTCTGTCACCACATATTTGACCCCCTTTACCTCTGTCTACCTCCCTCCTCCCTCCACCCCCTACCTTCTGGTAACCACTAGTC
This sequence comes from Pteropus vampyrus, assembly GCF_000151845.1. NCBI lineage: Eukaryota > Metazoa > Chordata > Mammalia > Chiroptera > Pteropodidae > Pteropus > Pteropus vampyrus. The sequence continues at coordinate 11,863,295 of NW_011888805.1, forward strand.
TATAGTCCATGTCCATGAATCTCTGTTTGTTTGTCTTGTTCATTTGTTGCTTTTATGTTTATATCCACATATAAGTGATATCATGTGATTTTCAACTTTTTCTGTCTGGCTTATTTCGCTTAGCATTATTATCTTGAGGTCCATCCATGTTGTCGCAAATAGCAGTATTTCATCTCTTCTATGGCTGAGTAATAGTCCACTGTATATATTTACCACAGCTTCTTTAGCCAATCATCTATCATAGAACACTTCAGTTGCTTCCGTGTCCTGGCCACTATGAATAATGCTGTTATGAACATCAGTGTCCAAATATATTTTGGGATATGGATTTTCAAGTCTCTAAGGTAAATACTGGACATATATTTTCAATTCTCTTGGATATATGCCTAGGAGTAAAATCGTTGAGTTATGAGAGTATCTTTTTGTCTTTTAAATCTTAAAAAAAAAAAAAAATGGTGTTTCCAATGTTAGCCTGAATCTTGGGTTTCCACACTCTACCAGAAAGTCATATGATATGTGTATAGAATTTAAGTAATTTATTTTCTCCTCCTCTTGGCTACCAAAAAGTCCTACAAACCATTAGAACCAATGGTTATTGAAACAAGTATTAGCAGGTCAAGTTAACTGTGGCACTTTTCTCAGTTTGTTCACTATGGAGCACTTTCGTAAAACAAAATTTATACTTAAGAATCAATGCTTCTAAAAAGTAATATAAAATAATAACATGTGAAATGTTCAAAGTGGAAACATAACAATGTGCTCTAATTTGGCTACTTATGAATCTTCTCCCAGAGTTAGGAGACAATGAAGACCAAAATAACCCAATGACTTGGAAGATAAGCATAGCAACTTCACAGGTATGGGTGAACACTTTTTTTCCCCCCAAAAGATCCTTCATCCCTTCTGAATAAGCATCAAGAATGCAGAAATTCATAAACCATAATATTGGTTAATGAGATGTGCATCATATTTTTTAGCCACGTAGATAGCTGACCTGGCTATCCAGCAATTAATCGAAAGTGAAAAATTCAGTTACATGGGCCATTTAGCATCAGGTCATTTAAGAATAATAACCCCGTATTATTTTTGTAGAGTTTTTCTCTCCTCAAATTTATCTTGTTTGTAGACATAGCTATGATTTAAAGAACAGAATGTATACTCAGAAATGTTCTACATTGATAAATTATGCCATGAAAAAAGAGGCAGGATATATTTTTGACTTTTTAATTTGACTGTTACTATTTGCATTTTCTATTTTCCATATGTGTCATCATAGCCTTTTTTCCTGTAATTTTTCAATTCTCTCTTCCTGCTCCATTCTTGATTTCTTTATTTTTGACCCCAGAATTCCTGAATCACCACGCCGCCACTTGTGATTGTTTTCAAACTAATATGTTTCACACAGACGTTTCAGGAATATATCCATCAGCAGAAAATTGTAAGTGCCAATAAAAATCGTCTCTCTAATTTGTTAATGCATGTCTGAAAAATACAGAAAGTGTGAGATCAGTACAAAAATAACTTGAAGCAGAAGGCTGAGGACTGGGAGGAGAGGAAATATACATAATAAGCAGTTTATTGATTCCCCCTCCCCCATAAACTAACCCACATGTCGCTGTCTGCTGTGGGGTTTGTCTAGTGTCTGCACTTTAAGCATCCACCAGTGGAGTTCCAGGCCACTGACCCTCAAGGTTCATGCTTGTCAGTGGTAATTCATGCATCCAGCATGTTCTTTTCCTGGCAACTCTTCTAAGAGATGAAATGTTGTAGCTTTATTCTAATCGTAAGGCTCCTTGGGAAAATATCTTGGATGCTGTACAAATCACTCAAATCCAATCTTTCACTGGGGATAACTGAAATTTACAGGGCCCACGGTGATAATTCGTATTTGTGGTCCTTGTGATTTGTATTAATAATAAGCTTTCAAAGTGTCAGAAAGAGTTCACTGCATACCCAAAGTCACCAAAGATAGTTAGAGCTTGTGCTGTTTATAGAGCTTAGCACATGCTACTCTGTGTGGTGGGAAAAAATAATGGCACAGCCTACATTCGTCTCAGTTCAGCTTAGTAAGGCAATTACTAGGCATAGCACTGTCCTAGATGCAGAGGGAATTACAAAAATAACTTGTTCTCGAGGATCTCAGGAGATAAGCTATGATAGAACAATAGAAACACAAATATGTGTTACAGTGGTATGAAATGAGTATACAAATGCTAAAAAATGAGCTAATCATTATGAGAAAATAATCTGAGCAGACTTCATTATGGAGTTAATTACCAATCAGACCACTATAGAAACTATAAGATTTAGTTTGGCAAAGTAGAAAGAGAATGCCTTTTGAGTTGTGGAGGAAGAGTGAAAGTAAAAGAGCAGACAGCAAAAAGCTCTAGCGATGTCATTTGCAATTTAAAATTCACCTATTCTGCAAAGCCCTTCTAGTTAAAGGTGACCATGTTCTCGCCAACAAGTCAGCGGAATTCTGCTGGGTGCCAGAGTGGGAAAGCTTTGCTTATCTCAATGCAGAGGCAGACTCAGCCAACACCAACCTTCTTCACCCTCATGCCTGACTGGGAAGATAAGATGAACGTGATGCTCGAAACTGCAGCAGGATCTTCCAATGTGAAGGAAAGGCCAGAGAATCATCAGACGCTGGACTCATCATCTCTAAGTCCTCCTTCTTAATGTGGGAAAAATAATCCCTCTTGGTTATAAGTCACATTTTCTATTATTTGTAGCTAAGCATATTCCCAATTGACATTCTCAGGTGGATTTTTGGCCAGGAAGAAGTTGCCCATATTTTAGTTTTATTTGGTAAATTTAATTTTCAAATAAAAATGCGCATGATCGTAGGATTATTTCATGAGAAAACGGTTGTTCTATATCTTGCAAGTTTATTCACATAAATATAACAAATACATATAATATATATGAGTATACATATGGATCTATATATATCCATTTTATAATTTGTAGCCAAAAGCAGACTTCCCGAGCTTTCAGCTACATTTAGTCCATTAAGCCTCACTATCTCAGTTGAACACATCTAATACCCTCTGCGTGACCATGAATTTAATAAGTCAGCTAGGATTTCAAGGGACAGATACATTTACAGTGTCATTTATTTTCCTTTAATTTCTCTTCCAACTCTGTGAAGTAATGTCTTTGGTGGCATTTTTTTTTTTTTCATATTGAGAAGATTGCTGTATCAGCTCCAAAATCTCATCTTTTTATAGTGCTTTCTCATATTTCATGAAATAAAGGTGATTTAAACATTCATAGTCCCTATACCCTTCGAGAACTGCTTTTTCCAACTGTCGGCAAAGTCAAGGATGACATACCTGGAAGGCTAGCAATTTTACATAGACTATAAAAACTAGAAGGGACCATCTGGGCTAATGGATCCCATCACCGGATGATCTTCACAATCTTCTGGGGGACTTCTTAAAAATAAAATTTCTGAGATTCATCTCCAGGAATCCTGATCCAAGGGATCGGGAATGAAGGCCAAAAATCTTAAAAAATAAAAAAATAAAAAATCTCTCCAAATACTCAGCCAGGTTTGGGAACTATTAACCTAGTTAGTCCAGTGCTTCTCCAAATGTGCACACGACAGAGCTGGGGATCTTGTTAAACCGCAGTTTCTATTTCCGTAGATCTCAGGTTGGCCCAAGATTCTACTTCTCTAACAGATTCCCAGTGATGCTCATGCTGCTGGTCCATGAGCCACACTTTGAGTGAGAAGAACCTAAGCCACTTCCCACCTTTCATACTACAGGTGAGAAAACTGAAAATGAGAGAAGTTGTCCAGGTCACATAGACATGCAGTGGCAGCATGAGGACAAGAGCCCAGCTCCCGCAAGTGCCAGGCTCGTGTCCTCTGCACTGTTACACTGATTCCGGAAAAGAGCGATCTGTCCATGAGACATACTGGTGTTGATGAGGACTGGAGAACATGAAGTCACTTTGGTTCACAGTCTTGTTTTATGATATGGAACCTTTAAATAGTTTGCGAGCTCATTCTCCCTCTGTCTTAACCTTCTCTTTCCACCTCATATCCAACCAGTGGTGTGCTGGTAAATATTTAACAACCAGTTCTCTTGATGGAGGCAGGGTTATGTGTAATGTTTGCTGATTTCTGTAGTGTACATAGACTTAACAAGGCCGATTTGAAGTTACGCACCTGAGGTTACTAAACATGGAAAAGATGCCCCGACCAGCTCTCATGAATGAGTAGGACTTGATTCCAGCATTCTACTCATGCAGCTCTCCTCTGACCCAGAGGAGCTGAGGCCACAGGCCAGGACAGCAGCTGTGGTATCCAGCCAGGCTGCCAGGAGTTGGTACAGCAGGTCCTCGAATAGCATCATTTCATTCAACATCGTTTCATTATAACATTGATAAGATGCCGTAGAAACTTAACTCTTGTTTATATCAATTAGCCTATGGTAAAATTGGCTTTGTTATATGTCATTTCACTACTGAAAGTTCCAGAACCTGTCGACAATGTTAAGTGAGGACTTACTGTACCCGGCTGGGGCTTAGGAGAAGAAATAACACTATTGTTTTTTAAACAAGTCAACCTCTGGTGTACCTAGTAAGATGTATTGATTGTTTATTAATGAGAATTTCTTAGGAAAGCTAATACCAAGAAAAGAGGCAAGATAATGGGGAAAGAATCAGCTTCTAAAAGAAATGAAACAGTTAGAGACCTAAAAGAAGCAAAAGAAATGAACTAATTAACTTGACAGTGGACGAGTATGTAAATACTTTCACTTAGTCCAAATAGAACCAAAAAACACTGGATTAATTTTCAATTCAAGTCAACAGTATTGACTGAGTGCCTCCTGCATTCACAACATTCAGTTAAAGTCTTGGTTTTACTTTCATGTGATCTTATTGGAATTGTTTTTCTTTTTCCTGATATAAACCATTTCCTCTAGGAGTCTCACTGGAGAAGACAAGACAAGCAGTCCCTTATGTCTGTGCACCAGTTTCTGTACTTAATTTGCCACTGACCACCAGGTAATTGATGATATTTTTTTAAAATGAAAGATCTCTGTTAAAAGTGATTCTTTATATTAAGCAATTTACACAGTACTAGAGTAAGACTACATGTGGTCATGCAGAACAGATAACATTGTACCAAACAATATTAGATCCATATATAAGAAAGTTTACATCATTTAGACATAAGCCACACAAAATAGTGCAAACATAACATTATGACTCTATTCACTAAAAAACACTTATACATTGCATACAAGAATTGTTTTTCCATGTCATTAATGAACAATGAAAGTAAATGGAAAAAAAATAAACAAATAAGGACTTTCAACATGGAGGAAGTTTAGCTATCATATATATTTTTATCAAAAATGGCCTTTTTGTTTTTCTCTTAAATTTCCATTCTCAGCTGGTCACTCTCCCTAATAGAAATCTTTTTACCAATTGAAAAAAAAAAAAAAAATCTATTCTCCTCCTAAATGTTATCACCACTCACTAATTCTCTTGGGGAAAAAAGTGTAATTTTTCCCATGACATATATTTACTAAGTGCTATGTAAGCTGAGGAACACTTGCAATAAGTTTGATTGGTTTCCTTTTGTTATTAATCCCTGCAGTTCAGTGTGACAGGCTGAAAAGCTGAAGAAAACCCAGAGAAATTCTGCTTAAATTACATTTAGCAAAACTAAACTGACAGGTTTAGAAGCAGAAGATCATTGTAAAGTGACCTTATCCATTCAAAACATATAAGCAAAAGCTAACAAGAATGAGGCCAAATTTCTTCATTTGAGGATCTCTGGACATTGAGTTGCAAATTTCTTGAAGGTTTGTCTTCAGTTTACCTGGCAAAACACTAGAAGTTTGCTATAATACCCATGGAATTCGAGAGTGTATTTCAATAAATATTTACTGAGCACCTACTTTATGTAAGATGCCGGTAAAACATTGCAGATCCAACTACAGGCAATGCAAAATAACCTTCTACTTTTTTTGAACATCAGCACTATGCAAAGAATTATTTTAATACATGATCTTATTTTTAATCCAAGGTAGAATAATCTAGTTGGTTTAGAATATGGCCCTAATAAATATTGCCTCTATTACACATTCTTGTAATAATAAATTCTCAAATACTTTGATAACTTGAAAGAAAAACAAGAGAGTATATGTTTAACAGAAACCCATCCTCTAAATGAGGTCCTGAATAAAAGGCGGAACTTTTATGTCAGTCACACTCTTTTTCTAGGCCCCAGTTTGTACCTAACAGGTTTGTTATGAAGATCAAAATAGATGAAATGTATGGAAATTTATGAACTCAAACACAATACAGATGTAAAGTGAAATTATTATTATTATATATAGGTTTTTACACGGAGGAATTTACAGGGTCAACTTTTAAGGAGCTCATAGTGTGAAAAGGCGTATCTCTTCCGCCAGAAAAAAATTTTAAATGGTCAGTATCTGGCTTTTTATTTTCCCACAGTTAATCTGAAAGAAATGTAACTTTCCTTCATAGTAAGATTATATTTTGCTCTTTATTTCTGGACTCATTTTGCTTCTCTCTCTCTCTCTTTATATATATATATAAATATATATTTATATATATATAAATATATAAATATATAAATATATTTATTTATATATATATTTATATATATATATATACACACACACACACACATGCACACACACACGCACACACACACACACATATGTATATATATCTTATTTTAAACATACATATTCCCTTCCTCAAAAAGCCTAATAAACATTGTTGTTGTTGTTGTTGTTGTTGTTGTTGTTGTTGTTGTTATCATTATCTTTACTTTTGTAGCTGTAAGAAACTGAGCCTTGAACTCATCTAGCTATCTCTTCATGTTACAGATAAAAAGATGAGTGCCACATGAGGCAATGTCAGTCAGAGATAGTAGCAAAGATGAGACCAAAGCCCAGATTCCTAAATTCTAATCAAGTATTTTTTCCTGAGCATTTGACCCAGGAAGAAAGAAATAAATCCAAATTTTAAGAATTCCTAAGCTTTGGGCTCAGGGAAAGAAAAGTTACATTAAGTCAGAGTTGAGTAGGATAAAAATAATGTGAATTATGTATTAACTTAGAATGACACTTTTAGAGAGAAAAATTTCAAAATAGATGAGTTCTGTATTTACCTTGAAATATCTAAATTGTTTTATTGAAATACAGACTGTCCTCAACTAAGGATATTTCGATTTGCATTATTTCGACTTTACAATGGTGCAAAAAAATACGCATTCAGTAGAAACTGTACTTCAGGTTTTGAATTTTAATATTTTCCTGCACTAGTAATATGCAGTACAATACTCTGTTGTGATGCTGGGCATTATAAAATAAACTTTGTGTTGGATGATTTTGCTCATTTGTAAGCTAATATAAATGTTTAAGATAGGCTATTCTAAGCTAGGATGTTCAGTAGGGTAGGTGTATTAAATGCATTTTTGACTTATGATATTTTCATCTTATGATGTGTTTATTGGAACATAATCTCATCTTAAATTGAGGAACATCTGTAGTTGAATGCATGTATTATCAATTCATCCAGCTACATAGAAACCAAAGCCAAATATTTCTCTATGCAAATTTTTTCCTTGATTGCTTTCAACATATGGTCATAATTATGGTGAAATGTTGGGGCCAGTCTGTAAGTTTTTCCCAAGTCAAACTTGGAAAATTGCTTTATATTTATCATTGACTTCTAATTTCAGACATTATATTTTTTAGTTCTAAAATTCCCATTCGGTACTCCTCTAGAGTTTTGTTTTTGTTTTGTTTTTGTTTTTGTTTTTTTGCCAAATTTTTTCAGTTCTGTCCTTTAATTCCTTAAACTTATTAAGTATAGCATTTAAAAATAAAAGTCTAATAGGAGCATTATCTAAATCCATATAGGTCTGTTTCTGTGGACTGTTGCTTGTTTTGGTTTTTGGTCATATGATCTTGTTTACTTTTATGCCTGGTTATTTTGACTGGGTGCAAGATGTTATATATAAGGAACTTTGAAAGAAATCTAAAGCTCTTAATGTTATCATTTTTCTCTAAGGATGATTTACTTTTGCTTCAAGTAGCAAGGTTTAAGGCAGTAGCTATCTGAAATCACTGTAAGTCCAATTATAGATTAAGGTAATTCAAAGATGAGGTTCAGTCTCTATGAGAATTTATCTATTATTGAAATTGGCAATTACCTTAAAGGGAAAAGTAGCCCCAATTCCAAACTCAATTCTCTGGCTTCTTTGTCTAATCTTTGTCCTACAATGCCTGAATTGTTACTGCTCCAGAATTAAAACACACATATGTATTTTTAAAAATTCAGAAGAATGCTTACAATTGTATATACTTAGTTTAGTATCAAAAACTACATAAAATACATTTAATTTAAGAGATTTTATGTGGTTTTCAAAACATCTTGAGTCATGTAATTCAAAAAGGCAATTTGGATAGGCCTCAGTCTACTTTTCCACATTATTCTCTGGCAATGTTTAACAATTTCATATCTGGCAAACCTGAGATGAGTCTTCAAGGAATTTCAGAGACTTAGAGACTTTTTGAAGTATCAATTTCTACAGGAGATTTGTTGTGCTCTGTTAACTTGCTAACTTGATTCTATATCCCTCCTACCCAGACTCCTTCTCTATTGGCCAACTCTCAGCTGCAATTCTGCTAAGGTATGGTGAAATAACTAAAAAATACTAACTCCCTGAATACTTTAGGGAGCAGTAATTACCACCCTCTATTAATTATCTATTGGCACACACAAAAGTTCATTCTAAAACATAAGAGCATTTTATGTTGTAGTACAGACATCCTCCAGAAAAGTTGAAAGAGATTTTCGAGTCTTGTATTACAAATTAGAAAGTATAGAGGCATTTTTAACCCGATAGGAAAGCAAAAATATAAAGGAAATAAAAGACAAGGACTTACCAGATC
>NW_011888805.1:11872304-11877787 GCF_000151845.1 Pteropus vampyrus
CATCTGTAGTTGAATGCATGTATTATCAATTCATCCAGCTACATAGAAACCAAAGCCAAATATTTCTCTATGCAAATTTTTTCCTTGATTGCTTTCAACATATGGTCATAATTATGGGGAAATGTTGGGGCCAGTCTGTAAGTTTTTCCCAAGTCAAACTTGGAAAATTGCTTTATATTTATCATTGACTTCTAATTTCAGACATTATATTTTTTAGTTCTAAAATTCCCATTCGGTACTCCTCTAGAGTTTTGTTTTTGTTTTGTTTTTGTTTTTGTTTTTTTGCCAAATTTTTTCAGTTCTGTCCTTTAATTCCTTAAACTTATTAAGTATAGCATTTAAAAATAAAAGTCTAATAGGAGCATTATCTAAATCCATATAGGTCTGTTTCTGTGGACTGTTGCTTGTTTTGGTTTTTGGTCATATGATCTTGTTTACTTTTATGCCTGGTTATTTTGACTGGGTGCAAGATGTTATATATAAGGAACTTTGAAAGAAATCTAAAGCTCTTAATGTTATCATTTTTCTCTAAGGATGATTTACTTTTGCTTCAAGTAGCAAGGTTTAAGGCAGTAGCTATCTGAAATCACTGTAAGTCCAATTATAGATTAAGGTAATTCAAAGATGAGGTTCAGTCTCTATGAGAATTTATCTATTATTGAAATTGGCAATTACCTTAAAGGGAAAAGTAGCCCCAATTCCAAACTCAATTCTCTGGCTTCTTTGTCTAATCTTTGTCCTACAATGCCTGAATTGTTACTGCTCCAGAATTAAAACACACATATGTATTTTTAAAAATTCAGAAGAATGCTTACAATTGTATATACTTAGTTTAGTATCAAAAACTACATAAAATACATTTAATTTAAGAGATTTTATGTGGTTTTCAAAACATCTTGAGTCATGTAATTCAAAAAGGCAATTTGGATAGGCCTCAGTCTACTTTTCCACATTATTCTCTGGCAATGTTTAACAATTTCATATCTGGCAAACCTGAGATGAGTCTTCAAGGAATTTCAGAGACTTAGAGACTTTTTGAAGTATCAATTTCTACAGGAGATTTGTTGTGCTCTGTTAACTTGCTAACTTGATTCTATATCCCTCCTACCCAGACTCCTTCTCTATTGGCCAACTCTCAGCTGCAATTCTGCTAAGGTATGGTGAAATAACTAAAAAATACTAACTCCCTGAATACTTTAGGGAGCAGTAATTACCACCCTCTATTAATTATCTATTGGCACACACAAAAGTTCATTCTAAAACATAAGAGCATTTTATGTTGTAGTACAGACATCCTCCAGAAAAGTTGAAAGAGATTTTCGAGTCTTGTATTACAAATTAGAAAGTATAGAGGCATTTTTAACCCGATAGGAAAGCAAAAATATAAAGGAAATAAAAGACAAGGACTTACCAGATCAATATCAAAATAGGCAGCACTAAGTAGACCTTCCAATTTTTACTTTAGAATTGTAACCATAAGAGGGTAGATAAATTTAAGAAAAATAAACAGTAAGATGACCAGCTCGTTATATCATTTCCATTTTTTCAGAAGTTTTTTTCTCATTGTTTTAGTTACTTGGGCACCATAACTTGTCCACTTTTTGCAAACGTGGGCAGAAATAGTATTTTTATTTTGTTTCTCATGCTTAACTATACTTCCATGTAGCTACAACAGATAATCAGTTCTCTCTCTAAATCCTCAGTCCCTATCACAGTGCCTGGCAATTACACTTAGTAATTATGTGAACAATGCACATTTCCTTAAGTAAATATTCTATTTATTTTGATTGTAACAACTTTTATATAATCCTTGCAAGGTGACAGGAAAGCTCTTTTTGAAAGGTGTAATCCTTGTCTGTATTTTTTTTAACCCATATCCTTTCCTTGTGATAATATTACCTCTCTAGCCCTCTCTTCCCTCCTTCATGCCTCCACTTCCTTTCCATCCCTGTTCTGGAAATCTGTTTACCCTAATTATAAGCTGTCTAATATAAAAGGAGAATTATTTTAAAGCACGATTATAGTTAATGCTTTACCTGCTTTCCAGAATTTACAACAATGGCAGACTTCTTAACAGAGATAACAACTACCGCTCATATTTCTAGAGGGGGAACACTGAAGCCAAAGGGTGGCATCTAACATGGAGAAAGACCAACAGGGAGAATATCCCTCAAATTCGCATCATCAACGGTAGTATGGAACTTGGCGCGGACTCTGAGAGCCTGGCATATTGTGTCGGTATTTAAGTGCCAGTCATACTGTGGGTGTCGGAGGTCACTACTTCATTTGTAGCTAAAAAGTGGAAGATGACCATTGCGTCTTTGCTATTGATGTAAACAAAATGTCACGGAGGAAGATGGAAAAATGAAGTGGATTCATAAGAAAATAACTCTCCCAGCCTTCTCTTTTTCCCAACTTGTGAACAAGCTGAGCTTTTTAATGTGCCCAAGGACATGGACTTACTTCAATAGCAGGTATAAACATTCAAGATTGCAGTGAGACCTCAAATAGTTTAGGTGGCCAATCTAAATTCTACAATCTGTCAACCTGACTTTGTCCTTCAGATGTTTATATAGTCCTGGAAAAGGAAATGTTTCCATTATATAAGAGAAATTACAAAAATAATGTACCTAAAACCCATAGAATAATTACAATATTACACCTTTTTTTCCTTATAGTTTAACAATTTCAGAGCAGTATAAAATGTTGGCCAAGAACAAGGATTAACAAATCTTAAAGGTGAGTATTTTAGGTCTTTTATTTAGTTAATTCCATTGAAAATCTTTATGTCATTAGTGCTTTATAGGTATATCATCATTATATATATGTTTGGAGATGACTTCCAAGAGACAGTAGAATTTGAAAAAGAAAACTGAGTCTAGTTGTAGCATTTTACATAGACCTAAATGTTATATGACAACTGATTTCTGCTGTCTGGTTTGTATGAGATAAGTTATTTTTAAAAGCACATTTGTTATTTATAATTAAGCCTAATTTGGGTTTCTTAAGAATTTCTTTTTAAAAACTACCTTTCTTTCAGTCTCATATCTACCCTAACACTTGTTACATTCATAATAAAAGGATGAAAGATTTTAAAGGCAAGATTGTTACTTGAAAATATGTAATTACTCCCTGTAGCCTCTCATTCCTTTGAGGATAGAAAAGGAATTCGAGATGCTCTCTCATTCTTAGAAGGTTCTCTAGGGAGTCTGTCATTCACAGCTACCAGGGCAGGCTGGAGCAGGATATATATACTGTGACACAGACTATGTAGGAAAGAATAACTAGGGTTGAACATACTTTGTCATCTCAGACTGTCAAAACTTTTGTAGAGAAAAGATTAAACATATTTTTCATTAGTCATTGTAGTGGTGCTTGTTTTTATTTTAAAACAAGTCATTGTTGATGCCTACTTATGAGCAACATATAACTTATTATAAATGTCCCTGGGCTTAGTCACATGGCCCACCCTTCTTTGAATGTGCATTTCAGGGGGACAAGGGGCGTGTCTGCAGTGTTTGCCATTGAGTCACTACAGTCCTGACATTCTGCAAGCAATCACTGATGGATAACCAGGAAGATGACTACATCCCATCATTGTTGTGGTTTTCAGAAACAAATAAACAATGAAAACTTGTTTGAGCTACAAATAAGACCCCCCAAATATTACATTTCTTCTTCTTGAAGATGTGTATATGTGAATGTAAATGTATTCTTAATAAGGACATATACACCTAATAATTCAAATAGATATGGGGAGACTCAAGACAGATGTCCTCTTAAGATCTAAGTAGGAATAAGTAGTAGTTGCTAGATAAGGTTCATTGCCAGGGAAACTGAAGTGTGAGACAAGTGAAAAATATGCCCACCAATGGCTTTGCATGACCCTTCATTTGCTCCCTTCAATTAAAGGATTCCTGTGGCCTTATCATCCCTTAGTCATGCCTCTTCGAATATAGTATTTTTAATAATTCATTTTTATATGATGTTGAAGTGAGAATTATAAATATAAAAATTATATCTACAAAAATTTTATGAACTCTTCTGCACAGATTTGTTTATTCTCTCCCATTTCATTCATTCATTCATTCATTCATTTATATCAGTATGGACATGTGGATATTTATTATATTATATTATTACTCTCAGTAATAATTCAACACTACTTTATTCATTTTCTTGCTCAAATTGTTCCAGCTTTGGTCAGGAGCTTTTTCAGTCGGCTTCTATGTCCTTTTGACGTATCCCTATCTTTGTGGAGGTTTTTGCTACTGCCGATGTTGTTTTTGAGCACTTTCTTACTATCTGGCACTCCAAAATGTTGCAGGCTCATTTTGTATATTTCCTGCCCGGTCCAAAATCAGCCATATCTCCAAAGGGTCTGGTTCCTTTCATTGTAGAATGATGTTAGAAACCAGTATCTCCTTGCTACTGAGGCCATGTTGCTTTCAGGCTGTCACAGTTGACAAAACAAGGAAATGTTTGTGTGTGCACTAACCGGTATATGTACATATATCTATAAATATATCTATATGTATTTATTTGTACCTCTATTAAGCCTAACATAAATACACATGCTCAATTCAATACCACATGGATCATTCTAATCTAGGATCACATGAATCATTCTAGCCTTCCCCCTTTGCTTGTCCATAACCTTCACTCCAAAAGTGAGAAACATGGCCCCCGATATCCACCAGCCATTGACTTACTGTTCAATTCCAGTACACATGTACAATGATTTCAAAATTAACCCATATTCCTGTGAAACACAACTTTACAAACTAGACTACAATGCTTATCTATAGTTCCTTTGGGCTTTCCTCACATAGTCCCCATTCATTTGCAAAGTTCCTTAGAGACCAGCAACCTTTCCCTCATCTCCTTCAATAAAATCATTTCATACATTTGCAATACAGTTAAAATATTTTGTCATAGCCTGCATTCCATTCTAGGATCCTAATCTCTTAAATGATTTTTAAAAATTTGCATCTATTTTAAAAAGAATATAATGTTAGCAGTTATTTACCTCTTTTAGTACTCCAACCTGACTCCAAGGTTGGCTAACACTAACTTGTTCATAAAATTTTTTTGCTGTATTTTTCTTAAGAAGATGTTATTCTCACAGAGAAAGAAGTGAAATGACTTTCAAAACTTAATAAAAATATGTTATGGTGAAATTGGTATCCTGTTATGGCTCTGGAATTGATTTCCCTTCTCCGGCTTTCTTTAGAGACCTGCCTAGGTTTTGCTCTTAGTCCCCAGTCCATTTCTTCCTTACTTTGTCACCACATTGATTTTTGCCTTATCTTTTATTTTTATCTCATAATAAAACCTCTTAACACCAGGTTGACAAAATACAAACCTCATTTGCTTCCTTAAAATAATGATTACATTAAATACTTACATAAGTTAAATTCTCTTCTTCGTAAGTGAGGAAAAAATTCTGACTATTTTGGTTTACTCTATATAGGGCTTAAAAT
>NW_011888805.1:11877837-11897742 GCF_000151845.1 Pteropus vampyrus
TGATTTCAAAATTAACCCATATTCCTGTGAAACACAACTTTACAAACTAGACTACAATGCTTATCTATAGTTCCTTTGGGCTTTCCTCACATAGTCCCCATTCATTTGCAAAGTTCCTTAGAGACCAGCAACCTTTCCCTCATCTCCTTCAATAAAATCATTTCATACATTTGCAATACAGTTAAAATATTTTGTCATAGCCTGCATTCCATTCTAGGATCCTAATCTCTTAAACGATTTTTAAAAATTTGCATCTATTTTAAAAAGAATATAATGTTAGCAGTTATTTACCTCTTTTAGTACTCCAACCTGACTCCAAGGTTGGCTAACACTAACTTGTTCATAAAATTTTTTTGCTGTATTTTTCTTAAGAAGATGTTATTCTCACAGAGAAAGAAGTGAAATGACTTTCAAAACTTAATAAAAATATGTTATGGTGAAATTGGTATCCTGTTATGGCTCTGGAATTGATTTCCCTTCTCCGGCTTTCTTTAGAGACCTGCCTAGGTTTTGCTCTTAGTCCCCAGTCCATTTCTTCCTTACTTTGTCACCACATTGATTTTTGCCTTATCTTTTATTTTTATCTCATAATAAAACCTCTTAACACCAGGTTGACAAAATACAAACCTCATTTGCTTCCTTAAAATAATGATTACATTAAATACTTACATAAGTTAAATTCTCTTCTTCGTAAGTGAGGAAAAAATTCTGACTATTTTGGTTTACTCTATATAGGGCTTAAAATCAATAAACTCATTTTACCAGCACAAAAAAAAATTTGGAAACTGTACCTTTGCTCTAACTGTTCTCTATAAGAGTAACTTTTTACCCCCCCAAAAAAAAATTTTTGCATGTTTTAAGTATCACTTTTTGTGCTATGAAGTTCTATTCTCTCCTCAAGGAGCTGGACCATAACTCCCCACCCCATTAAGTATGAGCTGAACACAGTGGCTTTCTTTTAAAGAGTGCAGTATGAAAGTGGCAGGGTGGAGAGTAACTGCAGTAGAGCAACCTGACAAACACTACCTCAGCCAGGTGATTGAGGTTAACAACATCAGTCTAAATCATATGTGGTGCTCGGCATTGCATAGACAACCCGTAGCCTCAAACATTCACTCATGTGACTAACTCAGATCAAACTCTAGGGAAACATTTCTTCATATCTCTTCTCCACATCTCTTCTTCTAGATTTCCTCAAACAAAATACAACTATCTGAATGCTAGCATTCAGATACATCATTTGAATTGTGAATTACTCAAGTTTATTAATGATAATATGGCCATAAAAAAAAGAGAGAAAGAAAAGAGAATATGACAAGGGCATAACATTTAAGAGCTGTGCAAAAACAAAACCAGATATAAATGAATAAACGATAGAATAAAGTCTTTTTGAAAGAATGCTACCTGATCAGCTATGACTTTGTCTTGGGGCCTCAAGAGCTATCTCAGATGATGCTAATGACACAAAATCCAGTGATTCATTTCTAACGTATCTACTTATCATTTGGCATCCAATAACACACATCAATGCTGACTACAATTAAGCCAAGTTTTGAATTCTAGGAAAGTTCAACAAACTTTCTTTTCTTTTTAAAAACACTTACAGTTATTAAACCCATTGTGTAGAATAGTCAGAAGATGGGAATAGCCCTAACGTCCATCAACAGATGAATGGGTGAATGAAATGCGCTATATGCATACAATGGAATATCATTCAGCCATAAAAAGGAATAAAGTTCTGATACACACTATGACACTACTACCTTGGAAACATTGTGCTCAGTGAAATCGGCTAGACACAAAAGGACAAATATTGTACAATTCCTCTTATACTAAGTGTCTAGGATAGGCAAATTCATAGAGGCAGAAAGTAGGTTAGAGGTTACAGGGGCTGGCAGGTGGAGGAACGAAGAAGTTATTGTTTAATGAATACAGAGTTTCTGTTCCACAAAAAAATTTTGGAAATGCATAATGGTGATGGTTTCATAAAATTGTGAGTGTAATTAATGTCACTGAATTGTACACTTAAAAAGGGCTAAAATGGCAAATTTTACATTACATATTTTTTTTTACCACAATAAGGAAATAAAACATATTGCGTGGTTTCAGCACAAAATAGACTTGAATGATTCAATTTTTCTTAATATGCCATGATGAGAATGGCACTTTACCTCTGTGATCTCACTCCCCCAAATTCTTAACTCCAGTCTAATCATGAGGAAAATATCCAAGAAACACTAATTAAAGGACATTCTACAAAATAGTTGGTTAAATTGTCTTCAAAACTGTCATGGTCAACAAAACTGTCAAGGTCATGAAAAACATGGGAAATCTGAGAAATTGTCACACTCTTGAGCCTAAGGAGACAAGATAACTATATATAATGTGGTATTCTAAATAGGAATCTGGGATATAAATAGGACATTAGGCAAAAGTTACAGGTATCTGAACACTGTATGGACTTTAGTTATCAATAATGTATTGATATTGGTTTGTTAGTGGTTACAAATATACTGAACTAATGTAAACAATAGGAGAAATGGATGTGGTGTGCTTGGGATCTATCTTTTTAACTTTACTATAAATCTAAAACTATTCTAAAATAAAAAGTTTGTTTTAAAAAAACAAAAATAAAAATAAAGCAGAAAAATTATATTTGATGCCTTAAGGAAAAAAGGACTTGCAAATCTGAGAAAAAGAGATTGAAGAACTTTGTTTCAATCGGTAATAAATATTTTATCCTACTAAGAAATCTTATGGGATTTTTGACTTTGTATTTTAAAATTAAAAGTAGGACATTGCCTATGAATCTAGTAAGTAGGAATGACCCAGAGGAACTCATCTCTAAAAATGCATTTAGATTGGGTTTCTTGCACTTAGAATGAACTGATGACCCAAAAACCTATTTCAAATGCTAATTAGCATCTATTAAACAGAAAATTATTATATCCTGAAATGCTGTCTGGGCTCTATGTTAGTAATTGAGGTATAAGTTCATGTCTCCTTTTTTTTTGTATGATTGTTTTGGAACACATTAGACTGTTTCTGAGGGGGAAAATCATGGATTACTCAACCCTATTTTGTGTTCAAACCATGTAATAGATTTTACTTCCTTATTGTGGTAAAATTGTATAATGTAAAATTTGCCATTTTAGCCCTTTTTAAGTGTACAATTCAGTGACATTAATTACACTCACAATTTTATGAAACCATCACCATTATGCATTTCCAAAATTTTTTTGTGGAACAGAAACTCTGTATTCATTAAACAATAACTTCTTCGTTCCTCCACCTGCCAGCCCCTGTAACCTCTAACCTACTTTCTGCCTCTATGAATTTGCCTATCCTAGACACTTAGTATAAGAGGAATTGTACAATATTTGTCCTTTTGTGTCTAGCCGATTTCACTGAGCACAATGTTTCCAAGGTAGTAGTGTCATAGTGTGTATCAGAACTTTATTCCTTTTTATGGCTGAATGATATTCCATTGTATGCATATACCGCATTTCATTCACCCATTCATCTGTTGATGGACGTTAGGGCTATTCCCATCTTCTGACTATTCTACACAATGGGTTTAATAACTGTAAGTGTTTTTAAAAAGAAAAGAAAGTTTGTTGAACTTTCCTAGAATTCAAAACTTGGCTTAATTGTAGTCAGCATTGATGTGTGTTATTGGATGCCAAATGATAAGTAGATACGTTAGAAATGAATCACTGGATTTTGTGTCATTAGCATCATCTGAGATAGCTCTAGAGGCCCCAAGACAAAGTCATAGCAGATCAGGTAGCATTCTTTCAAAAAGACTTTATTCTATCGTTTATTCATTTATATCTGGTTTTGTTTTTGCACAGCTCTTAAATGTTATGCCCTTGTCATATTCCCTTTCCTTTCTCTCTTTTTTTATGGCCATGTTATCATTAATAAATTCAGATAATTCACATTTCTATTGATATATGTAGATCATTAATTAGCACACTAATTATAACCATAATTTATAAATTAAATTCTGCTAGCTGGCATAATTAACGAGGCTGTATATATGACAGGAACATGAGCTTGAGGAGTTGTGGTGAGTAGGATTTATCTGTGGAATTTTTTTACCCAAAAAGCAGCTCTTTTTTCCTCTAAAATAAATGCTCTCTCTTAGTTAGCAATATTACTACCACCTAATCACCCAAGATAGACTCCAGAGAATTACTCTAAACTTTTTTTTCACTTTCTGTATAAATTCTACAGATTTTGCTTTGTGCCATTATTTATAAAATACTCTCTATTCCTACTCTCTATTCCTCTATCTCTGTTTGCACAGCTATAAGGAAAGCCCTCATCACTGCTTGAAACACTTCCTGGAGATTTACACAGGAGGGACTCTCCTCACTGGGTGCTATGTTATAGAGGGAACTGCGTATCACAAACACAAAAAATTGTTGAAGGACTGTGATGACTCTGTCACACAGGATGTGGCGCTCGGCATTGCATAGTCAACCCGTAACCCCAAACATCCTCTCTCATGACTAACTCTGTTCAAACCCCAGGAAAACACTTCTCCATGTCTCTTCTCCACATCTTTTTCTCCCAAACAAAAAGCAACTATCCGTGCACCATTAAAGGTGACAGTTGTGTCATTTCCTATATACCAGTAAAACACAGTTTCCTTCATCTTGCCAAGGAATTTAAGTGGGCAAGTATTTAGGTAAAAGCACAGACAAAATCATAAGCTTTCTGCTGTGGTCTGAAATGTGTCCTCCCAAAATTCATATGCTGAAGTCCTAATCTCCAGTACCTCAGAATGTGACTATATGTGGAGATAAAGACTATGACGTGGTATTAAGTTAAAACGTGGCCATAATCAAATGTGGCCCCAATCCAAAACAGCTGTCCTTATAAGACAAGTAAATTTAGACACACACACAGAGAGAAGAGCATGTTAAGACACAGAAAGAAGCCATCTATAAGCCAAGGAAAGAGGCCTCAGAAGGAACCCACCCCTCCAGTACCTAATCTTGTACTTTATCCTCCAGAATGATGAGGAAATAAATTTCTGTTGTTCAAGCCACCCAGCCTGTGGTACTTTGTTATGGCAGCTCTATTAAGCTGCTACACTCACCAAGGTTCTTCCTCTCAGAAGCGTAACAAAATATTGGTTCTTGGTACTTTTCTTGCTTCTCTTTGTATAGTGTTGTAACTTATGGTTCCTGTGACACATTTAGATTCTGGCCTTGGACTGTACTTTAAAAGGCTCACCCTGGCCTTACTCACAGTCCTTGCAGTATAGTGGGCCTAGATGTGCCTACCTGAAGCCTGTATCCCCTTCCACCCCAGAATTCCCTGTCCAAGTGGTCCTAGAGCCCATTACTGGGGACTGTGCCACCTGATGCACATTCCTAAGCCTGAAAGATGGACTGTGCCATCTGATGCACATTCCTAAACCTGAAAGATGGCCTTGAGCAGGTTTTGTGTGTGATATGGTTAGAGCTATACATGTAAATGGGGATGTCCATGTGCAAGTGTGCAAGGCCCACATGGTATGGGATGGAGCTGGAAGGTGGCAAGAGGAGAGGGGAAAGTGCAGGGCTGGAGGCTATAGCTTTCCTTGTGCTGTGACCTGTTGACGTGGTTCTCTGAGAAGCCCAGGAGTTAGTAATTTGAACTCGACCTTCCAGGTCCTTAAGAATGTATATTCATCAAGATCAGGAATAAGATGTATTTTATTTTGTGATTTGTTAATATGATTCATAAATTTTATCACTTTAGACATATATCACATGGACCTTCATATCTTACATCAGATCCCACAAATATTAGGAGTAAACTCAGTGGTTCTGGAGGGACTCAAAAATTAGAACAATATTTGCCACTGCTATACATGGAGACAGAAAACATTTTGCAGTATTAAGCAATTCTTATTACTCTTAAATTTGTATATATGTATATATGTATATATACATATATAGGTCTATATATACAAGTATGCAGCACAGTATCAATTTTAATATTAGAAATAAGGTGGATATTAAAATTAAATAATATATAGTGTGTATATTAAATTTAATATGATTTCATTAAATTTTTTAAAACCTCAAAAACAATTTTGACTTGATTAAATAATTTCGATTTTAATTCTTATTATACATTATAATGTGCATTTTGTTTTGAATTTTAATAGATTATTTAAAATATTTCAAGATAAAATACATTTTTAAAATGTACATAAAGTTTTATTTTCTTTACTGTTATTTACAATTTTGATAGAAACATCAGAATTTTATACACTTTGATTATAATGACATTTGCTTTTTTATTCCTTTAGAATAAGCAAAAATTGTGATTATAATAGAAACAGAAAACAGCAACAGCGAAGTACAGAGAAAATATAAAAGGAAAAAAAAGACAGAAAATCTTCAGAAAAACAGTCTTTAGATTTTTGAAAACTGAAACAAGTAAAAAAGTAGATTTTTACCGAGCATGTCCCACATAAAATTTTGGAATAAGAACTTACAAATTATTTAATGAGAATTTAATTATTGATCAA
Organism: Pteropus vampyrus; assembly: GCF_000151845.1. Classification (NCBI taxonomy): domain Eukaryota; kingdom Metazoa; phylum Chordata; class Mammalia; order Chiroptera; family Pteropodidae; genus Pteropus; species Pteropus vampyrus. The sequence goes on from NW_011888805.1 coordinate 11,884,373, forward strand.
AGCAAGAAAAACGAGTGAGAAAATTATTCTTATGAAATCTACAACTTAGGAAGAGGTCAGATGAAATCCCTGCAAGTTCACATTCTTAACTAAATAAATTGCTAATTACTAATTGGAACAGTGGGAACATCTGCCGTCCTCCCCGACATTTGTCCTAGTGCCTTGCATCATCCCACGAGACAGCCTCCTCACAGACTTCTGCCCCCACTCTCCTTCCCCTCAACTTGTTCAACGTGCTGCTGTTAGAGTGGGCCCTCTGACTCCTACGCATGGAAAGACCCTGCAGCAACTTGTCACCATGTCAAGTGGAGTTACCCAAGAGCACGTACCATGTGTGGTTTTGACGCTGGGAGGGCTGAAAGGCTCTGTGGTTACACAAGTCTGAAGTACCGTAGGTACAGCTACTTTATTTCTGGAAGATTTCCCAAGACTTTCATTTATTTATCCTTTGTTTGAATCACCAGAGAGATATATATTAGGCTGTTTCCGCCAAACAGTTCACGGGTTGCTGTTCTTGGGAACAGCGTGCAGCCAGCCTCCAGCCGTGGATGACTAGCGAGCGCTTCGAACATGGTCTGTCTCATTTAAGATATATTCTAAGTATAAAACACACTGTATTTCAAAGATTTAGTACAAAAAAATGTAAACTATCTTCTTTATCCATTCGTATATTGACGAACACTTAGTTTGCTTCCATTTCTTGACTATTATAAACGCTGCAATGAAGATTGACGTGTATATATCTTTTTGAATTAGTGTTTTGCATTTCTGTGGTTAAATACCCAGAAGTGGAATTACTGGGTTATCTGTATGGTGGCTCTATTTTTAATGTATTTCTTAGAAAATTTTAAATTCTACTTATGGTTTGCATTATATTTCTATTGGACAGCAATGATCTAGAGGTTAGCATAGAACATTTGCCTATCTCTCCAACCCTAACTCTTAATCTCTTTAGGCTCTGATTGCTCCGGACTGTTTAAAGAAAGCCCTTCCTATCCCTGCCAATGACCCCTAGCAGCGGCAACAAACAGGTTGATACCTCTATTCTTTGCTCATTCCAACTCCTGGAACAACATTTGGCTAAATCCTATTTAGCTTCTAGGATGGAGCACCAAACACTGATACAGGAAGCCTATCCAGAAATTTAGACACACCTACCCCCTGGCCTGGTTAACCCTTACCTGCACTCACTACATGGTTTTTAGAAGCATCTGCTTATGTATCTCACTCTTCCATTCATTGTGAGCATCTTGAGGGCAGAGATAGGTCTTACTTATGTTTTTATGTTCCTGGAAACTATCACAATTCCTGGATAAATTTTTAGTGGATAAATCAATGAACGATTCGAGAATGAAACAGATATGGCTTCTTCCTTAATGAAATGGAGCACAGTTTAGAAGAGGAGGCAGATATGTGAATGAATAGTCAAAATGTGTTGCTCTAAACTGTGTTATAAATAATACTGAGAATTATATGGAAACTCTAAGCAGAGAACTTAACACTGGGGCCAGCTTCCTTGGTGACCTATCAGCTGTTGAGCAGGGCTTTGCATTTAAAAGGGCCAAGTGCTTAGTTTAATGCTCTGTGGTCACTGTCTTGAAGTTCCTAATAATTTGAACATGGAGATGAACATTTTCATTTTGCTTTGGGTCCTGTAAATTATGTAGATGGTCCTGCACCAAACCCATGTGGGGCTAGGTAGGGTAAGGGAAAGGTGAGCGGAGGGGGTCTAAAAGGACATCATCACTGGCATCAGCTAAATGAAGTGGGGCTGGCGAAGGAGAGGGGGGGAGCCAAGACAAGGAGGACTGCATGCCCGAAGGCTCAAAAACACAAGAGAGCATGGCCAGCAGTTTGTCCTGCAGCAGCTCAACTTCCAGGAAGGAGCAGCAGTGGACATAATGCCATACTTAGGAGTGGATTTTATACTGAAGACCACGAAGAGGCTTTGTATGGATTTAAGCAGACAAGTAGCATGTTTAGATTTGCGTTTTTTAAAAATTCAGACTTGGGATGGTGTTGAAACGTTTTCCTTCCTCGGTATTGTCAAGGCGAAGGAGATGTGGAGAGGAAAGAGTGGAAGAAGCGTTGTTAGGGAAGACGCTCTTCAGCAGCCCAGGTGAGATGACACCACCCGTGGGAGCTAAGAACATGCTGTGAGAATAGAAAAGAGACTTTAGGGAGGTAGACTCAGTGGGGTGTGGTGATCCATAGGAAACGAGAAGTAAGGGAGGGAGAAAAGTCAAGGACGACTTCCAGATTCCAGTGTGTCAAAATGTTTAGTTTTTTTTTCTTGTGTACGAATGTGTTCATTTTCTTTCTCATCAATGGAACATGAACAGACTCCACAGAGTGAAATGATTACGTTTTATTCCTGAGTTATCTCTCCATCCAAACGTGATCTTTGTGTTGTCTCCAGACCTTGAATGTTTATATTAATGGGAATTTTGCCAGGGTCTTTTAGAGAACAGGCTGGAGGTTTTGTGTTTCTGGCAGAGACATTGGAATGGCAATCCCAGGCCTGCCTTTCAATGTCAAGTGACTACTCAGCAGGTGCCCCCCTCTTTGCTGGATGATCTACATGTTACATGTCAGCAAACATCTCACAAGAGCACTATGTCACAGAGGTCATTTTCCCCACGTTTGGAGACAAGAAAACAATTGCTCAGTTCAGTAAGAGCTAATAAGTAGAAAAGAAGAGAGTCAAAGCCAAGTTTTCTGAATTCGTGTTCTTTATTTTTTCCATCAAATGATGTTTGCTTGAAAGAATTAAACCAAGAGAAGTTGAACAAATAGATTAGTTTCACCTATTTCTGAGCTTTCTTCTTGGCCCATCATTTATGTGATCTTAGAGATGCCTGGAAAAAAAATAGAAACAGTAAATAATACGAGGAAGAGGAAAGAGAAGAGCAAGAGCAGAAGAGTGATGACACTCCTTAAATGACTACTGCGGCAGGGAAAGCCAGGGAGGAATGACAATCAGTCTGTGATGTGGTCAAGAAGAGCCGTGGCCATACAATGCTAAAGGTAGGTGCGCTTGCCTGACCCCGCTTGTCATATCATCTTTCCCTATTCTCTGTTCTTCGCAGCATTTATGTCTTTTCATAGCATCATCTGAGATTATTCTGAGTTTATTATGTACTAATTAGTTTCTATTTCCTGCATTAAATTATCAACTCCTTTGGGCCCGGGACCATAGTGTTTTGTTCACTGCTGTATCCCCAGAGCCTAGAATACAGTAGCACATAAAATCACTCAATAAATATTTGTTGAATGAATGAATTTCATAAAAAAATAAAACAGGCATTCAGGAGACAATAACTTTTAAACAAACGGTATAAACTACAACTAGCTGAATTTAATTATTTTTTAATTATCAATTTTGGTTGTACAAACCTGTGTATAACTAAATATAATAATAATTTTGTCATTTCTTCTTGTGCCATTGATGCCAGGAATCATAAAAACACACAAAGGAAGGCTTGATTAGCCCTGAGAGATGCACAAGTAATCTTAGGGAGACATAAGTCACAACAATTAGTGCATTAGAAGCATTAGTAAGGACTCTTATAAAGCCATATTGTCTTCCATTATTAGGGCAATGTTGAATGAGTTATTCAGAGACAAATGCCATATGACCTGAAATACCAGAGAATTCTTAAGAATTCTTAGACTGTAGTTTCATGGAAGGAAAATCTCATTTCTGCATTAATGCTATGTATGTGCTTTGATCCAGAATTCAGGAGCCAGGCAGTCAAAGTGGAAACAAGGTTGTCTTTGCTTATAGACAGTTGTAAAACCTTAATTCTTTGAAAAAAAAACCAATACTTACTTAACTTTAAATGCCAACACCGCTTGTTCCTGTGTGAAGAAATATCCTGTTCATTAAACTGGAAAAAGGAAAATATCTTGATTATAATTCAGATGCTTAAAATTAATAATTTGGGAGAGGTGATGATAACATGTAACCTACGATGGGGAAAACAATGGTGAATATTAAATAGTCTTAGACATTTACATTTTTGTATATGCAATTCAAATATTTTTACTTAACTAAGTAACAAAAATTAAAAGAAAGATAAAAATAACACCCTTTATTTCTTAAAAAACGTTTTATTCATTTATTTAAACTTAAAAAAAAAATTCACCCATTTCTCCCACCCCCAACCCCTTTCCACTTGCAACTACCAATCTGTTTTCTGTATCTATGAGTTTGGTTTTTTTTTTAGATTCCACATATAAGACAAATTATATGGTATTTGTCTTTTTCAGTCTGATTTATTTCACTTAGCATAATGCCCTCAAGGTCCATCCATGTTGTCACAAGTGGCAACATTTTATTCTTTTTTTTATAGTGGAATATTCCACGATTTTGTTATCCATTTACCCATTGATAAACACATCACTTCCATATCTTGGCTATTGTAAATAATGCTGCAATAAACGTGAGGGTGCAAATATCTTTTTGATTTATTATTCTCATTTTCTTCAAATAAATACTCAGAAGTAGAATTTGAATTTAGTAGTTCAATTTTTAATCTTTTGAGGAAGTTTCATGTGATTTCCATAGTGGTCACACCAATCTGCATTGTCACCAATAGTACATAAGGGTTTCCTTTTCTCCACATTTTAACACTTGTTATTTCTTGTCTTGTGATAACAGCCATTCTACCAGCTGTGAGATGAATAGCTCATTGTTGTTCTGATTTGCTTTTCCCTGATGATTAATGATGTTGGGCATTTTTTCATGTGCCTGTTGGCCACTTGTATGTCATCTTTGAAAAAATATCTATTCAAGATCTGCTTATTTTTAAATCTGATTATTTTTTGCTATTGAGTTATAAGAGTTCTTCATATATTTTGGATATTAGCCCCTTATCAGAGATACGATTAGCAATTATGTTCTCACATTCAGTAGGTTGCCTTTCATTTTGTTTATAGTTTTCTTTGCTGTGTAGAATTCTTTTAGTTTAATGTAATAACATTTGTTTATTTTTGCTTTTGTTACTTTTGCCAGATTAAAAAAAAAAATCATTCTTAGACTTATGTCAAGGAACTTACCACCTATGTTTTCTTCTAAGAGTTTTATGGTTCAGGGTCTTATGTTCAAGTCTTGAATCCATTTCGAATTAATTTTTATGTATAAGACAGCGATTCAGTTTTATTTTGCTTGTGGCTGTCCAATTTTCCTAACACCATTTACTGAAGATACTATCCTTTCCCATTGTATATTTTTCATTCCTTAGTAGTAAATTAATTGACCATATATGTGTAGGTTTATTTCTAGGCTCTCTGCTTTGATCCATCAATCTATATGTCTGCTTTTATGCCAATACTATACTATTTTAATTACTATAGCTTTGTAATATAGTTGGAAATCAGGGTGCATGACACCTCCAGATTTGTTTTTCTTTCTCAAATTGCTTTGGCTATTCAGGGTCTTTTGTGGATCCATACAAATTTTAGGACTGTTTGTTCTATTTCTTTGAAAAATGCTATCGGGGTTTTGATGAGGATTGCATTAAATCTGCATATTGTTTTAGGTAGTATGGCCATTTTAACTATGTTGATTCTTCCCATCCATGAACATGGAATACTTTACATTTATGCCTTCTTCAATTACTTTCAGTAATGTCGTATAGTTTTCAGCGTATAGCTCCTTCATATCCTTTGTTAAGTTTATTCCTAGGTATTTTATTCTTTTTATTGCAATTGCAGATAAAACCTTTTTCATTTTTTTTCTGCAATTTCATTTAGTATTTAGGAATCCAATGGATTTTTGGTACAAAGATTTTGCATCTCATAAATCATTCATCACAGATCAATTTTTCTTAAACCTGTCAGAATCTAAAATCTTTTGCCTCTTAGGAATTCCTTCTTGTATGAAACTACATTAGAAAATATTTTTAATATATTAACTATATTAGGAAATTTTTTCAAAATTTTATTTGGCAGATTCTTCAAATACATAAACAACTGGTACCTATAACAACGGTCAAATTCTTCTTTTTCCTAATTCTGATTTGCAATTTCAATAAAAACAGTCATTCCTCCTTTCCAAGGGTGTCTTCTACGTTTCCTCTCTTTCCTTTTGGGGATGTTAAACCTCAAATATTTATTCTTCACAGCTTTTTTTTTCACAAGACTTTGCTTATAATTTCACTTGTATTTTACAGTCAGAAGAGGAGTTGTAAATTCAGGAGCAAGCGTATACAACCCAAGCCCAGCCCTTTCCCGCCCTCACCCACCAGCATCATCCCTCCCCTATCTTCTCCCAGACATGACCATAAACTTGTCTAACCACTTTTTCTCAGTTCCCTCTTTCTGGATCCTCCCAATATTAAAGGTGGCAGCTCTACCAGAAAAATACCGAACTCATTTCCGTGTCAGTCCCAAGTTGGTGCAGACCACTGAACAACCACCTCACCAGCTGACTCACACCACAGGTCACTCACTGACTCATGATCATCATCATAATCTAATTTATAGACTGGAACATTCTGTCCATCTGGTCAAAGAGGTAGAGATGTGACTAATATGGGTTGCTGCTGTTGTTGTTTTACTCTTTTCTTTACAAAAACAAATACCCTATCTCTTCCATTTTGTAATGAAATGTGAGGCCTCAGTTGCTAAGAACTTTTGCCACTGCAGTTGAGGGATTTTCCATCTGATAGGAAATTTAGGTCATGATGAAGTGCTTAGTAATAGCTATTTGTACTTCTGTTTTTGTTTTTTACTGCACTTAGAGATCGTATTGCCCCAGGATTCTTCTGCATTGAAATCTAAGCATAATTGGGAAATGGGCTCAAAATCCCAGGTAAATATCTAACTTTTTTTTGAATAATAATGCAGTAGAATGAGGAGATGGAAGGTAGAGGTGGAAAGAGAGAGGAAATACATTTTCTCTGATACAAAGTAACCTCTGTTTCTATTAAAGTTACAGAACAAATTTACTAGCTGGTTGATATTAAAAGTATGCTTAGATGTTTTTTAATCACTATAATATTGAGTAAACATTATTGCAGCCATTACATTTTTTTTTTTTTAATTAAGAACAAAACCACATTATCACATCTGTTTAGCAAATCAACTGTTTTGATTTTCTCTGGGTTGAGTACTTGGATCTCTTTTGGATTGTTATTAGATAGGAAAAACATATGTCTGCATTATACTATTATTTTTCTTCTTTCCTGGACCCTTCAATTTATGTAGGGCAAGATAACTTGAAAGTACATACAAGGATCTGAAACAACACCATAAAAAATATATACTTCCCCCATTGAACACCTCCCCACTCCCATTGGCCAAGTGACATATTAGGTGCCCTGGGAGATACAAAAATTTCTGTTTCTCAAGACTTTACAATTTAGTGTCAGAGGCAGAACAGATGCATGAAAAAAATAAATGTAGAAAAAAGAATGGATGCTCTACATCCCCATGGCACATCTACTTTTTAATGAGATGGCCTAGGAAAAGTGAAGGCTGACTCTCCTACATCATTCTCATGTCCACTTATTTGCATCTCTAGGAAAGACCAACTAAGGTATCATTGTGAGATCTATGCAACTATCACTGCAACCCTGGAGCATACCTTGATCCGGTAAGAAGGAAAAAAAAAAAGCAATTTAATCCTCTTGAGTATTGAATCCTTCCTTCTTAACACTTCTTCATGTTCTTCCTGTTAATGATTTAAAAAATCAGGTTTGGGGAATGGTTGAGGGAAGGGATTATGTTGGTCTTTGTAGAGAGAGTTGTGAGACGTGACGTAGAGTTAGATTCTTAAGCCAGGCAGAGTCTGAGTCATCCTGAAAGTGAAGGAGAACCAAAATCTCTGATCAGGTAAGAAACAGAAGATACTTCTGAGCTTAGAGACTGGTAGCTATAGGAAGCATGGAGAGAAACAACTCATTAGTGCTACATCAATTCAACTATATTATCTTAAATGAGCTGTTATGATCTGACCTGGCCTGGGGATATCCTCACTATTTACAACATTGGTTTTATTAAAAAATGTATTTTTAATTTCAAACAACCTACAGGCAAACAGACTTTTGGAAAAAAGCTTGTTGATAAAATGAGATGATTCTCCTGCAGTGGATAGGGTCATGAACCTCTGGATTCTAGCAAAATAATAATAATCATCTCTGAAGTATTGAGAAGAACAAACAAAGCAACACTGTCTTATTTCTGAAGATATCAAAAGTTCAATCAGAAATCTTGTCCTAAATTCTGTGTTATTCAGATTCATTTTCATGTGTCATCTTCAAATGGTGAAATGAGCATGGTACAGTCATTCTTTCTGAGAGATGTTCATCCAAAATCTATTGATTAAAGCCTATGTGCCAGGCATTTTGCTAAGTTGATTATTCGTGTTATTTGATTTAGCTTTTACAATCTTCTAAAACAGGTATTACTATCTCCCTTTTCAGATGAGGAAACTGAAGCTTATAGGGTTAGCTGATTTTGCCAGGGACACACAGTTAGCAAGTAAGCAGAATCAAAGGTGGAACTCAGGTCTGCCAGAGCTCAAAACCAGGGCATTCAACCACTTCCCTGTATGCCTTTGTGGATCAATCTACCCTTAACCCTTTTTGCTTTGGTCTCCAGCTTTTAAAAACAAGTCTCTTTTAATTCAGTAACTGGCTCAGATAACAGGTACTGTTTGTCCAAACTGCTCCCATCCCTCTACTCGAATCTTATTCAAGTACTCAAACATGACAATATTTTCTGCATGCTTTTCATGTGTTCAAAATCTCACCATAACACTCAGAAGTAAATAAATATTCACATCCATTCATTCTGGATTGGTCAACTGAGGTAGAAAGATGAATGGCAGGCTCTCATTGTAGCAGAAGTGGGAGGGGCCTCAGCAAAACAAATAAATGTCAATGGACTCATGAGTGCACAGGAAGAAATCTCCCACCCACAGTGGCATCCAGGACTTGGAGATCTCAGGGCCATCGCTTGGCTAATGAACTCGATCCCTTACTCCTCCTTTTACCACAGAATCACAAACACATAATTGTGTTTATGAGTCCTCAGCTTTAAAGTAACAGATTTACAATATCTTCCTGGAAGTCCTTTGGTAACCAATATCAGAATCATAAACGATGTGTTTTCTAGGTCAGAATAATACCCATGTCCAATTAGACCCAATTAAAGAATTCCATCTAGTCCAACTCAGGCCCGCACAGGGACACCATCAAGGTAAATAGGGACCTTGCAGAGGACATGAATGGGGCATGGGCAACAGACTAAGCACTATGTACTTCCTTAGGCCCCTCTTCTGAAGCCCAGGCTCAAGGCAGCCCTCCTCACTAACCTGCACAAAAGCCACAGGTTGTGGGAAGCTCTATCTTGAGGTGCCTTCACTGCATCACGACATCACAACATGTCAGCAAAAGGCAAAAAGAAACAACCAAATTCTTTTGAACCACAGATGTGTAAATAGAAGTGTCCCCAGATGCCTTGCTCATAGCATTTTTCACATACATTTTAAAGAAATTCAGTGTCCTTGTGCAACCTTCCCTAAATGGCTCCAAATTGATGCTTGACTACAGAATCATGCATACATGTATGCATACAAATATAACGCGTATAAACACACACAACTTTTACCATTTGTCAGATGCTGTCCTAAGCGCTGTAAACACGTTACTCCAGTTAAACCTCATAACCACACAGTAGGATATAGGTAATGCCTTAATCTCCATCTTATATGTGAGACAACTGAGGCAGAGGTGAGTTGTCAAGAGCACTTGGGAAGTAGAAAGCCAGGGTTTGAGTCTGAGTCACTCTTAACCATCACACTCTACTGATGGCAGCTATTATGAAAAAGACTAACTCTTTGATAAAATCTCTGTTGTAAAAGATTTGACCTTCTGATCTTAGCTTCCTTGCTGAACAAATTGGATTGCTCTTTAGTTAATCCAATTGATCTTCCGTGAGTGCCCTCATATGAAGTAGGCAGCAGCGGGGTAAGTGATTCCAGGGAAACACCCTTGCCCAAATTATCTTCTCTATATATCTAGGGCTGATGTCCAAAATCCTACCAGTATAAGCTCAGTTCTGTTTGGTAATACTCTCCCCTGCCCTTTTTTCCCTAAGAATACAAAAGAACAAGTGCTATACATCTGATACCCAAACAAGAACTAAAGAGTGACTACATGAAAAATCAAATACATACTTCGAACTCCTTAAGCTGAAAATAAATTGCATGCGATTAATACCCTGGGGAAAGTTGACACTTGGGTGGCAATGAGGATTTCCTTTGTTTCTTGCCTTTTCTCTTTCTTCCTTTATCTTCAGATTCCACAACCATTTGGAATTCCCGACTTCCCCTCCACCCCTCCTGCCCCTTCTCTGTCCCATCCTTCAGAGCCCACATGGCCATTAGATTCACAGGTCTCCGAGAGAAGCTAATTTGGCTGCAGTTTTCTGCGTGCTCAAAGATCCACTGATGCCGAACTTCTTGTGTGTGTACAGAATCTAAGCAAAAGAAAGAAGAGAGCGACATAAGAGAGAAGCTTTTTAAATCTCTTTTATACTACCTTATAATGGCCAATAATACTCTTAGAAGGGTTCAGATCTCAGCCGTGTCTCATGTCAACTCTGGGCCCTTAATCAATCTCAGCCTGTGTGTTCACATTTTCAAAATGAAAACAATAATTCCTAGCTCATCAAGTTGCATTCAGTGAGATAATTCATTTGAAAGCTTAATACATGGCATTTCTAGAAGCTCCAACAACTCAAAAAGACCAAATATTTGCTCAAAGGAGAGGTTTTGTTCATGGAAGCTAAGCAAGAAGCTGAGGCTGGGTCCTTTCTGTAGAGGACGAGAGAAGACAGTGTTCCCAGTGAAACATAGTAGAAAGGGAAGAGAATTTATTGACGGGAAGTCCTGGGCTTCCTACGGTCTGGGGCCAAACTGTCTAGTCTTGGTTAGAGAAACATTGACTTTGAGGACATAACACATAAGTATGCGTCTGGTGAGGGATCCGCTTTTTCCCTCTGAACTGGAAAAGGAAAGCTAAAATCGGGTCAGATGCCCATATTTAATAAATAAAGGACTCCACCCAAGAATGCCTCATTTTCCAGCTCAGGTAGTGGCTGAGCCAGGACCAGCGCTGAAGTCATCGTGGCCCCAGAGTCCTCTCCATTCCACAGCGCACTGCAAGGCCCTATGAAAGGGCGGGTGGGGTAAGGTAAAGGGATCATAGCAAGCTGTATCCATTCGCTTTCCCTAACCAGGGCAGGCAGCTTGGAACATGAAGTTAAAGGTTACACAGGCAGCATCATAGAAAATAAAAATCTTAGAAAGAAAAGACCATGCAGGTGACAGCAGGTGCAGGGAAATTAAAGGTACTGCAGAGCCCCCGAACACATAATGCTCACGTAGGCATCTGCTTTATCTCTGCCATGGAACATTGTGATAAATTATTAATCAGATGGTTTGTGCAAGTGGTGATGAAAAAGAGACCTATTTTTGCCTAACAAACTTAAGCAAATGCGAGGCAAGGGGCTTTTGCTTTTCAGTCTGAATTTTAAAAATATATTAAAAGCAAATGTGTAAGTGTATCTGTGTTCTTCATAAATAAGGGAGGCGGGGCAAAGCATAAAGGTTAGATCAGAACAAACACCCCTGAGTAAAGTTAGCTTCAAAGACTGGTGTTCTTGATACTTAGCCTCATACCCCCAATCCACTTCAATCTTGGACTCAGAGAGACAGACAATATTAGATTCATTTCATTTATTGGGTTTTTTTTTTTTTCAGTGTTTTAAATTTTTTTTTGTTTTTGTTTTTTATTTTAAATCCGTTTTATTTAGTCCACTATTTTTAATGGTCCACAATGAACATTTAAATTTCAGATACTGGCTTTTAAAGAGGAACTAGATTGGGAAATCTGGGGCCCATACTCCTAAATAACAATGAATCGACTGCAGTTAAGAGGAGTCACCCCTACAGATGGGTGGGTGCTTTCACCTACCCTTGGGTTACTACATTTTTTGTGGTTCTAAGTCTTCTTCTCCACCGGCCCCACTCCTCTTCACACTTGTTTTTTTCTCTTTCCTGCCTCTAAAGATATTTAAATCTGTTTTAAATTCTTTCTCTTCCTTCTAGCAAAAGAGCTTAATTAGATCATTTTTCTCAACTCATTTCTACCTTCTGACCTTAAACCATGGCACAAAAGGTCATGGACAGACAGGAGGCAAATTTTTAAAAAACATGTTTTTTAATTTTTACGATTACGTTGCCTCTTTTTTTTTGACACTCATATCATGTTTAACAGTTAAATGTTCAGTGTTACAAAAGAAAAGTCGTGTTGCAAGATCTCTTTCCTTCAACTCTACATTCTTCATCTCTGTGCCTGTCTCAGAAAAGAAAACAAAAGATGTGTAACGCCTCTCACCTAAAATGTTAAAATAATTAGCAAACAGCAACTAAATTATTTCAAGATAAAATGGAGGGTGTAAATTTCACAAGTATTACTATTTACACTGAAAAAATATGAAGCTTGCCTCTCAGCCATGGACATGGGAGCATTTCGATAAATAACAATAGGCTGCTGATGATGTTGAGACAAAGTCATACAATGATTGACTGGTAAAGATGGGAGTAACATCTACTAAAAGGCAACAAGTTTAATCCATGCCTGGTATGTTTGCTGTTTCTTACAGACTCCTCATGCCTCAAATAGGACTGACCCTAAGAGCCATAATGTAGCTGTTTTTTTCTGGTGACAAATGGAAGTTTTGGCTATGCGGAAGGGGAAAATACAACAGGCAGTGACTGATCACCACCCCTCCACACCAGCCACTCACTGGCTAGCTGGCTTTCTGATTTAGCTTATTGTTATTCAAACTAACATATATGTAGACCTGTGGCTTTCAGGCTTCAGTGTGTAGCAGGATAAATTATTGAGGTATTAGTTTGTGTTTTGTTCTCTGAGTTTTCTCTTTGTTTTATTCCTAAGAGTTAGCCAGGCCCTGGTATGTCCTTGCTTTTGCAGGGCTGAGAGCAGGAGCAGCATCTCTGACTGACATCGGGGAAAGCTAAAGTGCATTAAAGGGCCGGGAGAGAGGGCAGAGAAGACTGAGAGCAAGGGCAGTGGGCCATGGGCAGTGCCTTCATAAGCAACAAGCAGAGGGGAAGAGTGTGGTGGAGTTAGAGAAACCCATAGCAGTGTCACCTCTAACAGTGCAAAGAAGGTGGCAGGACCCCGAGGGGGAGGCCCAAGGTATACAGAATGACCGCTATACCTTCAGGCCTTGGGGTTCTTGGCCTCTTGAGAGTGTTTTTGCACCCCTCCCCCCAAATATGGCCAGGAAGCAAAGCCCTGGACCTGAACGACACTTTATTTCAGGGCAAT
>NW_011888805.1:11898587-11901544 GCF_000151845.1 Pteropus vampyrus
TATCTGTGTTCTTCATAAATAAGGGAGGCGGGGCAAAAGCATAAAGGTTAGATCAGAACAAACACCCCTGAGTAAAGTTAGCTTCAAAGACTGGTGTTCTTGATACTTAGCCTCATACCCCCAATCCACTTCAATCTTGGACTCAGAGAGACAGACAATATTAGATTCATTTCATTTATTGGGTTTTTTTTTTTTAGTGTTTTAAATTTTTTGTTGTTTTTGTTTTTTATTTTAAATCCGTTTTATTTAGTCTACTATTTTTAATGGTCCACAATGAACATTTAAATTTCAGATACTGGCTTTTAAAGAGGAACTAGATTGGGAAGTCTGGGGCCCATACTCCTAAATAACAATGAATCGACTGCAGTTAAGAGGAGTCACCCCTACAGATGGGTGGGTGCTTTCACCTACCCTTGGGTTCCTACATTTTTTGTGGTTCTAAGTCTTCTCCACCGGCCCCACTCCTCTTCACACTTGTTTTTTTCTCTTTCCTGCCTCTAAAGATATTTAAATCTGTTTTAAATTCTTTCTCTTCCTTCTAGCAAAAGAGCTTAATTAGATCATTTTTCTCAACTCATTTCTACCTTCTGACCTTAAACCATGGCACAAAAGGTCATGGACAGACAGGAGGCAAATTTTTAAAAAACGTGTTTTTTAATTTTTACGATTACGTTGCCTCTTTTTTTTTTGACACTCATATCATGTTTAACAGTTAAATGTTCAGTGTTACAAAAGAAAAGTCGTGTTGCAAGATCTCTTTCCTTCAACTCTACGTTCTTCATCTCTGTGCCTGTCTCAGAAAAGAAAACAAAAGATGTGTAACGCCTCTCACCTAAAATGTTAAAATAATTAGCAAACAGCAACTAAATTATTTCAAGATAAAATGGAGGGTGTAAATTTCACAAGTATTACTATTTACACTGAAAAAATATGAAGCTTGCCTCTCAGCCATGGACATGGGAGCATTTCGATAAATAACAATAGGCTGCTGATGATGTTGAGACAAAGTCATACAATGATTGACTGGTAAAGATGGGAGTAACATCTACTAAAAGGCAACAAGTTTAATCCATGCCTGGTATGTTTGCTGTTTCTTACAGACTCCTCATGCCTCAAATAGGACTGACCCTAAGAGCCATAATGTAGCTGTTTTTTTCTGGTGACAAATGGAAGTTTTGGCTATGCGGAAGGGGAAAATACAACAGGCAGTGACTGATCACCACCCCTCCACACCAGCCACTCACTGGCTAGCTGGCTTTCTGATTTAGCTTATTGTTATTCAAACTAACATATATGTAGACCTGTGGCTTTCAGGCTTCAGTGTGTAGCAGGATAAATTATTGAGGTATTAGTTTGTGTTTTGTTCTCTGAGTTTTCTCTTTGTTTTATTCCTAAGAGTTAGCCAGGCCCTGGTATGTCCTTGCTTTTGCAGGGCTGAGAGCAGGAGCAGCATCTCTGACTGACATCGGGGAAAGCTAAAGTGCATTAAAGGGCCGGGAGAGAGGGCAGAGAAGACTGAGAGCAAGGGCAGTGGGCCATGGGCAGTGCCTTCATAAGCAACAAGCAGAGGGGAAGAGTGTGGTGGAGTTAGAGAAACCCATAGCAGTGTCACCTCTAACAGTGCAAAGAAGGTGGCAGGACCCCGAGGGGGAGGCCCAAGGTATACAGAATGACCGCTATACCTTCAGGCCTTGGGGTTCTTGGCCTCTTGAGAGTGTTTTTGCACCCCTCCCCCCAAATATGGCCAGGAAGCAAAGCCCTGGACCTGAACGACACTTTATTTCAGGGCAATAGAAGCCTCATGTAAACCATAGGCTTCTCATGGGCATAATAATCACCTGTAGAAAAGTCAGAATCCTGGGGCCCACCCTAGGCCCTCTGACTGAGCAGTAGCTCTAGGGAGGACATCTATACTGTAACAGACTTGTCAGAGGTAGGTGGTCTTAGGTATCCACATAGGACTCTACTCAGAGACACTGGATAAGGTAAAACAAAATCTTTAGTGTGCTCCTCATACCTGCAGGAAGGTCTTTTCCTTGCAAATAAGCACAATAGAAAGTATCTTCATAAAAATATACAACCCTAGTTCTTTGCATCTTTAAGGCCCAACAACATATGTTCTTAGGAGCGAAGCTGAGACAATTTCTTCTGTCAATCCCAGAATGCATAATTTCTCTCTCTACCCTTTATTATGAAAAAATTTATAGCTGGTGAAAATTAAAGTAGATCTATCAATTTCACAGTTCATACAAACTATTAGTTAATGACACAACATCCCAATGAATAATGCTACAACCGTGTCTGCATTAGAAATTTTTCCTCAGAGTGAGG
Source organism: Pteropus vampyrus (assembly GCF_000151845.1). Taxonomy (NCBI): domain Eukaryota; kingdom Metazoa; phylum Chordata; class Mammalia; order Chiroptera; family Pteropodidae; genus Pteropus; species Pteropus vampyrus. Next base: position 11,900,919 of record NW_011888805.1, read on the forward strand.
TTTTATTGTGTACTCTTGCAAATGTAACTATTAAACGAGACAGTATTTGGGTAAGTCAGTTGTGAACATGCCACTTTGCTTATTGGTTGTGAATCCACACCTCACTCCTTCCGTGGACATTTGATATATAATCTAAATACAGTCACCATCCTGCTTTGTGATTGCATCATTCATAGTATTGCATAATACTATGGTAATAATATTTATTTCCATAGAAGAAATTATAATAACTACTGTCACGCCAGCAGTTACTTCCATGGCTTGTCAGGATTCATGAACCTTCAGCCTAGATGGGTGGATGCACTAATGATCTTCAGCAGCAGTTGACAAACGAGAGACAGAAGATTAACTCAGGCCGCCACCTGTTTTTTGTACGGCCCATGAGCTAAGAAAGATTTTTATATTTTTTCATTGTTGAGGAAAAATGTTTTTAAACATCAAAATTATAAGAAATTTTTAAAAAGTGTTATTAGAACCTACCCGCCCTTACTTCTTTTTGTGTCTGTTGTCTGCAGTGGTCTTTACACTATGACCCCAGATCTGAGTAGTTGGGACAGAGACCACATGGCTTGCAAAACCAAAACTATTTATGGCTCTTTTTACTAAGAGTTTAATAAAGACCTTTG
>NW_011888805.1:11904171-11906777 GCF_000151845.1 Pteropus vampyrus
GCTCATTCATGGTAACAAAGCCTCGGTCCATTTCCTCTCACCTCCCAGCAATTTGGGAATTATCAATACTCCCTAGTAAATATCATTTTGCTATGGTAACCAGAGAAAAATTCTACTCTTTTCAAAAATACAGAATAGTACATTGAATTGCCCATTTTAAGCTTTCCTGAAGTCTGTAACTTTAAAAGTGAGTAAGACTAGAGAAATGAGTAGTATATATTTCTTCTGAAATCCCCTATACTCTATGGGAAGAGACAAGGAACAAGGAAAGAAAACGGTTAAAAATAGTTCAAAGTAATAAAGCTTGGATTGTTTGATCATCAACGGTTATTTCACATTTTCTGATTTTTCTGCTTAAGGATTACTCGTTTAATTTTCATCTTCCCTTTTAGACTATAAACTCCATGAGAACAGGGACCCATATTTCTTTAGTCAATACTGTATATGTGATATCTAGCATAGTTCTGGTTTATAATAGATGCATAATAGACATTGTGTGACTGTCTAAAGAGGTAGAGGCTGGTAACAAACATTTCCAGGTAGACTGTATATCTGTTCAGTAATATTAACAGTTACCATTTATCAAGCAACAGCTAAGAGAATGGTATTATGTCAGTCGTTTTACATATACAATTTCACCATTCTATAGAGTAGGTTTTATTACCTTCATTTTACACATTAAGAAATTGAGTCTCAACGAGGTCAAGTAAGAGTCACACCTAGTGATTGCATTTTTATTTAAACCCCAAAACTCTGATTTTAAAGCTCATGATGTGGTTTCTATTACACTCCATATGTTCAGTTTTAGGGACTCAGTGCCTTTTCAGGCAGCCATGAATCTCCTCACCATGACTCAATCGTATAGGAAACCAGAGCTTCTACAACACCTTCTTTAATACTTTCGAAAGGATTCCTGGCATTTAGCTGCATCTACATACAAAAATACTCCACGTAGGGGGCTTCTCCTTTACATTCATAGGGTCATATCCGGAAGTGGGGAGATCTACTCACACATGTACTACCAGAGGATAAGAGTCTCTACTCTTAGAATGCCTTGTGGTTCTGCCAACAAAATTCAGAAGACACCAGAACGGATCCAGAAATGAAATGTAACATCTGTAACAACACTAATTTTCCATGCAGGAATTCCTTCAGAAAAAAGCTTATTTTGCCAAAGGATTGTTTCTATAGCACAGTCATAGTCATTTTGAGAGTGCTTTTGGGCTCAACTTAAAAACCCCTTTTGAGAAGGGATTAAGATGTACAAATTGCCAGTTATAAAAACAGCCACAGGGATATAAAGTACAGTATGAGGAATATAGTCAGTAATATTGTAATAGCTACATATGGTGTCAGGTGGGTAACGAGACTTATTGAAAAATCACTTCGTTAAATTGTATAAATGTCTAACCACTATACTGCATACTTGAAACCAATATAATATTGTATCTCAACTGTAATTGAAACATTTTAATTGTATTTCAACTGTAATTGAAAATTTCTTAAAAAATCGTATCTCAACTGTAATTGAAAAATTAAGAAAAAAAACAAAACTTTTAAAAGCCAGTGTGACACAGAAGGAAATTGTTTGGTTTTGTCACACTTTATTATTTATTCATATATTTATGCATTCATTCAACAAACATGTATATAGTTTTGACTACCTGTAAGACAGTGGTTTCAGGAGCTCCACTCAAATATAGTAGTTTTATACAATCACTGCAGTAAAACTAGTAAGGTTGAAACACACTGTTTTGCAGTAAACATTTTGGATGTCTCCGTCCTTAGAACTTTGAATCCTGTTTGTATGATTATAAGAAGCAGTTCCTTTCTTATAGAAACATTTAGACGAAGCTTATAGAAATACATATACCTTGAATTTCAATGTGACTCATCACCATCCGAATTAATATATAAATGCCCCTTGGCTATATATCAAGTCACAGTGGTTCAAAAACATGCCCATGATATCCAACATAAAATCTAATATTTGAAATGTAACATATTGTCTCTTTGCTTTTGGAGGTTTCTTAGATCCTTAGATCCCATTACATTCACAAAATTTTGCTTCTCTCCTGCCCTGCTCATCAGAGCACAGGCACTGATATAAAGAAAAGCAAATGCCAACCTCCAGCAGATTTTAAATGAGATAGTTTTGCTGGAGCCACTTTAAACAAAGGCCAATTTTCTCTGACCTTTTCACTCAGCTGTCCTCCTGAGATGGCAACTTGGACTCCAGCTGATGATTCATTATACATTTGAGTCCAGGTGTAGGATACACTCAAGCAAGGGAACAAAGTTCATTATAGTTATACCTGCAAGGAAAAGTCGCTGCAGTTCAAGGTCTATTAAAAATGTTATAACTTGCCCATGAAAATTTAGCTTTGGGCTAAAATATGGCATATGAGTTTCTAGTGCATAAGTACCTCAAAATCAAAAAGCTCAATAAGGTACTTCTAAATTAAATGGCTGTTAATTGGCAGAGAATTGAATTTTGATGTTTTAAAACTTCTTGCCAAAAGCGTAAGAGACATTTTAATGTTTAAAAATATAGTGAAAATATAGTGTAGCAATTAGAGTAAGAAATCTAAGAAGTCAATTCATAT
>NW_011888805.1:11906827-11909121 GCF_000151845.1 Pteropus vampyrus
CTCCAGCTGATGATTCATTATACATTTGAGTCCAGGTGTAGGATACACTCAAGCAAGGGAACAAAGTTCATTATAGTTATACCTGCAAGGAAAAGTCGCTGCAGTTCAAGGTCTATTAAAAATGTTATAACTTGCCCATGAAAATTTAGCTTTGGGCTAAAATATGGCATATGAGTTTCTAGTGCATAAGTACCTCAAAATCAAAAAGCTCAATAAGGTACTTCTAAATTAAATGGCTGTTAATTGGCAGAGAATTGAATTTTGATGTTTTAAAACTTCTTGCCAAAAGCGTAAGAGACATTTTAATGTTTAAAAATATAGTGAAAATATAGTGTAGCAATTAGAGTAAGAAATCTAAGAAGTCAATTCATATTTGGCTTCCTGCCAACCTCCTCCCACATCCATGACTATAGGAGAAACTTCTTCAATACTTCTGCCCTGGTGTTTCCTATGTGGAAAATTGTGGTATTTACCTTTTCTCAGAAGGTGTCAGGGAGCCAATTTAATAACTCTAATCCTCTTTTCAAGTTCAAGCGCTCTCTGAGGAAGGAGGCCAAAACAAAGTCTTCCATCTCCCAGGTCCTCAATAGTCCCTGAGCACAGGCTCACCCAAACCCTCAGAAAACAGAAGGCATCAGGTTACTCTTATTCCTGTCTGTGTGCAACAAGAATAGGATTTTTCCTTTTGCTAATTCCCAGCAGAGAGGGCTTTGTGCCTTACAGAGAGTATAGGATTTAATAGTTTTAGCGGCCTGGGTCATGTGGACCATTTCCTGGTTTGTGAAGTCACAATTGCTATTTGTAAAGAATGAACAAAAGAGCAGATGGAAAATGTCCAGTGCTCAGTGGACAATCAATGGCAACTGCAACAGTGAACACCCAGTGAAAGAGTCCAATCCCGTATAATCCACTGGCCAGCCTCGCAGGTCTCCCTATCAGCCTCGAGGAGACCTCCCAATCCAGGAAAATCAAGTTCATGCAGACAGGCAGCTTTCCCTTACCTTCATGCAGAGAAGTAAAAGGAATGATGTAGGTTGAGAAAATATACTCAGACATCGCTTTGGAGAAGATGTCCAGGAATAAAGGGTATTGTTCATATCCTAGGAATATAATATTGGTATTTTCCAACCAGTAGCATGATTTTCCTTTTCCTAAATACTTTTTATAATAATTTCTAATATGAATTTGCTTATTTAATGGGAATATAATGTGCAATTCTGTGTTTCTTATTAATACTCTAAGGAGCAATAATAGTCAAAGCTCAGAAAGCTTATTAAGACTAATACCCAAATGTAGTTAAATGCATTAAAAAGACTTAGTAAAGAATGTGCACTATTGATCCCACTCACAGCCTTGGCTTTCGTAGAGGGTCCATTAAGGCACAGCATGTTATCAGTACAAATCGGTCCCCAATGAGCAGCTTTCCTCCATTTTAAAATGAGGTGGCATTAAATTGAAGCAGAAATAGCCTGGAAATTGCTGAATAATGATAGTATTTTTTCTTCTTTCCATGTTTTATATAATTTACTTTAATAGGGTTTTCAATATTTAGTGTCTCATGTGCAAACAACAGTTTCCAAATTGATTTAAGGATATAATAAAATATATTTTTTATATATCTCAAAAAATTGCTTTATTTTCCTTCCTAGGGGTCCAATGCAAATAAATAATAGACACCAGGCCAAGTCAGATAAAATAAAATTTATGTCACTGAATCCTTATGGTCCAACTTTTTGTTTATCAAGAAAACTTTGAAATTATTCATCTATATAAGAATGTACCTCTCCCTCTAATTAATCTTAAATTTTATTCCCTGATGAGCAACCCATCAAAAAAATTTTAAGTATTTTTTGCTAGAGACCACTAAATAAGGTTTGTTTGTTTGTTTCTTTGTTTGTTTTTCTCAGAAGATTTTTAAATACTAAGGTGAAATTCACATGATATAAACTTAGGCCATTGCATAGTGTACAATTCAGTGGCATTTAGCACATTCACAATGTTATTCAATACCACCTCTACTTAGTTCGAAAACACTTTCATCATCCCTGAAGAAAATCCCTGTACACATTAAACAGTTATACCTTATTACCCTACCTACCCCTGTCCCCAGCCCCTGGTGACTGCTAAGGTTTTATTACTTTAAAACTGCTTACCATCTATTAGAGAAAGAAATTTCTATGCCTTTACCATCTCAGTGATAGTACTGACTTGGAGTGCTTGATAAATATGGAGATTCCTGGGCCTCTGCCCAAAGATATTTAGTACAATCAGTCCTGAATATCAGCCAAGGGGCC
>NW_011888805.1:11911031-11935199 GCF_000151845.1 Pteropus vampyrus
CCCTGGTCTTTGTTATAACTACTATGTGATTTAAAAATAATAATAATAAAATGGTGAGCAAACCGAGTCTCAATTTATTTATAAAAAAATGATTTAGTGTTTTTTTTTTAATTAAGTAATAGTAATTATATTGTTTACTATGGGCCTTTATGACACTCACCTTGATATATCAGGCATTGTTTTCATTATTTGGGGGTTTCATGCCTATTTAGTCTCATGGTCAAATGGTGTCTAAATAAATAGGAAATAGAGAAAGAAAATGCTCTATTATTATCTGGTCCCAAACCTCATTACTCTCAAAAGCTGTGCTTTTCAAATTTTAATGTGTTGATGAATCCTCCAGGCATCTAACTCAGTGGGCCTGGAATAGGGTCTGTGATTCTTCATTTCTAACAAGCTCCCAGGAGATGCTGATGCTACTGGTCCATGGGTCATTCTTTCAGTAGCTGACTCTAAAAGGGCTCTAGGCATAACACTGTTTCTGGTCTAAATGAGTCTATATTATAGGAGACATAAAGTGAGGAAAACAAAAATTTCTCATGATTTCAGTCCTCCCATCTACCCACCCAATATCGTTTTTAATATTTCTAAGCTTCTGTTCATTAGTTCCTCCTGACTTGCTCTCTAAAATTCACTTCCATCTGGCAAGTTGTTACTTATCATCTAAAGTTCATTTCCAAAGCCAGGTCTTCTGGGACTAGTCTCGTCCAGTGTATGGTGAACCAGGTCCCTGAACAAATCCTTGTAGGCTGAAGGGAATGTTTCTGCTCCCATTGGCTTCTCTGCTCATCCTCATTCGACTTACCTGCTCAGCACCCATCAATTGTCCCTTGAGAGTTCCTTGTGTTCGGCCGAATGCCATTTCATGCACATTTCTCCCAATCAGGCATTCCCCCAGACTCTGTAGTTTTCCAGGACAGTGTTATCCACCTGGCTAAGAAGAAGTCAGTGGCTTTTTTACCCTTGAACTTTCGGATAGTCTTTTGAGTTCCCTGAGGGGAAGATACCTATAAAAATACAAGATAACGTACAAATGTGCAAATAACACAGTAACATTTAATAATAAGAGCTGTTTTCTTTATAACATAAAAATATTTCAGTGCCACTGAATCACCTTTCTATCTGGCAAGGGCAAACTCAAACTTCGTGGCAAAGATGGGTCAGAAAGATAAAATAAGTGAGTGAAGGTGGTCAGTTAGGGTCAGTGTCCTGGCAAGCCCATGATTCATCCAAGCAAGGCAGCATCCAGCTACCCTCCCACATGGGAATGCCACCCAGGACTGCCAGATCGCTCAGATGCCAGAAATTCAGATTTTTATATGAAATCTCCCACATCAACAAATCCAATTTTGGGTTGCTGTTGTTTAAACACTGTGAAAGCCAAACCAAATAAATCTATGGGCCAAATGCAGCTGGTTGGGGAAAGACAGGGAGGAACATATGATTCTTTGCCTTTGGTTTCAAGTAACACTGCTTTTAAAATAATTTTCACTTCTAGCCTGTTGCAATCAATCAGAGCTGAGTGCCTGACATCGTCTGTACTCAGCAACGAGGTCACTCTTAAGTATATTCAATGAATAATCAACAACTATATTTAGTGAAAGATAACTCCCAAATCTAAAATAAACAAATAAGTAGAAAATCTTCAAAAGAAAATCAGTTGAAAAAAATTCAACAACAGGACACAAACCAGTTGACAAAAAGCATCCACCACTAAATTATTTTTCCTTTTCTATATACAGTGACAAGACCACTGTCAGAAATTAAAAGATCTGACCTGCCATGTCTGTACCTGAGTAATAATTTCCAAATAATATCCTGATGACAGTCAATTATTTGGGGGGAAAACAAAACAAACACCTATTCAGTTGAACAACTTTGTTCCTGCACCTCATCCATTCCTTATCTAAGTGACTCTTTAGTAAACACACACACACACACACACACACACACACACACACACACACACACACACACAGAGCCTGCAAGTACCCATAAAAAATTAAAGCTAAGCAATCAGACCTGGTCTTGCCAGTCCGCCCTGGGATCCAATTCACTTATCAGCCCACCAGGGTCAAAAGATTTATCAAAGATTTTGTTTGTTTAGTAATTAGAATAAATACTAAGTAGTTAGTTAACCAAGATATCATCAAGGAACATTTCTCACTTTTGTTTCATGATTATTCCACCATAACAGAGGAAGAAAGTGTGGATGGTACTATTTGAAGTGTCTAGTTTGCAAAGGCATGGCTGAGGTAAGCATGAGAGCCTGATACATATTTCTCTAGTACGTTATACCCATAGGCAGTATGCTGCAGAGTTTTAGGGCTAGAAGGGACATACAGGTCATGTAGTTTGAACTTTTTCTCTTACTGATGAGAAAAATATGTGGTTAAGTTATCCACTGGGATTTAACCAAAGTTTTTGTTGATCAGTCGAGTATACTCTGCTACTGCTCTTGCTCTATGAAATCACTCATGTTTATGTGAAGTGGAGCCCCTGAGTTCTATAAAATCTGCAAGTCTAATTTTCTGAGAGATAGAAGGGAAGAAATCTAAGCCTCAGGGACTCTACTTTCCACCAGGGAACAAACTGAGTAGACATCTTGCTGTTTCATGTAGCATTCTGTTTCAGAAGCAAGGCAAATAGGTAGGTGAATAAAACAGTTCCCGATACACTTCGCTTCCTACACTCATCCAAGGGCAGTCTGAATCTCCACTCCTGCATTTTAAGGAGGAGCTGTCCTTGCCTTGTACATTCTGTATGTTCCTATACAAGCATGTGCATTCATTTATTCATGAAACATTTATGGTATGTTGAGCACATGCTATGTGCTAGGCACACTGCCAGACCCTTCAGAGAGAACAATGGCAGTGAAGGACAGTGTAGAATGTTATAAGTGACACCCTAAAGGCACTTACATGAAGTTAAAATCAAATTATATTTATCGTATCCATGTATATAGGTCTTGAAGTTATATTCAAAGACTTCAAATCCACACAAAAATTATTTCCAACCAACGAAATTTTCACCAGCTTGTCCCATGCCAGGTTCTGGTGAGTAGGAGTCACTGGAAGCAATTTAGAAATTCAGCTCGGTACCCCATTGGAAGAATTTAGAAATTCAGCTCGGTACCCCATTTTACTATTTACTAGCTGAGTGACCTTGAGCAAATTTACCAATCTTTCTGATCATCAGTTGCTCTTGTCTTCATTAAGTAGGATAGTACCTATCTTATAGCTTGTCAGAAAGACTAAGATAGTGCATGAGTGCAGAGTTAAAAAAGCAACTTACTTAATCTCTCTGTGCATGTAAAATTAGGACAATAGAATCTATGTCATGCCAGTGTTGTGAAGATGAAATAAAAAAGACACGTTCAATCCTAAATACATTTTAGTTATTCTATGAGAGTGTCATATGAACTATAAAATACACTAGCTAAAAGTAAAATACTATTAACCATTAAAGTTAAGTAAGCTCAGTCAAAAGAGAGTATCGGGACCAGAATCATTCCAAGGTGTTACACATCCAGGTACCTGGTACCTTTAAATCTCAAACTTTCAGTTTCAGTGCTATTTTGGAAGTTCAAATAGATGGCTTTGTTTCAGCCGTAATGTAATATACCTCTCCAGCTCGACATATGTTCTTTTTGGGACCCTCTCTTCTGATCTTCTTTCTTTTTAGATCACTTCTCTAAGCATAATTCCTTTAAGGACTAGTTCTACATATTTATGTTAGGTCTGTGTATATACGGAAAAAGAAGAGAAATGATGCCAAGGTTTTCCATTTTGGTCTATGCTTATTCTTCCTATTCTTTGAAACAGTAAGAATAGGCCTTTTGAGCCATGCTTCTCTTGCTCAGGCCCACTTACATGTCTGGAAGTATACTTTCCCTTCTAATAAAGCTTTTCTTTACCGCTGTTAAAAAAAAAAAAAAGTAAGAATAACATTTCCCATCCTTGAAATGTCATGTCCTCAAAGTTAGTTAGGAAATTTGAAAACCGAAGGTTATCTGGGTAGAGTGGATATAATTGCCTGCCAGAATTTGAAATTACAAAAAGAAGACTCAATACTATGTTCTTTGGGTTTGATCCACTACTTATGGGTGCTGAAGAATCCCTGCTCCAGTGACCGTTGGAAAGTGAATGTTAAGCTATCTCTAGACCCATTTTGTAAATGGCTCAATTCAGGTAAAAAAAATAACCACATTGGCTACTCTATTTTATTTTGTTCATTCAAGTGATCATTTCCGAAGCAATCAGGTTTTTTTGTTGTTGTTGGAATTCACTCAGTTTCTGTTTATACAATAATTTGTATATGGAGACGAAACTTAATATCTCATTTGGTGGAAGAAAATGAGCATGAGTAAAATACGAACCTTTCTTAAATTCAGACTCTTTTAGTCAAAAGTAAGCAAGAGTGTGTGAAGAAGTGTAGGCACTCAGCTTAAATCTGCATTAAAAGAATGACTACCCATGCTTTTAGATTGTTGGTCTTATGAATTTTATAATACAAAGAAGAAAGAGGAGGAGGAAGAGGAGGAGGAGGAGAATAACCTCTTCCTCCTCCTCTTTCTTCTTTGCAAAGTATGGAAAGATGCAAATGAGAGTCAGGTGAAAATTTCAGCCACAGTAATCCTAATATGCATTTTCGTGCCTGTTACATACTTAGAAGAAAATTACTTTGGTTTTCATATTTCCTAGTGAAAACTTCTATTCTGATTTAGCTGTCCTGGAAACATCTGCAGGTTTGGAGCTGCTAGCACTATATCTCTCTCTATGGATAATAGGGCATCCATAAATGATTAAAACAAGGCAACCAGAAACCTGATCATGCCAGTCCTCCCCGGGATCATGTTCATTTATCAGCCCACCAAGGTCACTGACCTTGATTACCTAGAGCTTAACTACTAAAATGATTAATTGATTCATTCTCTCGTTTCACTCACTTAACTTGAAGGGTAAAAAATGGTGAAAATATTTTCAGTGAATTGACCTGTAAGCAATTGTACTTAGCTTGCTGCATCCTCTAAAACACTAATTAATGGTAGTGAGAACCATCAATACATTCTACAATAAAGATGAGTGAACAAACAAACCATAGCCTTTCTTATACATTTTCCTAACATTAATTAACTTGTCTCAAGTTTCATCCTCTCTCTACAGTTCTTCATGCTATCCTTACTTCAAAAGGTATATAGGTATATGAATTGAAAGAATATACTTGCAGATATGGAGATCTAATTGGATTTCTGTAGAAGAAATATTTAAGGAATGTTTAAAAATGGGTTTATTTTTGTAGTCATCAGTGAAGAACCCTAATATTGAGCAAAAAACAGTTTCCCTCATTATCTCGGAAAAAAGTTTTCCATTAGAAGTTTCCTGCAAATTATATTGCCTTCTTCATCGAATGGTGAGCAGAGAGGAAATAATAAGAGCATATGTATAAACTAATTTATTTTCACTGTAGTGACCAATAATCAAATAACCACTCCATTCTAAGCACTGGAAAGCATCATGCAATATTGTTAAAATGATTAAAATGGATTATACTCAGTAGTGTAGTGGTATTAAACAGCTTGTTATGAGGTGGGAGCCCTGATTTGCAGCATGTGCTGTTATCTGTGGGGTAAATACACCCACTGTGACTAATAGCAAAGTCATGAGCATGGAGTTAGGTAGAAATGTTTTCTAATGCACCATTATATAGTATTTCCTCCATACAGAATCTGCCAGATTTAGCAAATAAAAAGCCAAAATGACTAATTAAATTTAAATTTTATGTAAACAACAAATAATTATTTTAGCGTATATGAGTATGTCCATCTTTTATTTGGGACATATTTATAGTAAGAAATTATTCATTGTTTATCTGAAATTCAAATTTAACTGGGCATCCTGGATTTTATCTGGCAATCCTAATATCAATACTATAGACATAAATAACCTCAAATGCATAAATAATAGCAAAATGTAATGATGAGTTTTAAGTATTTATTACCTTTATTTTGAATATAATTTAAATTTTAAGTTTACATAATTTGATTTTTAATCATGACTATGTTTGACAACTGGCTTCAAAAATTCCTGAAAATTTAACAATTAGTTTTTGCAAGTCAGCTCTAACATATCTCTGAAAGTAAACTTCAGTATAATAGTTCTACACCAGTGTTAGACTGTGAAAACACAATGATAGTACAGATTTTAAAGTGTTACTATGATTTTAAAATGGTAACTATAAACAGCTTCACTAAATTTCACAAGAAGTCAGTTTTAGTGCACTGAACCCTCCTAACCCCTACATCATCCCCAACCTCCACTCCTGGGGAAATTTTTATGTTGCAAAGAAGAATGTATCTTTAGACTTCCCCCTTTCCATTTTTAGGAAATTTTGTGGTAGACAACCCTCTTTAGAATTGGGTGATTTTAATGAAAAAGCTCTAACTTCAAAACTTCTGACATTTTTCTATGGGATTGAAGGATGGAAACCTAGGCTAGAAAGTCTTTTTGTTTTTGTGTTTAGTTGAGCATTTTTATCAGCTATGGGTAATGCAAAGATAAACCTGGAAGTTTGAAGTAAAGGTGAAAATTTTGCTCTGATCCACAAATAAAGTAATAGGATTAGGAGCATGTGGGCTTGCAGTAGGGAGAAAACAAGATTGAGATGGGCTCTAGAGAACAGGTTACTGAGGAGGCCCAAACAACAATTCACTTAATTTTTAAAAATTAAATAACTAAATAAACAAAACAGGTATTTTCACTTTAGTCAAAAATTATGTTCAAAGGGATTTTCAAAATCAATTCTCTTTTTTGACATTTGGAGTATTTCTATTTCATGACAAATAACTTGCAGTGTGAATTATCACCCCATATACCTTATTTATTAGACTAGGTTATTTCAGATTTTCTTCAAGCAGGGAACCCTCAGTGCTAATTCTATTTCATATTATAAATTTATATATGATCTAATTTAATTCTCAGTGGACATTTGCACTAAATGTTAACTTCAGTTGTCCCGGGAGAAAGTAAAAATATATACTAAATGTAGTATTAAAAACAGTACTTTCTATTTTGGGTCAAAGCCTATACCTTATAAAGACATCTGCATGAAAAGTAGCAAATTTGGATAGCAATACCAGTAGCTAAGTATAAATTTCTGTAATCTAGTTCTTTTTGTTAATTTTCTCATTTCTAATATTAAAAAATTATATCACAGATAGAAGGTTACTAAATATGTTTGAAATCTCTTCTATTAATTTGAATAGTAATTCAGTGAAGTATTCCTAGAGAATCATCATAGTTGTTTATAGATTTTATTTAGTTTCCAAACTGAATTTTGACTATACTAGAAAGCTGTTATTATTGATAATAATTGAGCTAGACAGAACTAAATTATTTCACTAGTGTATCAGGGTCTTCTAACCACTTGATTGAATTGATACTGATTAGCTAATAGCTGCATCCTAAAATTATTTTTACAGATTGCATCATTTGTCAAACTCTCTGTATTACCCAGGACACTAAATGATGAAATTAATCTTCCTAGGTTTTACTTTTATAAAATGAAATTAAGTGTACTCCATTTTTCTCAGTGAAATTGAAGATGTACAAATCAAAGAGAAATATTATAAACATGTCCCAAATAGAAATGTAAAACTAATTCAAAACTTTAAATGAAATACTTCATAAACATTTATTCATGGAAGAAATAATATGGTAAAAGTAAAAGGGAAAGTGAAAAGAAATGATTACATCTATGACTTTGTCTCATTTTTACCCAACACAGGATTATTGTGGTGGCTACTCTTATCTGCTCCTATTAATTTTTGCTTAAACCTGCTAAAGAAGTTGTATTCTTTACAATCACACAATAATGAAAAGGTCACCAAAAGATAACCAAGAATTTGAAGTTCACCACCAGCTGCATAATTTTGGCAAATAACCTTAACTTTCTGAGTCTCAGTTGTGTCTCCTTGAGAGTAAAAGATTGAAACATATATTCTCTAAGCTTTCTTTCTAAAATTATAAAATTTCTACTTAAAAATCCTGTGACTGAACTCTAACACTAAAACAGAAGAGCAGGTGCTCTAAGTGACTCAATAACTTGTGTGCAATTAGGATGGTGAATAATAAGACTTTGGCAATCATTTTATAGTTGTGTTTCATTAGATGAACATCTCATTATGCTTTTCTTCAATCAAAACTTGGTAAGAATTCAGAATATTAATACATGTTATTTAATAGAGTTGTTAGGGGAAAATATTCCATATTTTGAAGAAACACTAAAGATTTCATTTTAACACTAGAGCACTGGATTTGTTACCCAGTCACAAATGGTAGAAATTACACCCTCTACCAGTTTGGTTTAAAAATAATATATCAACTTAAAAATGAGCTAGGGGGGCATATGGCTTTTCAAAATTACTTCAGAGAGTGCACCATAAAAAATTAAGGACGGCTGCTCAGAACAGTCTTATCTTATTTAGTGCTTTATTTCTAATCCCAAGCATAATGCTAGGGATACAGTAAATCCTCAATAAATCATGAAGAAAAGAGCTGGGAACAAAGGAAACCTTGCAGAAATCTCCCAGATAAGTAAATCTTTATTTATTCTTTGCCACCTACAATGTAAGTTGCCCCAGAAAGATAGTAGCCATTTCGATGTTCAATGAGTCTCTTGTGTTTGAGACAATACACTTTCCCACCATTTCTTTCACCACCGCACTTCAGACAGACGCTGATGAAGAAGAGGATCCTTAACTAAGCATGTCATCCAGTCCTTAATTATGGGGCCCTAAAGCTCCATGTAGGCAAGGTGTGGCAGTTAAGAGATCTGAAGCTCAGTTTTTTTCTTACCCCTAGCTGAGGAAAGGAAGAGGATACAAAAATAAGGCTCTGTGGGGTAGATTGAAATACTGGATAAATGTGAAGCTGTTAGGAAAATACTTCTCCTCTTCCTTGTGAAATTATATGGATGAATTCCAGAGGTCCGTAAATTCCAGAGAAATCTTTTAATCTTGATGTGTTTGTTAGTGCAATTAAAATCTAAAAAGTATATATTGCCAGTGGTGTTGATATGTTTTATTTCACAGGGAACTAGCAATTGAAAGCAATTTTAAAAAAATATGGTGTTTGTTTCTTAAACCAGTATTTTTCCAGCTGTAAATCCTCTAAAATTAAAGTTTGTTTTTTTTTTTTTTTGCTTTAAAAGTGCTATGTTGCTCAAGTCTAAGGAAGAAAAAGCAAAAAGTGAAGTCAATTCATTGGTGAACGTTTTAATAATTATATTCTTCAATGCAGTGCACCCTTAGTCACAATAATGTAGTGGTATTATCTTTAAAAAAAAATTGTTTCCCCAATGATTTACTTTTAGGAATTTATCTCATGTGAAAAAAATTTACACAAATATGTAAATATATATGTTCAAGAATGTGCACTGCAAAAAAATTGATAAAAAACTCAACAATAGGGTATTATATAAATACATTAGAGAACTTTTATATGGTACTATATGCAGCTATTTAAAAGAATAAGAACTATTTTATTGAAATCAAAATGCGAAAGCAAATTTTTTAAAAAATTATAGAGTATACAAAATGTAGCTCTATTTTTGTTAATAAATATATATAAAAACATAGAAGTTTGTGTGTAGAGAAAAGCTTGAAAGAACACATATTAAAATATTATGTTTATGTCTGAGTAGTGCAATTGGTATGAGCTTGGGAGAAAACTATAACTTTTATGTTTCTACATACACATTTTTACTATGAACAAGTATCATTCTTATAATTTAGAGAATCCACAATCAAAAAAAGCACAATAAAGTTAAAATTATAATTGTCAAAAAGAAAATATGAATTTATTGTTTTTGTAGACTATTTTAACTAGAAAAACCCAAAGAATTAATTGAAAAGTTAATAAGAGAGTTCAATAAAGTGGCTGTTTATAAGATTCACATTCCGCTAAAATAGCTTATCAATATTTCAATCATAAAGAGCTAAAAAGTATATGAATGAAATATAAATGACCAAGAATAATATTTCTCACTTCCTTTTTTCACTATCCAGTCCATGGTTTTTGTTTGTTTGTTTGTTTGTTTGTTTTCATTTTTGTTTTTGCCCTCATCCAGGACCTCAGTTGGTTGGGTTTATTTACCTGGTGAGATGACCCAAATTTCATCAGTGGTTCTTACATATCAAGATCCTGTAATTTTCCACTAACTTTACTTTTGGACATAAAAGTACTAATGGGTAGCCCAAAGAATCCCTTGGCTTCCACATATTGGCCTCCAATTGTTTAGCAGCAGCCCAATTTCCTCTTGATAATTAGGACAAATCATCCAAGGCAGTGGACTAATCTCCTTTTTTTCATGTTGGTTAAGTGGAATGAAGATTTCAAAATTGTCCAGGTAGCAATCTCTTCTTCCAATTCAACAGGAAACTATTTTTGTGTTCCCAGTGGAGTATTCCTCCATTGGGAAGTAAGACTGCCAATCCAAAAGATTTCATGAGTGTAGGGACAAGAAGCAAAAATTCTACAAATAGATTATAAGCTGAGAAACAATAACTTATTAATTGGCATATGTGTTAAATGAACAGAAGGAACAAAAGGTATATACATTTAAAGTAATATACTATAAAAAGAAGAAAAATATCACAACTATGAAATGGGATCAAGACACTATATAAAAGGAATACTCAAAGAATACTCAGAAAAGAAATTGATCTGAGATGGGAACTATGGAACCAGAAACCTCCCCCACTCCTAATCTCCCACCTACAGAAGAAGAGAAAACAGAATATAGTCAGGAGGTTGCTAACCCAGAATACTATCTTAAACATCTTTTACAGAACAGATGGGCACTCTGTTTTTTTAAAACTTGGCAAGCAAACCTTCGGCTGATCTCTAAGTTTGATACTGTTGAAGACTTTTGGGCTCTAGACAACCATATTCAGTTGTCTAGTAATTTAATGCCTGGCTGTGACTACTCACTTTTTAAGGATGGTATTGAACCTATGTGGAAAGACGAGAAAAACAAACAAGGAGGACGATGGCTAATTACATTGAACAAACAGCAGAGACGAAGTGACTTCAATTGCTTTTTGCTAGAAACTCTGTTGTGCCTTATTGGAGAATCTTTTGATGACTACAGTGACGATATGTGTGGAGCTGGTGTTAATGTTAGAGCTAAATGAAGGTATGTAAGAAAAGGTTAGAACTCCTTCCAAAGGTAGTGATCAGTTATCAGTCCCATGCAGACACAGCTACTAAGAGTGACTCCATGACTAAAAATAGGTTGATTGTTTAAGAAGACACCTTCTAAGTATTCTCATAGGAGACTGCATCAAGGAAGCAATCAAGATTTTGGAGCTGAACCAAAGCCTCTTCAAAAGCAGTGTGGACTGCATTTAAATTTGATTTCCATCTAAATGTTGCTAAGACATAAGAAAAATCTCATTTATCATTGTCTTGTACTTCTGTGTGTGTGTGTGTGTGTTTAATTTTGACTAAAATGTCCACTTTCCCAATCAAAGAATTATGGGACACATCTTCCCCAGAATCTATAAATATGTTCCTGGCTCACTCTGTAATAAGTTAGTGGAACTGCCATTACAAACGCATTTTATCCATCCATAATATTAAGAAAGAACTTGGATTTCCATACCTTACACTAAAAAGAATTCTGTTTATGTTCAATTGTGTGCAGAAGAGCACATTTTGTTGGTTCGAAAGAGTATGATGCATACTGTTTTCTAGAAATTATCTTTGTTTCTTTTTACAGCATTTTCTTTGCTGTATTCTTGTTGATGGCCACAAAATTTTAGTTTATTTGTTTCTCTACTTGATAACATTAGTGATTCTGATTTCAGTTTTTCATTTGTTTTGCTTTGATTTTTTTCCTTCATGCAACGCTGGTGAAGGATCTGGGAATATGACACAGAGGTGGAATAAATATTAATTTTGTGCAAAAAAAAAATTCAGAAGAGATCTTAAAGAATAAAAATATAATAGCAGAGAAAATTTTTAAATTCAATAGAAGACGAGAAAGATAAAGCTATGGGAGTCTCACATACAACAAAAGATAGGAAATAAAAGAAAAAAGCTAATAAATTTAGAAGACCAGCCCAAAAAGTCCATGCTCCAAGTGATAAGAATTCAAAAAAAGAGGGAATAGAAAACAGAGGAAAATATTTAACAAAAAATTTTTTAAAAGTTTCCAGAATTAGAGAATGTTTCTTAATTGAAATGGCTCGTCAAATGCCCATAATAGTATATAAAAATAGACCTGCACCAAATTTCATCAGTGATTGCGCAATACTTGGAGCAAAGAACCTACAAGCTTCCAAAAGGAGAAGAAAAAGTCACATACAAAAGATCAAGTGAAAGGATCCCACTACCAACACTGGGAGTTACAAGGAACTGGAGGAATGTTTTCGAGATTGTAAATGAAAATTATTTCAATCCACAATTGTATACCAGCAATACTATAAGTTAAGTGCAAGGATAGAGCAAAGGTATTTTCAGACTTGTAAGATTCAAATTTATCCTCTGTGCACCTTCTTCTGGAAGCTCCTGGAGGTTTTGTGTCACCAAATCATGGGACTAAATCAGCGAAAAAAGAAATGGGATCCAGTGAAAGATAGAAGTGATAAAAATCCCCAGGATTTTGTGGCAAAGGCAGATGCCAGGCCGGACAATAGCTGTAGTAGCTATAAATGAATATGGCAACCAGTCTACATTGGAGCAATTACAAATGCTCCATAAGAGACTTTTCCTTTAATGTAAAATTGATAGTTTACCTGATATGTCTGAATGACTTGAGAGATTTTAACAGTGACAGAGAATTGGTGGTTAAATTAATAATTAGTCCATAGAAAATTAAGCAAATGCAAATATAAGACACTTATTAACTCAAAGAGAACAGAAAGTAGTATAGGAAAGGAAAAATAATACTCAACAAATTATATAATTTTCAAAAGATAATACTATACATAGCAAAACTAAAAAAGTATTAAGATACAATAAGAAGACATTTTAGCACACATGGAAAATATGATTAACTTAAATTTTTAGATCTAATAAAAAAGCAGACGGTAGAGTAAGATTCAAAAAAAAAGGCCCATCGCCATAACTCTGATTCCTAATCAAAATGAGAGAGATTGCAAATGGAATGCCAAGTGGATGCATCAGTCGGGGCCCCAATGGGAAGCCAGTAGCACACTCCAGGAAGGTTTAGTGAAGGGACTATTTATGAGCTATGGCAGGTGTGGAGAAACCACAAAGAAAAATGAGGTGCCCCTCGGCTACTAATAGCAACTGTTATAACCTGTAAGCATAAAGGAACAAGAGGAAGAAGCTGAACACAGTGGCAGAGAGTATAGAAAGGGTCACCTTGAGAGGAGCTGTGACCTTTGGCCTTTGATGGTGATTATGCAGCCAGCCCAAGCCCACTCTAGAGGGAGGGAGCAGGGAAATACAGACCATCCCCTGCTGTGCTCCTTTCCCCCTTCGGGGGCTTCCCATTGGACAAACCCAGCTGGAAACCAGTGGACGAGTGAGCCTGTTAAAGTAACCTGCACGCGTCTGCCTCTGAAGCAGAGATCTTCATGCAAAAGGGTGAAGAGTGGCTGGTGAGAGGGTTGGAAACAGTAGGTATCTGGCACAGTGAATATAGCACATAGTAGTCCACATGATTTTTTTACCCTGCTTTTTACTGCTAGTTACCACATAAAGAAAATATCTCATCACTATGGAAAATTATCTACTTTAGTTTGTTTCAGATATGAGACCTAATAATAATAAAAATAACATTAATAATAATAAAATCAAAATCTCAACAAACACTTCAGTGAAACATTCTTTGGGCACATTCTGATCTATTTGAAAATAAAAGAAATATTTGTGAAGATAATTAACTCATTGCATTTTCGATGTGACTATAGGCAGAGAGGATAATGTAGCATAGGGAAAGACCATGGACAAAAGAAGGATTTGAAATGCATTTGAAAGGCCGGCATTAATATCATTTAGGGAAGGGGTGGTTATTTGGTTTGATTTTGCAATTGGATTGGATGAATGAAAGAAACAGCATACTGTGGCAGGTAATGCTTACAACACTACCTGCAATGGAACAGCTTTGCCATTTCCTGATTCTGAAATACAGTAGAAATCTGATCCTAACTTTGAAAATATATCTTCACCCACAAGTAGGTTATCATACATAGATATCATTCAACTAATATCTATTGATCACATACTCAGTGGTAGGCACCATTTTGGGGGCTATTGATATCACAATCTATAAGACAGACATAGTCCCAGCACTAATGAAAGATTTGTTCAGACAAATCTTGTGCAGAAGTCCATTATCTTTACATAAAAGGTAGAAGACGAATAATGAAAAGAACAGTCATGTTCCAGTTTAAGTTTAGGGAGCCTGCAGCCTTCTGCTTCCCCGTTACTTCTGTCCAATGGAACATGGTACATTCATATGAAATCGCTGTCCTTATAAACTTCACACAATATTATCATCTCAGAGTTAAGGGATCCCAGTGTCTACTGGAAGAATTAAGCTCAAGTAAATCTCAGAAAAATGTTTGCCCATACTTTTCATTTAAAGCTTTTAGAGAATTATTTATATTATTGTTTTAGAATACTCTAGTTCTGTCACTCATTCATCTATTCAATAAATGAGTGCCTTCTGTATGTAAAGAAATGGTGAAAAGACAAGATTCTTTGCCAGGAAGATAGGTTTTAAACACCTAATTACTCAATCAATTATTTAATGACAATTGAGATGAGTGCTATGAAGAAAAGTACAAGATACTTTGAGAATGTAGGGCTGTGAAGTCTTCCTTGAGAAAGTGACATTTGTGCAGATTACTGGCTGATTTGTAGGAATTAATCAGTCCAAGGATTGCATACTCAAATTCCTTCTGGGTGGCAGTCAGGTAACATTTGGCAGGGTAAGACTGATGAAAACATTAAGGCTCTAGGCAGACCGGAAGAAGTTGACTGGCCTTAAGGCGTTTGGATTCACACTTTAATAATCTCTGAGCTGGCCAAACAAAAGAGGCGGCAGCCAAAGACAGCAGAAGTGCTGGCAGGCTGCTACTGCTCCAACATGCAGGCAGGGGGAAGAGCAGGTGCAATGGCCCTGAGGCAGGAGGGAGCCGTCTGTTCCAATGAACTGAAAAAGAGCATGTGTGGTGAAGTGCAGAATCTTCAACAGGCAGAGAGAAGAGCCAGTCACTCCAGGCTTCATCAGCAGGTGAAGCAGCTTTGGTCTTTATCCCAAGTACCCTTGGATGTATATTAAAGGGTTTTAAGCAGAAAAGTGCATTAATTGGACTTGCATTTTTTAGAGTTCACTGGGCAGCAATGTAGAAAAGGACTGGAAGCAGACAGGAAGCTGTCATGGTGGTTCCCCATCTCTCCTTCAGTTTTTCATCTACATAATTTACATAACTGTGTCTTCAGGAGTCTCACCTGTGTTCCTCACTCTGAATGACTAGGCTGGATGCTTCCGCCTTAGTCATGACTCTGACAATGAAATTACAGATGTCTAAACCCTGGAATGAAAAGACCTGAAGTAAAAACCTGGAAGCCTATACACAGAATCTTCTATCTGCTGGCTGATCTGGACCTTGGTTCACATACTGAAACCAAGATGGGCAAGACAGTCCCTGTTCTCAAAAAATTCATGTGATTGTGAAGAGAGATACTTAAGCCAACAATATTAAGTGCTGTGACGCCAACAATGCTAATGTAAATCCTGAGTATTATGGTAGCATTAGAACGTGTGCCTAACCTGCCAGAAGGGAAAATCAGCTGAGGCTTCACCTGCAGATCTAAAAACTGTTGCTAGATTTATCATTTGGTGTAGTATTTTAAAAAGCAACTCTTATTTAGAGGTGATCTCATGCAGACTTTTGACAATTAACAGACGTAACTGTATGTATGTGATAATACTACTTGTGTATGTAAATAACTTTCATTGTTAGTTTGTCCCTTCTCGGTGGCACTATTTTTGGTTCTTAAAGAACCAAGATGAAGGTAAGTACTGTGAGTCAGCAAGTCTCCATAATGTTTATTTAAAGGTGAAAACTCGAAGTTAGGAAAAAGTGAGTGAGCCAGACACATTTGTTTCTCCTTTTAAAAAAATGGAAATGACAAGCTCTTGCAACTTTCATACACAACCTGACATGATGTATTTGTGTTTTGTTGTTATTGTATAAGACAAATTGGGTGAGCATTCAGATGTTAAAATTAACTCACTTTTTTGAACTTGTTTATTCATGGTTATATTTAGGCTCAAAATTAATTTCTTTCCTCCTTTTCTCTCTGTACAACTTTGCATAAAACGTGTCCATATGATATTATTGCTATAAAATAAACCAGTGAGATTTAACATTTTCGTAGTGAAAATTACCTTCCTTGACATAGTAATCATTCCTCTTTATGATGTCTCTAAATCTAGATTCAAAACTCTCTAGGCTAGTATTAAGATTTAATTTTAAGGCTATTAAGTCCTTGGATAACTGACATAAAATCTTGTAGTATTGGAAAATCAATTTTTATGCAGAAAATATTTATTTCTGCTCATGATCAAGGGAAGGGCTCTACGCTGCCATCGCCAGGGAGGAGGAAGATTTCCAGTTCTCTGCATAGTGAACTGATGACATGGAAGTTTCTTTAACACAAGCATTTGCATTCTTACTCCCGGGAATAACAGTGACGAACAGCTGTGGGATGGCAGATGAGTCCAAAAGTCAGCCAAATGAGGTTGCTATCATCATGCTGACTGTTCGTTTCTACACTGTTGCTCCGATGTCTCAAACACAAGCCCAAACATCTGCCAAACTGCTTTTTTCCCTCCAAGGAACAAAAATAAAAGAAAATAAAATGACGGTTGCCATCAGCCCACTTTTTACTCTGATAATACAGTCCTTAGCAACCAGAGTATCTACATTGGGACACACTGTAATGACTGTTGTAACTTTGAAGAAACCAAATCTCTGAACTTTTCTAGAAAGATGTGTTAATTTTTGATGGTAAAATGCCTTACAGCCTATAATTGAGAGATGAAATATATATATCTCGCTAAAAACTCTTTGAACCAGACAGTTGACAGTGTGTAGAATTATTAGTGATAATAATACTAGTGACTACTGTGTGCAGTGTTAAGACTTCTAAATATAGTATTCATGTAATCCTTGCAACTATAAAATGGTAATATAAGAGGACTGTGTTTTGTTTTGATGCTAAACATGGTTCTTCACATATACTACAGCTTAAAAGAATCAATAATGAGATATGGTGTTTAGTACAGCATCTATCATATAGGGATCATTCAGTATATTCATTTATTCAAAAAAAAAATTCATGAATGAGTGTCCCGAAGTTGCTTTTCAACTAATATTTCTTCTGATGTGTCTATTTAAATGTCTCTAAAGCAAAAAATAAATTTTGAAAAGCAACTACTACACATTTAATATGACAAACACATCATTAGGAAAGTAAACCATGTGAAGCAGATGTGGTAGAGTTGAAAGACCCAGAAGCACCAGACTGAATCCCACACCTACCTCTTACTCACGAGTCCTAGCCAGCAGCTGGTGGTCAAGTATAGGATAGTGGAACAAGAACATTTTCCTCTAACAAGACCTAAATGGATGCTAGGGTCACATCCCAGTGGACCAAGCTTCAGGCCCACAGGGGCACCCAGCCAGTGTATATGGGTGGCTGTGCGGGATGTGACTCAGGACAGCCAGGAGTTAGGAGCTCATCACAAGCACACCAGGTCCAAGCTGGGGAGGGCTGAGGCTGCCAGGGTGTCCCCTGCTCTGGAAATACTTAGATCAAGGTCTCTCTGTACCTGGGCATCTACACTGGTAAAGCTCAAACTCCTTAGTCTGACATGAAGTACTCTCAAGATCTTACTCTAGCAGACCTTACTTCTTACCACCTTCAGACATATGCTCTACATTACAACCAAACAGCTAGTTTATGGGCCCAGGAAGTGCTCAGCACTTTCCCAGGGCCATTCACTTGCTCTCACTACTTCCACTACCTGGGGTGACCCATCTCCACCCATCACCCTCCAATACTTGTCCAAACCTTTGCCTCCTTTGGAGCCCAATACAGAAAGCACTTCCTCCACAAAACTCTCCCTGACCCACCCACCACCAATCAGACACGATCTTACTTCCTTCAGAAAGCTCACAGCACTTTCTTTGTATTTCGTGTTTGCCACTTCCTACTTTGAATTAGTTATTTGTACCTGTGGCTTAATCCCATTTGTTAGACTAGAGGCCCCTGGGAGAGTGATCAAGTCGTCTACATTTTTGTACTAACCACATTACCTGGGCTCAATGCCTTAAAATAAGTGGTTACCCAATAAATGTCTATTGAGGTGGTTGCTGTCTATATTGCTGCCTTGACTGTTCTATTGAGAGTGAATAAATAACCATAATTTAATGGTTTATATATGTACACAAGTTATTGGCGAAGAATGACAAAAGTTGAGAAAGCAGGCCATTATTCTACAAAGCATAAATGGTGTGTGTGTGTTTAAATTAACACAAAAACGTATCCCCAATAATATTGCTCTTACTAAAGGGAAACAAAAACTCTATTTAGTATTTACCATAGCACATATTTTCTGAAAATGTCAAAGGAAAAAGAGGAATGAGGTAAATAGAGGGCTTGAAGACAGTAATTTCAGACTTCCCATGAAAATGGACGTGCTGAGAGGCAAGAAAGCCTGATTCCCTCCTGCAGTGGAAATGAGTCCATATTATCCTATCGAGAAATGCGTCGTTTCATGACTTTTGTCATTCTTGTTTAACTGAGAGAAAAGAAATGAGAGATTATGAGGACGCCTGCTGCCTCCTTTACCCCTCTCCTGGGACCTCCGAAGGAGCCACGAAGGAGCCATTACTTCCTTCTGTGCCTTTGGCTTTAAATGAATGTCAGCAAGTCTACGAGGGGGACTGCTTCCTCCCTTACCAGCACAGGCTGCTCCACCACACTTCCTGCTTTGAGCAGAGAGAAACAACCAAGGCAAAGGGCTGTTAGGATGTAGGTCAGGAGGAATTTACTGCATCATTGGCCTAGCTAACCTTGAGGTCTAACTGGTTTCATTTATCTGGTTTTGTGATTGGGAGAAAGGACCTTGTATGACTGCAAGACTGATTTTCTTTCTGGGAAGGAACATTTAGTTCTCACCTGATGTGTTGGTAAAGTCCCCATGGTTTTTGCCTTTGAGAGTGTTAGGTGCTCTTGAGGGCATACATCCTGCTGCACAAGTAACGCAGGCTCCCATAGCTACGGAAACAACCAGAGGCTCAGAGAGTGGAGACTTCACACTGCTGTCAGAGAGAGCACCAGGGCAATGCTAGAGCTTTTCAAGCCCCTTCAGGTGCTCACATCCTATGACGACCTACGCCGCACTGAAGGAGATTGCCTTTGGAAGGACCTGGGTCAGTTGGCCCCAGCTGACAGTGAGGATACAGCAGGGCCCTAAGGGAGAGGAGAACAGATCTCCATTATTTCATATCAGGAAAATTTTGCTTACTGAATAAAGGCCAGAGAGTCAAAGCATAAACGGAAACAAGGGCAATTTAAATGAGATAATCTAAAGTATAAGTTTAATTAAATTAACTAAATGAAATCCCATGCACTTCTATTCTAAGACTCTATTCTCATTAAATCCAATTACTTCCTTCTGTGCCTTTGGCTTTAAATGAATGTCAGCAATGATTACATTGAATTTCTGCATCCTGCCCAACCCCTAGCTTTCACGGTAAAGGTGCAGTTATTAAGTGATTGCAGCAGCCAAATGCACCTCCAGTTCAACAAAGGGGCAGACACCATCTAAATACATACACTTAAAAATACTAGATCTCTTTTGTTCTTTTTTCCCAATTATTCCCCTTTCTCCCTCATCCTCCAGAAAAGTTTTATATATGTGTGTTCCTCACACTTTCTAAGAGGTTAGCAAGTTGGCTCACATGCATTTTTTACATTTATTTTTCATCAACATCAGAAGCCAGCAATCTGGCTCATAAAACTCATTTCACCAAGTTGACACGAGTGACATCAAATAGGAAGGGCATGCTACCTCCCTCCTCTTAGCTGCCCGGGCAGGTGTCCCGTGAACCTCCCTCCCATCAAATGGAACCAAATGGAATCATTTTCTCAGGCAGTCACCGTTCTCAAAAGCCAAACCAGCCTTATTCTTGCCCGCTATCACTCTCATGAAAGTTAATAACCTTGCTTATGAAAGGAGATAAACATATGTGGCAAAATGGAGGTTTCATAGCTTTGACTGGCTCTGTGGATGCAAATTTGCTCCAGACTAAAGGCTCAAAAATCAATCAAATGTAAACTAACTGCGAAAACATCACAGCTGATTTCGTTACACTTGTTGGACTTTATAGGGACTAAATTCTCCAAAGTTTCAAGGTTAGAAATTTTATGGACAAATCGAGAAAATAAGCTTTCTCTAGTAATTTTGTTGACTAAATTTCTTGATGAATTCTGCTTCTAAACAGTATAAAAATATGAATTTGGGGATTGTTATTACTACTTCACCATTGTGTGATAGACTTTCTCTCTGTCTTATTGGGATGCTAAATCCTAGAATTTTACTTCTGTCACTTAAATTGCAAAATATAGTCAAACCCCAGAAAAATCTCAAGCTGAGAATTATGCCTGCATAAACTATTCAGCTGTCAAGACATTATCAAGTCAAATTTTGTTATTGGTGATGGTGGTTGATTTCAATAGAATTAACTTTTGGAAGTATCATATTATAAAGCTAGCAGTGGTTTTCAAACTTTGGCTACATTTAGAATTGTCTGGAAGCTTTTTGAAAAACATGATAGGCCCTACTTTAGGCCAATTTAATCACACCCTCTCTCGGAATGGGAACTGGGTGTTGGGATAGCTCAAAACTCCCTAGATGACTCCAGTGTGCAGGAAGAGTTGAAAACCACCAAGATGTAGCCTAAAATGCAAATTTAAGAGATATTATGTGTGGAAAACAGAAAAAAAATCACAATTACCTAAATTAATCTTCTAATTAACTAAACTGATGTCTATCCTATGCACTTCAAATAAAGTGCTAGATGTCCAAGTCCCTAAATTGCCATTTTGGGGACAAAAAGCCAAAGCATTTATTTGTGCAAGACTATAAAATGTAGCACAGTAGACCTTAGTGCAAAGGGACCTCTTAAGATCACTTTTCTGAAGATAGCTGGAACTCAATGATAAGGAAGCCTGGCAGAAGAGCAGACAGGGATGACTGACGCAAGGTGGTGCCAGGAGGAAGGCTGTCCTGCTCCTTCATTAGAGGCAGGGGTTTCTGGGCTCATACTCCATGAAAGTCCTTCACTGCTTCAAAGGAAAGAAACAGGCCTTCCTTTAGACCTGCAGAAGTAAATCTCTGCTGCTAACTGAAGCCTTCTATGCCAAGAACACACTATTCTTTTATCTAGTATCCTCCTTCCATTGTTCACAGAGCTCAACTAATCAGTGAGAATCGGGACACTCTAGTGAAGTGAAAAGGCCTTTCCTTGACCCGGCTGACTTCACTTTTGGAAGCTCTACTGTGGCCAGTAGGGTTTATGGTCCCAAATGAGGTCCTCATCTGCTTCCAGGAAAGGATTGAATCACACTCACAGGATTTAACTGAAGGGTTACTGTCATTTTATATTTATAGAAAATCCTTTTTAAAATTAATCTTATATATCATCACAACTATAAAAAAATTGATTTTGAGAAATGATAAGATATCTGAAGATCAAGTAACATTAGTGATGTATACATAACATCTAATTATTATGGCATGTTTTGAGAAACTCGCTTTTTATTGTGTAGCTCTACTAGATGGGAAATGGGCCCTAATTAGGCCCAAGGTCGAGAAGGCAATGGTTTTTACTCTCTAGGTTATGCCAAAATCATCTGTTGAATTTAAATCTGTGTTTTAAAGATATGCCCCAGGTTAAATAGCAGAAAGTCCTCAGACCCCAGAGATGGGAGATGAACACAGGGATCCTGTTTGTGCATTTCATGCACAAGGACAATGACTACAGACAGTATCATTTACCTCTGACAATGGTCTCCTGAAAATGAATAGGATTCTTCTAGTGAGGGCTTTATTATTAATGCGAACAATATATACGTTTCTGAGACATTATAGCCCAGCTAAAGTCCCTAAAAGAAACAGTAAGAAAATCTTTACCTTTAACTGAGGGATGCTTATTAGGCCCTTCCATCACCATTACAAATGTTCTGTCTCTGTGCTCCAACTCCCATCTTCTCCAAATCAGTTATTCTATGTCAGCCTCCTTGGCTATATGACAGGGAAGTATAGCAGTATCTAGTGTGGTTCACATTTAGATCGTTAACTGTTTCACTGAACTATATGTTGGTCACAAACATGTTGTTTAGACATTTTGTAATTTATATTTTAAAACCTATGTTTGTATATAAACCAATTTAACTTAATGGAAAGCATTATTATTATTATTATTACTATTATTATCATCATGGTTGACTAATAATTATTATTATTATCATGTTGGTTTTATGGAGAAAAGAAGAATGTAGTTTTTGATGGCTTTAACGTAAGGGCACTAATATAAATTTTGTGCATTTATTGCTTGTCAAGTAAGATACTTGAGTAAATGTTTCTCCTGGCATCTGAAAGGGACCTAGACCAAGGGATTGCAGATGAAGTTCAGACCTGATTGTGGAAAAGGTCAGAGTAGTGAAGAAAAAAATATTGATGATGAAGAAAATGTTCATAAAGGAATCAGTTATCTGTGAAGTAGAGAGACATAAATGGGATGCTCAGGGTGTTCCATAAGCAAAGAAGGCTGCTTTTCATAATGCAGAGGGACTAGAACGGAGTCTGTGAAAGCCACCCAAAGGTCAGGAAAGGAAGAAGGCTATCTCCTTCGGCACATCCCTGGTCTGAGACGAATAGATTATGGATAGATAGAGAAATGAGCAGAGATAGAGATAGAGATGTGGGAGGAGAGGAGAGAGAGAGAATGGCAAATAAAGCTTTCTAGAGAGATAGCTGAATTTCCTGAGCCCTTACTATGGGCACTAACAGTCATATGATGTAGGAACTCACGCTATCTGCACTTTAAGATGAGGCACAAAAAGGTTAAGCAATTTGCCCAAAGACCTATTGAGCTGAAATTCTAATAAGCTAGGCAATCTGACTCTAGAGACTACATGCTTAACAGCTCTACTTTAGAACTGAGAAAAAGATGGTTCACAAAGTAGGAATGCCTTTTTTTATATGCATTTTATTGTATCCCTGCTATCAAGTTCATAATCATATCTAAGGCATAAATAAATGAAGATGATTTAAAAACAGTTAGAGATAGACTAATTTTTAAATGTGCAGATTGGTGGACTCTGGCAGCTATTAATTAAACAAAACAAAATAAAACAAGACCAAAAGGCTGCTTATCACATTCCAATAATTAAAAACGAGAGAACAAATATCAAAAGCTGAAGTGACGATGTTTGTTTACCGAGCCATTTACCAAGAGAGTTAAAACTGGCCATGATCTCTCTATTTCTGAGTATTCCTAAATCCACAACAAATGGATACTAACAGACCTTGCTTTTTCACCCTAAATAAGTTATTCATGAGGGTTGATTTATG
The DNA here is from genome assembly GCF_000151845.1 of Pteropus vampyrus. NCBI lineage: Eukaryota > Metazoa > Chordata > Mammalia > Chiroptera > Pteropodidae > Pteropus > Pteropus vampyrus. The sequence continues at coordinate 11,934,723 of NW_011888805.1, forward strand.
TGGCTTTCTCCCTATAACATTTCATTGTGGAAGTTTTCAAACGTACAGCAAATTTGAAAGAATTTTCCAACCAAGGTTCAATGCACTTGGCACCTGGACTTCCCATGCTGGTTTACCCAGGATATACTTTAGCAACAGCATTCTTGATCAGTCTTCAGCTTCATCTCTGAGTCATCTCACAGTGCCCAGCATGATGCTTGTTATTAGTTGAGTCATTTGGTTGGATGCTGATCATTCACTGTGCCTTAGGCAGGAATAAATGATGAGCAACTAACTAATCAAGAGCAGAATCCAAAGAAGCAAAACAAAGGGTCTTTTGTGTGGTACCTATTATTACTGATAAACTCTCCGTGCAAACTTATGATCAACAATCACATGATGGTAAAAGTTTTAAAAAGATATCAAAGCTATAACATTTGCATTGTAAGCTAAGATTTATTAGAATTATTTTTCTCCCTTAATTTCACTTTTTCTGTT
>NW_011888805.1:11935249-11944100 GCF_000151845.1 Pteropus vampyrus
TTGACTAATAATTATTATTATTATCATGTTGGTTTTATGGAGAAAAGAAGAATGTAGTTTTTGATGGCTTTAACGTAAGGGCACTAATATAAATTTTGTGCATTTATTGCTTGTCAAGTAAGATACTTGAGTAAATGTTTCTCCTGGCATCTGAAAGGGACCTAGACCAAGGGATTGCAGATGAAGTTCAGACCTGATTGTGGAAAAGGTCAGAGTAGTGAAGAAAAAAATATTGATGATGAAGAAAATGTTCATAAAGGAATCAGTTATCTGTGAAGTAGAGAGACATAAATGGGATGCTCAGGGTGTTCCATAAGCAAAGAAGGCTGCTTTTCATAATGCAGAGGGACTAGAACGGAGTCTGTGAAAGCCACCCAAAGGTCAGGAAAGGAAGAAGGCTATCTCCTTCGGCACATCCCTGGTCTGAGACGAATAGATTATGGATAGATAGAGAAATGAGCAGAGATAGAGATAGAGATGTGGGAGGAGAGGAGAGAGAGAGAATGGCAAATAAAGCTTTCTAGAGAGATAGCTGAATTTCCTGAGCCCTTACTATGGGCACTAACAGTCATATGATGTAGGAACTCACGCTATCTGCACTTTAAGATGAGGCACAAAAAGGTTAAGCAATTTGCCCAAAGACCTATTGAGCTGAAATTCTAATAAGCTAGGCAATCTGACTCTAGAGACTACATGCTTAACAGCTCTACTTTAGAACTGAGAAAAAGATGGTTCACAAAGTAGGAATGCCTTTTTTTATATGCATTTTATTGTATCCCTGCTATCAAGTTCATAATCATATCTAAGGCATAAATAAATGAAGATGATTTAAAAACAGTTAGAGATAGACTAATTTTTAAATGTGCAGATTGGTGGACTCTGGCAGCTATTAATTAAACAAAACAAAATAAAACAAGACCAAAAGGCTGCTTATCACATTCCAATAATTAAAAACGAGAGAACAAATATCAAAAGCTGAAGTGACGATGTTTGTTTACCGAGCCATTTACCAAGAGAGTTAAAACTGGCCATGATCTCTCTATTTCTGAGTATTCCTAAATCCACAACAAATGGATACTAACAGACCTTGCTTTTTCACCCTAAATAAGTTATTCATGAGGGTTGATTTATGTGGCTTTCTCCCTATAACATTTCATTGTGGAAGTTTTCAAACGTACAGCAAATTTGAAAGAATTTTCCAACCAAGGTTCAATGCACTTGGCACCTGGACTTCCCATGCTGGTTTACCCAGGATATACTTTAGCAACAGCATTCTTGATCAGTCTTCAGCTTCATCTCTGAGTCATCTCACAGTGCCCAGCATGATGCTTGTTATTAGTTGAGTCATTTGGTTGGATGCTGATCATTCACTGTGCCTTAGGCAGGAATAAATGATGAGCAACTAACTAATCAAGAGCAGAATCCAAAGAAGCAAAACAAAGGGTCTTTTGTGTGGTACCTATTATTACTGATAAACTCTCCGTGCAAACTTATGATCAACAATCACATGATGGTAAAAGTTTTAAAAAGATATCAAAGCTATAACATTTGCATTGTAAGCTAAGATTTATTAGAATTATTTTTCTCCCTTAATTTCACTTTTTCTGTTGTTTTTCACCCATGCTGGGTAATGAATGGGATAGAACTCACATGATGCATAAAGGGACATTTACTCTCACATGCACTGGCCAAATAATACTAAGTGCACTTTAACTTCTATTCCAACAGTACTCAATCTTGCAGCAAGTCATTTGAACATGGAGGCCACATTTATAGACATCTCAACCATCCTCTCTTTAGAAAACCAGTGTCATCAACCGAGATAACTAGAAATATTGCAAGGATGGCACATACCACGAACCACAGCTGAGAGAGCCATTGCCTGCCTTCCCATGTGACTACGAGCTAGATGTAGGTATGGATTGCTATGGACTGAATTGTGTCCCACCAAAAAGATGTGTTGAAGGCCTAAGCCCTGGAAATTCAGAATGTATCTTATTTGGAAATAGGGTCTTTGTAGATTTAAACAAGTTATGATGAGGTCGTCAGAGTGAGCCTCTTAAATTTAATATGAGTGATGTCCTCATAAAAAGAGAACATTTGGACATAAAGACAGACACACACATAGTGGGAGAACACTATGTAAATTTGAAGGCAGAGGTCAGGGTGATGTGTCAGCAAAAAATCAGAAGCTAGGAGGGAAGAATGGAACAGATTTTCCCTCACAGCCCTCAGATGAAACAAACCCTCAATCTCAGACTTCTAAACTCCAGCACTGTGAGACAATAAATTTCTCTTATTTAAGCCATTCAGTTTGTAGTTCTTTTTACTGCAGCCCTAGCAAATAATTACAAAGATGTTTGCAGAAACCCAGAGACCATGGCCTTTGATAATATATTCAAGGCTAAAAGCAGTGATGAGGAAAAGAATTGATTAGAAAAAATCTAATTGCACAAATTTCCTAACAAACGTTTATCAGCATTCTGAAGATATTCTTTAAAAGGAAAAATGTTAAGTATATATTTTATAAAGTGACCTTTAGACACCATATCTGATAACTTTTTTTTCTTTTTTTTTTTTTTTTTGCCTCTTTGGCTTTTAAATGTGACTTATTTCTGTTTTATTGGAATTTGTGATAGTACAATGTTTTTCATAAGGATAAGTAAGTGCCACAGAATACAGGTATGTAATAGGTGAGTAGATTTGGGTGAGAAATTCTTCGTTCTTCCTTTTCAAGTCAGCAATGTCACTATTTCTTTCTTCTTAGAGTATATATATATATATATAAGATCATGCAGAAAATAAGAAACTAGACATTTTAAAATAGATAATTCTTCACCAAAAATCTGTAGGGACATAGTAGAATTTAATTCCCAGTTTTTTCTTACCCCTAAACCCAGAAATCAAATAAAAAGGAGAAATGCCCATGGCCAATTCTTCGGAACTAGAAGGCCTTATGGGCCTTAATTATTGGTAACCATTTCAGAGGAATCACCTTTCAGCTCTAGGATGACCCAGATACTTTGACTTCTTTCTTAATTCCTTTAACCGAAACTGTAATTGCTGTTCAGCCTCCTTCCTCCTCCTAATTCTTGTGTGCCCCAGCCCTCAAATACTGAAACTTTATTCAAAGTCATCCAGTTTGTGAAACAGAAAGTGGCTCTAACTTCATGAGTTGTCCTAAGATGGCCAGATATTGGACTGTGGCCAAGCCAGCAGTGGTGTAGGTTACTGCAGGTGGTGATGTTTTCCTGGCAGCTGTCACAATAAGGACGTGCCCTAGGGAGATCAGGGCCTCTGGCCTCAGAGTCAAGACTGCTTCGCATACATATTGGGAGACTTTGATCCCCAATTACATAAGCTAAGTCAGAATTCACTGAACTTTTATTGATTTTTCTGTAACAGTGAAGATAACCCAAATAATTATTTACCTTTATGTCTTTTTTGATTGGATATATCTAATTTTATCTAATTATCTAATTATCTAATTATATCTAATTTTTGTATTTATGTAAATACACACATATTCTACCTTTAAAAATAAAAATAAGTTTAACATTTTGCTTTTGATTGCCATGTGATTGTTATCAATAGATCAACATATATTTATTAAGCCATATATCTAGCACAGGTTTAGACATGGTAAGGGATATAAAAAAAGATTAAGAAATGGTCTCAGTCTTTAAGGTGGATGTGCACTAGCTGAGCAGATATAACTAAGGCTCCTGTCACACTCAAATTACAATTATTGCCAAAACTTATGATAAATACTGTATAGAAGTTATTAGCTCCAAGTATAGTAAGAGCCAAAAGAAAGAAATTGGCTTGACTTCAACAGCCAGTACAAGCTCTGTCAAGGACATCAGATGTGAGATGCCTTACAGGAGAAAATTGTAAAGATAGGCTGAGGGGCAGGGTCTGACATATTTTATTTTGCAGAACACAGAACACAGAAACAAAGACATGAAGATGAGACTGGGCAAGATCTCTGTTGGGAAAATTAATATGTCTGATCCTAGAAGGCTGTAGATCTGATTGGAGGCAAGAGGGAGCAAGACAGATGTTTTTCTCTCTTTCACTCTTTATGTTCCTTTTTTCTTTCCACAAATATTGATTGAAAGCTTTTTAGGTGCCTGGCACTCTTCTAACTACTGGGGATGGAAGACAACATACACTGATATGCAGCCTACATTCTAGTCAGGTGGACAAAGCAGAAGGCTGATAGTGAAAAGGAAGATTAGAGGGCATGTGGAACAAAGTTCTAGAATTTTGAAGAAATTAGGAAGAAGAAATTATCTGTGATTGGCAACAAGGTTTAAGAAGGAGCTACTCCACCTCTAGGACCTATGGTACAGAAGGGTATGGGAGAAGCTGCCCCCACTTGAGAGGGGTGCCCAAGAACCAATGTCCTGAGGGAAAGCAAAGTTTTAGTGAGATCTAGAAGGTGAAGCACATGAGGCTTGTATTGAGTAAGTTACGAAACAGATGAGTCTGTCCTTTTCAGGCTATTAAGTGTACTTATCTTATCTGGTGCTCAGAAGAATCCAGTGCAATAGACAGATGTAGAAACTGAATTCAAGAGTTAGGTCACTTGCTCACATTCACATACAACCACAGGTAGATTTACTGTAAAGGTAATGACAGCTAAACACTAGGGCTCTCCTGTTTCATGGGCTCCTTCGAAGATCCTGGAAGAAAAAGAGGACCACTAATGTGCTCACATGATCATACATGCCTATAAAATCTGTAAGAGTGAGACATTTTAATCACAATTGGTGATTAAATCACACTGGTAAATATCATTGTTTCTTTCCACACCAATTTCTCCTCCATCAGATTTCTCTTCATGTTGAATGGCCTTGAGAATTTTTAGGATCTAGCTAATGAAAAGTTGATATACAGAAGGTCCTTAAATAATGTCATTTTGTTCAATATCTTTTTGTTGTGATGTTGATGAGGTGCTATAGAAACTTAATTATTGTTTATGTCAATTAATCTATGGTAAAATTGGTTTTGTTATATGTCTTTCACTTAAAGTTTCAGAACATACCAAAGATGTTAGTTGAGGACTTAATGTATATAGTTTAAATTTTATAGGATCCATTTTTGTGGTCCAAAGTCTTTCGTGTGTATAGTCACGTTATTGTGAGACTTCCTGATATAGAACTGGCTTTGAGGCCTGTGCTCCCCCTATCCTCTACTCTTTCTCTCTCTCTCTCTCTCTCTCTCTCTCTCTCTCTCTCTCTCTCTCTCTCTCTCACACACACACACACACACACACACACACATTTTGTGCTGATTCCTCTGGCTTCTACCAAAGGCTATAGGTACAGGTTCTCCTACATTATCCTGTATCGGATGTATGTGGGTGCGCATACTGGGAGAGAAACAGGTTTTCACTTATAAAGACTAGATTATCATTCCATTCCCTATAGAAAATATTACACAATTGTTATCTCTTGAAGAGGCAGTTGAAGAGTATACAGCCAAAAAATATTGGGGAAAGAGTATTATAGAAGTGTGTCAGGCTCATAAAAATATTGTGTTGTTTTTGTGGATTTTGTAATCTATATGGCATTTGCCAGCTTTTTAAAATTTGTAATCTTTAAGATATCTTTTCTCATTATAGATATTCACTTTCATATCTAATTTTGTATTTCTAATTTGCATTCTTTTCCTTAAAGATCTTTGCCGAAGTTCTGTAAGACCTCCAAATACTTTCAAAGAAATCAAGTATTCTAACTACTAGTCTGATGAACCTTGCAGCCTTTCAGCTCTACTCAGCCCATCTATGCAATGGCAGAATTAGAAATTACAGAAGAGAATCTGACCAGTGGTAATTTCCACTAAGAGTAGATCATTTTTTTTTTTCCTTTTCTTTTTTTAATGACTTCTCCATGTTGAACAATTCCCCTTCCCCACCCCCAAATCTCTACCCCAGTAGTTTTCCTTTTCACACACACTTCTTCATTTCCTGATTCTGGTCTGGACTTGAAGCAAAGGTACTTAAATCAGCCAAAAAAAGCTGTTATTACAATAGTTTTGGCCTAATAGGAGCAGGAAATACCAACAACCTTATGTGAGCTATTTTCCAATGAAGAGCCAACCCAAATGCATAAACGTGAGGCCCTTACATAATTCAGATGAGGTTCAGATAAGATTTGGACATCTGGAAACACCTTTCCGCCTAATCCTTGGAGGCCACTGGATAGGTATGGATTCCCCAGAATGAAATGCTGAAATAAGAGATTGGAATAACATTTTTTTTTTTAAATGCAAGCCCCTGAGCAATAACAAATGACATTTCTATTGGGAATATTATTCCAAATAGTAACTTTAATTTTTAAACAGAGAAAAAAATAAGATTGCCAACAAAAACAGAGAAGATTTTGTCTTATTCTTTGAGAAAAAAAGAATTATTAGATACACTGTCCAGTCTTTGCACAATTAAATGTTTTGACTTTGATCAGGCTCCAAGGTAAAACAAAATAGACTTCCTTTCCCCAGTGTATTAGATGGAAAACATAAAGAAAAGAAGAGAGAGAAAGAAAGAGATTACCCGTGCAAACTGCCTTATCCTCCCACAAAGATCATAAGCCAATTCATAAAACACATAAAGCATATACATCACATAAAGGTATGCATCTTTCTTTCAGTGAAATATGTTACTAACAAACTGACTGTATCAATATCCAGGTTGCAAAGTTTTAAACTTCATCCTGCTCTTTAATATTACGATAAACTCTTGACTCGGGTGTTTATAATAATCTCTTGCTTCCACCTCAGGCACTTTTGCAATTTTTCTTGTTGTTTGTAGTATTGACGTAATTGTTTTTGTAGTCCTGTATACTGTGCTAGTAACAGCATTCAAGTGAATACACATTTTAGAATTTGCATTGGCCTTGTTGTGACCTGCCTGATGAATCACCATCCTTGGTCTACCAGCCCTTGGTTTCCCAGCACTGACACTGAGCTGTTTTTCCCCATTAATTGGAGAAGCCTGTTTATACTGATTCAAATACATGCCTGGGCTGGGTTGCTTGAACTGCTTCGGAGAAGAGCACCAAGGCAAGGCATCTAGGTAGTAAGCTCTCTCTCCTTGAAGTCTAGATAGTAAGACAGTATGTGGCAAGAGATTTTCAAAACAACTCCCTTTGCAGGAGACCTGAGTTTTGTTTTGTTTTTTCTTTGTGTGGTTGGTTCACAACATAATTCCATGACTCTATTTGCTTAGCTCCTAAATATTTTGGTGTTGGTGAGTCTAATATTGAGGGCAGTCACAAAACAGAGACAGTGGCACTGGGCAGAAAGATGTTTGGCGGCTTGAAGAGACACAGCCATTGCGCATCGCCAATAAAGTCCTTCAGGTGTGTGTCTGTCAATAGATGATTAAATAAATAAATGAACACACTAAGGAATGAGCAGAAATAGAACACACAGCTAAACTTTATGGAGAATGAGGCCCTGCCAACCTCAGAGTCTCACTAACAAGACCTTGTTAATCCCAAAGGCATCTTGGCTTGAGGTGTCTCCTGGCACTGATGGAGTTCCACCAAGCAACCCAAGTTAGAGGTTAGAAGGACATGCCCTTTCTTTATTGTATTACTGTTAAATCAATATGAATATCACTGACCATCAATTCTACTGAGATATCTATTACTTATTTTATAAATTATTCTTGCAACTGTTTCTTCTCTTTACCCACTACCTACTTTTTAGCCTTTTGACTATTCATTTCTATCTCCTCACAAATTAAAAAGATTAGGGAGGAGCTGTAAAACCAGTTTTTCTCTCAATTAGAAACTCTTATGAAAACGAGACCAGGAAATGGGCAGGGAAAATGATAAACAGAAGAGATTAAAAAGCAACCATAATGTGGCTGTGGATTTCAGGTTTTCATAGAGTGATTTGTCTCCAGAGTCCAAGTTATTCGAAAATAGAAGAGGTAAGGTATATACAAGTCAGTTACCTTCTTTAATAAACCTAGAGTCTACCCATCAGTCAGGCTCAACTTCATCATAATTCCAATCCTACTATAACTGACACTCTAAAGCTAATGATAGAGGGTGAGGGGCAAAATGGAATACAAACAATAACAAATGAATCCCATGTGTTACAAATGAATGAGAAAAAACACACTGAAGGGGGTAGGAAAGAAAAAAATTAACCTGAGTAATTTTGGCAAATAGCATTTTATCTGTATACTAAAAGGCTACAGACAAAAAGAACTGTACACAAATATATACACAAGTAAACTGTGTTTCTCATAGTAATAGGTTAGCAATTCTGAAACTATTTTATGTGTATATTAGGACTGAGCGAAAGTAAATCTGTTGTGGATAATAAAAGCAAGGTTTCCTGCTGTGGACAAAAAGAGTTACAAATTAGGAAAGGGGAAGGCTAGGTAGAACGAATGGTATGGTGTTGGACCAGAATCAAAAACAGAGGTATCAGTATGAATGCATGGATTTAAGTGTGTGTGTGTGTGTGTGTGTGTGTGTGTGTGTGTGCGCGCGTGTGTACACAGATGGGCTATTTTTAGCAGTGATGACCTAGCGCCCTCTCTCTATTTTTTTTTTCTTTGAGGAGTCATCTAGGGTCCTTAGAGAAAGAAGAAAAATATATTCTGTCAGTGTTTTTAAGAGAAGTGGATACTAGCCTCGTACTGAGATACCAGGTTCACAATTCCCATTGGTTTCAGTGAGAGCATTACTAACACAAAGTGTAGAACTAGAGCAGAGCTTATAAAAGGGGAAGGAAATAAGAAAATATCAACAACGGCTAAGAAGGACCCCTGTTCCCAAGATGTCTCAATCCAAGAACGACGTTCTAGGTACCGCAAATTCTATTT
>NW_011888805.1:11945105-11951465 GCF_000151845.1 Pteropus vampyrus
ATAATTTTTATAAAAGATTTAAATCAGACTTCAGTTGTTTGCTTCCTTTGCCTAACTAAACTGAGAAGTTTACAAGTAGGAATATAATGGAAATTCAAGAGATATAATTATTAATAAATTATAAGGTCAAAGCTCTAGCCAGGAGCTAAAATTATTGTGCACAGCTCTGTTTTGAATCTCAAAGCTATGGACCTAGAAAGGACACCACTATTTACTGTCCCGTTAGTACAGATGGGAGTTCAGGTTTTTGAAATTTATTGAATTATTTATTGTAATTGAATAAATTGATGTTAATTGAATATTGAATAATTGCTAAACCTAAAATCTAGGATTCATTCATCCAACAATTTACCCATGGTGATTGTTTATGATGTACCAGACTCTGTCTAGTTACTGGGGCAACAGAGACAAAAAATAAGATGGACTCTGCTGTCAACAAGCTTATGAATGGAAAGAGGACATGTAAACAAAATGAACAAATAATGTGATATGACATAAAGTGTGAGAAGGATACAGAAATAACATAAAAGAGAAAGCTTTTTAACCCTGGGGGTATCAGGAGTCCTAAAGAGAGAATCCTGCAGAAAGCGACATCCGAGGTAATTCTGGAGAAGACACAAGATGTCACCAAGCAGACTTTGGGGAAAAGGAAAGTGGAGGGAGGGGAGAGGCAGGGATTTCTTGGAAGCAAAGAAAACAGCCAGTGAAAATGCATGCATGAAATAGTATCTTGTCCTATAAAACTCAAAGTCAGTATTGTTGGTGAGTTAGCTGGGCAAGGTGATGAAAGGAGGCAAGCAGATGCCTGGTGCACTGGGAGCAGATGCAGCTGGAGGTTATCAGCCTCCCAGGGCCATCTGTATCAGACCCACTGTCATGCTCAGCCTTCATCTAATAAGTTGGCAGATTCCAGAGGAAGGTTTTTCAGAAGAAACAGGGTCAGACATGCATTTTGGATAGATGCTTCCGAGTGAAAACAAAATGAGAGAAACTACAGTGACAGCATGTAGTTTATACAGTCTGGTTAGAAAAGTATCTCCTCAATATTGTTTTAATTTTCTAAGTCATATTTAAGAGCACTAGCTTTTCTTCTGAGCCTTCAAACTCCACGCCAATTGCTAATGATGTCAGTGGCAACAACATGGAGCAATGCATGTCATGGAGTGAACAGTTAAGACTGCCACTACCACCTCTTTTTTATCTGCTTCATCAGCTAGCCCAAATAAACATTCCATCTTAAGTAAGGATGCTTGCTCCAAGATGGCAGCTTCAAGACAAGACTCTGAGCCCTCCTTTCCAACCACCTGTGTTTCCAAGAAGCCCCTCCAATATGCAAATTCTATAGCCCCTACTGAATATCAGCAAGTGACTCACAGAAGATCCTTTGATTTTTCCAGACCATAGGGGTCTCACGATGGCTTCTTGTGTTAAAGGCCCTATGAGAAAACTCTGTCCGAGCCCCAATGGTCTACAAAGAATCAGGAGAGGTCTCTGCAGATGGGGCGTAGGGAAAGTGTCTCCATTCCTCACCAATTAATACTACTGTTCCTGAAACTGGCAATAGATGGTTTGGCCAATGGCTAAATGTTCAGCTGAATTTCCTTTTCAGGTATGAGCTGCCACATAATCACATTCTATCTGAAAAACCAAAAGCCTAGAACTGCTCCATTAAACACAGTGTTGATCATCTGCAAAACCAAAATGAATTTCCTGTAGTATATTCAAAACATAAAACTAATAGCTACTCATAAATACCTTCTGTTGTTTTATACATTTTAAGTAACTTTGGTTAGGTGCAATATGATTACTTCAATTTACATTTTTGAGACTATAAATACCATGTGCCTGTTTTTCTTTTCTTTCCTTTTCTTTCTTATTCTTTTCACCTTTATTTTCACTTAGCTATTACCAAGTGGTAGAGTGTTTATAAAAAATTAAGATTACTTTCTTTTTGTAAAAAATTAGTATAAATTAATGAGGGTAAACAGATCTCTTTTTTTCTCATCTCACTCATAGTTGCCAGATTTAACAAGTACAAATACAAACTGCCAAGTTAAATTTAAATTTTAGATAAACTACAAGTAATATTTCAGTATAAACACATTCTATGCAATATTTGAGACATAATTATATTTTAAAAATTCTTGTTATCTTAAACTCAATTTTAACTGGAGATTCTGTATTTTATTTGGCAACCCATTCAAAAAGACCTGAATTTTATTTCATAATATTTTGATTAGGATATCTAGCCTGGAAGATAAATAAGACAAGAAAAAATATATAATAAGTTGCCTTGCTCATCATATTGGGCAATCGCTACATTGGATAAGTGATATCTAAAATCATTCATTGGGTAAGTGATATCTAAAATTCTTTCATTTTTCATACGTGTATACATTACTTTTCAAATAAAAGAGTAATACAGTTTAAAAAGAAAAATATATTTAATTGGAAAAACTCTATTCCCATTTTTAATGTCCGTGTTACCTGCCCACACTGCATATTATGAAACTAATATTTTTTAGCATTTTATTTTATTATTAGTTTTAAGTATACAGTACATCGCTTAAACATTTATACAGTTTATGAAACAATCCCCCTGATTATCTTCCCTCTGGCTCTACACATAGCCATTACATTACTGCTGCCTGCATTCCCTATGCCGTGCTCCCCATTCCCATGACAATCCAGCAACTACTAATTTGTACTTCTTTAACCCTCATTATGAAGCTAATTTTAAGGGGTTATGTCACTCTAAGTTTTCCCACCCAATTCTTCACCGGTCTGAGATGGACCTTCATCTTTTTAGTTGAAAGCCCCTTTGTAATCAATTGACTAATTCAAATCTATCATCCCAGCGGTCACTACACATCACAAAGTTCTCTCAAATAAGACCTGCTGCAGAAGATGAAATAAGAAATGTGTGCCAATGAGTGAATGAATGAATGAATGAATGAATGAATGGAGTTCTTTGGCTTTTTGTACATTCCATTAGATGGAGCATTGCTGGCGTACAGCTATCAAAGAAAAGTACAATCAATTTATGTATGCCTCCAACTCATCTTCTCAACGTGCTCTGAAGAATCAGTCCCGGCTTTTAGAGCCACGTTTCTCTTGCTCAGGCCCGCTTTCACATCTGGAAGTGTACTTTCCTTTCTAATAAAACTTTTCTTTTCTACTGTAAAAAAAAGAAAAAGAATCAGTCTCTTCACAGAATTATGGACTCTCCCAAGGTGAGGTAACTATGTTGGTGTTGGCACTCTCAGGGAAAGGTTTTGCCAGCCATATATCAGAAAGAGTGTGGGGGGCCTCAGAAGGATGTGGGGAAGACTCCAATCTAACCATGAACTGAGATTGTTCTGATGGCTCTTCAGTCATCACTAATAAGAAATCTGTTTTTATAGGAAACCATCACTAGCAAAACATAAGCTTCTGACTTTTACTTTAAAGGAAAGATGCCAGCTTCCAAGCTCATCCTTTAATTGCCCAATATGTAATAGAAGAGGTTGTTGGTGTAGTGAACAAGCCAGAATAGCGATGCAGAAGTCAAATGTTCTCTATTCCTACGATGGAAAGTACACTGAGAGCTGTTGCCTGAAGCCAACCAGAGGACGTAGGAGATTAGAGATTTTCCTTTTCCTTCAGGCCGACAGCAAAGTCCCTCACCTTTATTCTTTTGCAAAGCAACCTCCAGGTACGTCTCAAAGAGATGCTACAAAGATGCTTCAGCCTAGAACAAGAGTGAGTCATGGTTTGTACAACTCAATGGTGCTGCCAAGCCGCCTCTGCTCTCCCTCACAGTTTTTGTTTTCTTGGTATGTAATTAGTTGTTGGCATTATGAATGTGTCTTATGAGAAAAAAAAAATGTGAGCACCTGTTGTTTCTAGAATGAGTGTTCTATGCATCTTACTGAGATAAGCTACCCGCTCAGAGTCCAAGGTACTGACCAACATGTGGCCATCTAACTCAGAGGTCCACTGCCCTCTCGCTATGTTTTCACTAGAGAACATGATTTCTAGCTATGCCCTCCTGCCTTCTGCTGAGTTACAAAGAGAGCAAACTCCCTTCAGAAAAAGCAGTTCTACAATTGCCCAAAACTTGTTAGTTATCATCTAGTAGTTCTCAACCCCAGCTGCACATTAGAAATTAAAAACAAAAACAAAAACAAAACAAAGCAAACGAAAATCAAACAGTGCCAGGACCCTACCTGGAACAGGTTAGACAGAATCTCTGGAAGTTAGCCAGGGCATTTGTTCTTTCAAAGTTCCCCAAACTGCTTCTAATGGATGGCCAAGGTTGAGAACCACTGATATTATCCATTAAGATCCTTCCTGGTGAAATTGAGACCCAGAGAGGCTGACAGACCATCTCAATTCCCATTGCTTGTTAGTTAGTGTGTCCTTATCCGTTTATCTGTCTTCTAGACGGTGAAAGCTTGAGCACCTGAACCACGATGTTGACATTTCAATTCGCCACCACAATAAATGTTTGATAAAGACAAAAGGAAGGACCAGAACCTGTTCTTCCCTTTGTCCCACAGCCTCTCACTAAGAAAAATTGTATTAACTGCTATGAACTTTTCCACCCTCAAAACTGTCATTAAATATCAAATTTTCCAAACTTATGACCCATTCATTTCTTGAAAAGTTCTATAAGTCAGATCGCCCCCCCAAATCCCAAACCAAATGACTTTGCCCTAATTAATCCAGCTGTTTTGATCTTGTGCAATACCCCATGCCTCACTAAATTCTCATGTCGTGGAGTCTCATTTATTTCCCTCGTTAAACTTGACATTGTTCAATTAATAGGGCACTCAAAATGGCATATTTTCTTTCCATATCAAGACTCCAGAGTGAAGAAAAGAATTATGGGACATCTACGTTGTGATTAAGGACAGGTAGAACTAGAGCTATAACCCTGAGAGCTGCTGAGGCCTTAGCACAGAGTCCAGAGTGATCTGTGGCTTTACTGGCTCTGTCTACTGCCAGCTCTATGTCTTTCACCTGGCAGTCAGGTGGAATTCATGTGAAATCCAGCCAGTGCAATGTGGTATAAGGGCTCAGAACTGGGGCACAGATGTCTGAGGCCATAGAACTGTGCAGCAGATATTGTGGCGCCCGGCCCAGGTCCTCATCCTTGCAACTTCAGTGCACAGCGACCAGCCTTCCAAATGCCTGTGTATCCACACTGCATTCTTTTGCCTGAGGGTGTTCAGTTGCCCCCCGAAGCCCTCCTGCCCACCTATATAGCTGCCTGGAAATGCCAGAGAATGAACATGTCCCCACCTCTACTGTGGCCTTCAACTCCAAACGGACAGGAATTGGGGTTTATAGCTCTGACTCCCTTCAGGTACATTAGTAACTTTAAGTCACGTGTTTAGTTTTCTCTAGGAATGAAGGCCCAGTTTTTACCTAGCTTGCTAATGTAACTTTTATTAGATAACTTCCCTTCTTGCTCCTTTTCTCACTTCCTTGCCGATGTTTCTTCATCTCATCGCTCAAATAATGAAATCTTTGTGCCAAGGTTTGACTCTGCCCAAAGAAGACACAGTGGCCTTGTTAATATATAATCATTGATTTTAAAACCATTTAACCTCTCTTGATAAGTCGCTGTTCTCAAATGTAAAATAAGGAAAGAAATTTGAAGTCCCACTTGGTCACAGCAGCAGGCAAAGGGCTGCTTCATATAGTTACCAAAACCCTCCTGGACCTGAGTCCGGTCTCCTTCCCTTCTTCCCCCGTCGGCTTCAATTGCTCCCCTCCCCCATGCTCTTCTCTGGCCACCAGGATTTCTCTCTGAATTCTTGCAACTGCCACATTTCCACTTGCTTTTGAAACTCTTACTCATGCTGTCACTCTACCTAGAAGACTCTTCCTCCCTCTGTTCGGCTCACTGCTACACCTCCTCCAGTTCCAACCTGAAATGTCACTTCCTGTCAGGAAGCCATTGCCGACCCCCAGACTAGGAGAGTGTTACCAGATACAGCGTTCCCATCGTCACATTTGTCACGTTTCACAATAATTCCTATTTACTACTCCAAGTCTATCTCACTCCCTAACCATCATCATCATCAGCCTTCATGCTCCTTAAGGACAGAAACCCAATTTCTCTTGCCCCCTTCCCCACTATATCTTTGATACCCAGCCCAATACCTGAACACAGTAGGTACTTAATAAATAATTATTGAATAAAATGCATACTTGTTCACTAAACATTACTATTGGTGAATTAGAAGATTTTGGAATAGAAGTTAAAACAAAGCCTTCCAACAAGAGTCTCAAATGTTTTCCACCCAAGATATGGCTTTTCCCCTCAGCCCTTGTCTTTGAAGACTCAGGAGATGGTGTATAAAGGGTGGG
>NW_011888805.1:11952675-11969522 GCF_000151845.1 Pteropus vampyrus
AAGGCAAAGACAAACCTTTTACTAAAACATTATATGCCTGGGGTGTGACTACCCACCATGACCTGCCCAGTTAGGAATTTATGATTAGATCACCCTGTGAGGTTACTTTCCATGGAACCCTTTTTTCATCCACATACTAAACATATAATTATTTTTCATGGAATCTAGCCCGTGTCTGACCAACAGTAGGTAAAATAAAATGCTCGATAATTGATTTATGACCAAATTATAATTAAAAAGTTTTGCTATGTGCCTTTTGTTTAAGTATTATTCAATAAATTTTTACAGATTGGAAAAGGAAACGACTTGGCTTAAAAAAAAATTCCTATAACGTGCCTAAATCTCTCATTTTGATTGCCATGATCACAGACAACAGGCCTCATATGAAACACCTGGGGAAGGGAAAGCATTCCAGGCACTGAACTGCAAGTAGTAACATGCTATTCCTCAAGTTTCTCACATATATGAATATGTGGCAAATACGACTGTATGTCGATAATCCCTAAGTCCGTGTTCTATTTTAATCAAACTGAATAGGAGTAGTCCTTTGTTCATATGAATGAAATCTACAGTTCGGCATCGCAATTCATTTCCTAGGGAGGGGTTATTCAAGAAGTCTTGTTCCAGTTCCGCCCTGGCGCCTGCCCTAGGAGCACAGAGGCCAGAGTGTCCACATCAGGGCCAGGAAAGGGCGGGGTCACCAGCCTGGGAGCCCAAGCAGGATGTACAGCCCCTGGGGACCTGAGACTGCCATACTGCTGCTCTTGTCCGGCTTTCAGCACAGCTCAAGGTCTCCCAGGGTTAGGTTTGTGGGGCTCTGGCTTGTTCAGACCTTTAGCATACTGCCCATACCCCGGCAAACCACAATACTGCTGTTTATGGAGTTGTTGCCAGGTAATGTGCTGCACATTTGCATAATACCGACACTCTTCACCCAGGTGGAGTAACTGCAATAATTTTTTAAATGACTTTCCTAAAACTGGTGAGTAACCACGTGGGTTAACACTCGGGGAGTGGGAGGAGGGCGTGGTGGGGTCTGTCTGCAAGCACAATAATAAATGTATTAAAACTGTGATAATACTTATAGCTTCTATGTTTTTCACACATATCAATTCATTTTCTCCCCACAAACTCTTTTAAGAAAAAGGTATCTTCTTCTTACTGATGAAAATATTGAGACAGAGAGATTAAGAATAGAAAAATGCACTAGTAACCACGTGGGGTAGGGAAGAAACCCATTTCCTGTCTTCTGATTCAGAACTCTGCCCATTCACTTACACACATATAGATGTACACACACACACACATACACACACAGAAATGCTTCGCATTTCGGAAAAAAAGAGGCAGGTGGGAAAAGAGCTCACAAGGAACCAGATGTATAATTTACATAACACAGGTTCTTCATAAACATTCCAGGCACCATGAGAAATAAATTATAAGATCACTCACTGATAATTTAACTATAAGTTAGAAGGGCTGGTATATCCCAAAATTGGGTCTCAGTAAGGATAACTGAGTTCTGGCCCAGTTTCTATCCTACTTTGTTCTAAAGTACGGATTACAATTATTAAAAGACAAATGTGTTTGCGATTTTAGCTCCACGAATAAATGCATTTAAAGTAAATTCCCTGCTAGCACCAGGAATGTTGCTTCATATGAAGATGGATTGTTTCTTGCTATCTGAAGATCTCAAACATCCACTTAATTTGAAGGCCCAGCTATTACTGTAGCAGCAGGACTGAGGCTGAGAACAGATTTTGAAGAGAGGCTCTGCAAAAGGTCTCACGAGACCTGCCGAGGGAGTAAAGTGCATAAGGGATGAATAAATTCTGCTATCAAAAATGTCACCTTAACAAGGTTGGGTTCTATCACTTGCCCTAGTATGACAGCTATGCTTACTGGATTAGCATCACATCGATCAATGATGCCATTTAAAAGCCAAAGCATGCTGAGAGCTGAGCTCCATGGAAGACTGCGAAACAATGTAAATCTAATAAGGGGCATTGGGAAGGGGCCATGACACTGAAAAAATTTCCTTGTTACTCTAGTAGTCAAGGATTTACATTAGAATAAGGTCAGGTCATGACAATTTCTGTTTTGATCTGTTCATTGGCAATTATAAATTGTAGTCACTGATTGCCATCATCACCAATTCCTAGGTGCCAATATTAGAGAAACTGCCAATTCTTCTGAAGTGACTTAAAATTCTATTTGCAAACAAAAACATAATAATATATAGAAAAATTAGGTTGATATTTAGCATAAGTATCTTCTGGCAGTAGGTAATTTTAAACATAGAGTAGATGCAAATTTACTTTGACCAAAGGCTCATCATGTGCCCTTCACTGTTATAAATGTACTAGAGTCATTAAAATTCTGGAAACTTCAGTTTGCTGCTTACACATGTACCATAAACTCGGGGCCTTTGGCCTTGCAACATGACCCCTAGTTATTCCCATGGCTCCCTCCACAGGCTCCTTCAGGCCTTTCCCCAGTCACCTTCTCAGAGAGGGCTTCTCTCACTATTCTTTTTACATTTAAACCTTCTATCCACCAAACCTTATGCCTTTCCCATTTTCTTTTTCTTCATGATCTATTTTGCTTTATACCTATTTATTTTGTTTCTTGTCCGTCTGCCCCCACTAAAATATAAGTACCATGAGACCAGAGATTTTTTTTCCCCACTGCTAAAATCTCAGCTTTCGGATGAATTTCGAGTACAAAGTAGTCATTCTGTAAATATGTGTTGGGTAGATAGATGGATGGACGGACAGACAGACGGACAGACGAATAGATAGACGAATGTATGGGTGGAAGGATGGATGATCATTGGACCCATAAACTTTTTTAGTTAGTTAGAATCTGACACAGAGAATACAGCTCCAGAAGTAAATAAAGGACAAGCTGATTTCTCAGCTCTTCTCTCTCTGTTATGGCTATTGTTAAACCACTTTCTTACAAGTCAGCACTACCATTTCAATCCTGAAATCTTGTGTTGATAATATCACTACCTACCTGGTAATTTCTTCACTTATCCAAGACAGCCATGTGGTACTACTAATCCTTTGAGGCAAAACTAAAAGAATAGCATGTTATGATTTAGATAAAAGAAGAGGTTAAAGTGATGACTAAAAATGTGTCTATGGGAGAGGAAGAGTCCCAAACCTTTATGTGTGGTTGAACATAGTATCTACCTCATGGGCCAGACTCTGTATATAGACTAACAGTCCAATTGTTAGTAGACTTTTTATGTATTTAAGAACTATTCGAATTTACCTATTCTAAATGCATCTGTGGTTAGTTCCTATACCTGTTCTTTTCTTTATATATCAGGGTCACTGGGGCCACCAATGCCCTCAATCAAAGGGGAATTCTTCATTGGTTTATTTGGGTTCTATTTTGATCTGAAGGTCCTGCATGACACCCCTTCTTCTCATAAGGTATCCATTCCCTTCACACCTCTGTTGGAGGCATGTAGAAAATAAACTTAGAGGAGTTTAGCACCTAAAGGTGATGAGTAATTCACAAGCAATGAGCAAAAGGGAAAAAAGTGGACCATCATTCAAAGGCTCTGTGGGGTCCTCGTTAGATAACAACTTATGCCAAATCTGCTTCTGCTCAGCTCCCTGGCCTTAGGGATGGAAGGTCCTTCTTTCACTCCATACATTCTCTTCCCTCTCCAGTTTCAATGGTCCATCAGCCTTTCCCCCTTTTTCCTTCAGATCCAGTTTTATTTAAAGAGTGAGATAAAATCTTTAGGGTACATCTGCTCTATGTACCCTAAAGAGATTCTACTTTGGATAGAGTTTTCTATTAGCTTTTGTTTTTTCTTCACTATGGCTGAAGGAGGGGGAAATTGCCATAGAGGAAAGCACATCTAGAAAGTCCACAAATTACTATTTCAAGATATAACCTTTTTGCGTGCTGAATGGGATCTTCCACATCTTTTACTCTGAGGCCCACTTCTTCTTTGAGACCTGCTCTCTCTACGCTAATAGAGACAGATGATCCTCTCCTCAGAATCACTGTGACTATACCACTCATTTGTCTCTCTTGATCACATTTGCCTTTACAATAGTTTTTGTTTTGTTATCTTTTAACAAATTTTCTATTTAGTTTTTCTGTTTGTTTTGTTTTTCTAATTTTGTTATTGGCTCCTTCAGAGAAAAGAAATTCCTAAAGATATTTTATAAGCTACTGTGGCTTACACAAATAAGTATTCAGTAAAAAATCTGCTGATGCATTGATCAAGTACCAGTCTGGAAGCATCTATGAGGTACACATGAGTAAGAGAGGAGGGAAACTAGTCGGCATGAAGCGATATTCTAAAGCTTTGAGATAGGGAAACCCTCCTATCCTAAGTATTGTCACTAGAGGTCCTGACACAAAATGCAAGGTAAGAATCACACTATTTAAAGAAACAAAGTGACAAAACTCTAGAGAGAAGTTTCTATTGATGATGGTAATGATGATGTGATACATATTTGACTATTAACTATGTTCCAGATATTGTTCTAAGTCCTTTACATGTATAATCTAACTTAATCCTTATAGTAAATAGTCTACATGATCTACATTCATGTAGAAAACATTTGTGTATGACATTAAGAGAATGGGTTCAATATGAAAGAGCAACATAGAAATTGAAAAAGATTAAATTTTCCACTTAGTGTCATTTCCCATTAAAAGTCTTAATACGCACTCCAGGGAAACAGCGTATTGCATAATATTAAAGGCATTTGCATTTTCTATAGTGCTCTAAAGCTCTCCATTACCAAGGAGAAAGATTTCCGCTCAATTAGATTATGAAGCAGAGTATTATGCAGTTTGAGTCCTAAGATGTAGAAGATTTGAAGAGACTGTGTGTAGGAAAAGACTAATTGAAGGCAGTGAGGGCTGTGCTATGATATGTGTTAACACTCTAATGGAGACGGATGGTGTGTTAGCGTCCATCATCAGTAGTCAGGGTATTTCTCTACTATGTTCCTTCATATGGCTGTCTTGAATGGCACAACTCATTTCCAGCATAAATGAATCCTGCGTCCTCAAATTGGTTGTGGCTAGCTGAAACTATAGGGTCCAGTTATCCAGGGCACATGGTCTAATGTTAGCATTGTGTTTACTTAGAATGTAAATTAAATTCCTGAACCGGGACAAGCCAATGGAGAGACAGCAGGCTGAATTTGTTGTGGTAGGAAAATATTAAACACACTGCATCTTTAAAAAAACATATTCAAGATGTAAATTTAGGTAGGAAAAATGCTGTCGTTATTATTGATTATTAAATATTGTTACTTAATCTGATTTTTTTTTCCAGGAAATTAGAATTTATGGAGTTATAGGACTCAATAAAAAAAAAAGGAAGAGCTGATGGAAGTTGTATAAAATTCTCAACCTGGTTCGGTTATTGATTTCTTTTTATACCCAGAGTAAATATAATAACCTTTTGGCAGCAGTTATCAACATCATCCCTTTTTAGCTAAATTTGGTTCTTCGATATTGCAGACTATATCTGAGGGTGAAACAATAGTAATCTGAATGCTACTAAAACTAGTCATTTATATGAATTGTTCCTTGACACTTAAGTGTAATAAACATCACCATCCGTGTGACATTGAATAATCAGCTCCCCCACACACACACACATGCACACACACACGCACGCACACACACACACACACACACACACACAAAGGGAGGGTTCCAGGTCTAGAAAGTACCCCAGCCCATGCTACAGTATGTGGCAAAGCTGCCCAGCCTGCACTGTCCAGGGGCCCACAGACTATATGAGGCCAGCAACCTCTTTCTTCCTTCCTCTTTGCTGTGGAGAACTTGAAAGAGAAAGCAGTTATATATCTCCTGAAGCAACAGAGAACCTAGAAGGGGACTCGAAAGGCTTGATCCTATTTATAGTTTTGGTTTTGCAGCTTCTCTAAAATGTCAGAAGCTCTGGCACCACTGGAATTTCATTTCCATGTGACAATTATTGGTCGGAGCTGAGTAGCAGCTGCCCTTTACAGAAGATCCCATTTGACTCAGTACCTGGCAGTGCCCAACCATTTCATTCATTTTCATTGCCCTCTTGGTCCTCAACAAGTTTTAAGTTTTCGACCTGGCCTAAACATTGGAGGTAAAAATAGGAAATCTATAATAGTGAGAGAAACCTCAAAATATCGATTCATTTATCAATGATGGTAACATCGGCTCCCTGCATATTTGCAACCCATAACTTCCCTCTCCTTCCACTTCCATAGCGACAAGCAAATAATTGCACAGAACTTATTATGGGACAGGAACTATTTCAAAATTCGTATATTAACTCATATCAGTTTGCGCAAGAACCCTATTTTTATCTCAGTTTTCAGATGAGGAAAGTAAAGGTTGGATGTTAAGTAACTTGCCCAAGATCACATTGCTAGTAAACCGCAGAGTAAGAAATTGAACCCACGTAGTCTGACTCCAGAGTCTTTGCTTTTAGCTACCACGGTATGCTTCTATGCCCTGCATCCTCTCAGTTAAAAATTCTATTCTTCAAAACATCTTCCCATGTCTATGAAAGGCACTCTGCATCTCCAAAGTTGAGCTGGTTTTGCATCCTATGGGCTTCCAGGCACCCTGTACTGATCACCTTAACCCTCATCACAGAGTTCTGAAATTGCCAGCCAACCTTCCCGCCTACCTTTAAAATAAGGACAGTATCTTATTCACCATTATGAAGTACATAGCAACACATTCAACATTTTTTTAAAATGAAATAATAAAACATGTGCCTTTTTAAACTTTGTATTGCTACCCTCTTGGACCGAATTATTTTTATGTCAAAATCGGACCAATTAACATTCTACTGAATGGTGTCATTGCCTCTAGATTCCCACCTTTTTGATGCAAAATTCTCCTCTGCAAATGCAGATAATAATAGCTTGTGCTCAAAGATATCATGAGCAGTGAATAAGTTGTTTATAAAGTGCCTGCCTAACCCATTGTCTAACACTTAAAAAGCACTCACAATATAGTACCTACTGTTGTAGAATATTTCATTCGACATTCTTTTTTAAAGTTACTCCCAGATCCAATTTACTCCTGCCTCCAGCCTTTATGTGACTCCTTTCTCATCTTCCCCTTGTGTTTCTCCATCTGGCATAAAGGACAGAGTGCCAAAAACCACAGAATAAGTAGGTCTCAGCCCCCAGGAGCAGAAATTGTACTTGAGGACTTGGAATGCAAGGTGAGGGAGGCATATTATTCTTAGATTAACACCTATTAGCATATATTACAAAATATAATACAAAAATTTGCATAAATTTTTCAAAAGATAAAACATAAGACTTCAAGAAAATTTTTACTTGCAGGTGGCTATTTTGGGTCAATACCCTCAGATCCCTCTAGAAACTAGGTCCACTGCCCTGTGAAAGTACTACCTAGAACCCAGCAAGACATTTCAAACCTTTCCTGCCTTTTACACTCTACATGCTCTTTCATAGCCACTGGTTTCAATGAGAATCTTCTCTGTGAGTGTTTGCAGGTAATAATAATAGGCAACCCTTACAGACTGACCTCCTGTAGTGTGCCATATGCCCTGTTAAATAACTTACATATATTATAACTTTTCATTATTCTAAGAACCCAGAGACATAGGTACAACTATTATCACCTCTTTAAAGATAGGAAACAAGCTTCGAAGACTTAAGTAATGTGTTCCAAGTCACATAGCTAAGAAGTAGTGGAGATAGTCAAACATAAGCATCGTCACTCTTAGCCATTAGGCCGCACCACCTCTAGTGCAGTAAACCACTGTTTCATTATGTGTATTGAATCCTTGAGATGAAGAGGTGAAATTCATGTTCTTTTTTAAAGTAGTCTCTCCTTCCTTATCCAAACAGTGGTGATATACACCTAGTAGACTAAATAAATACATCTTAGCACATATAACCTTACAAATAGAGGAAAGGTTTTATTTTAGATTCTTCCTTTTTCCTTAAGATTTCATGTTTATGCACTATCTAGAATACCTTGCAATAAAACATAAATTTATATTACATTTTAAAAGCTTTTCAATGGTCCATTTCATTACAAAAATAGCACATACTGGGCAAAAATAAGAGCATTCCACTTTAAGTACACTTTAAGCCCTTGCAGAAAAGCTAAAATATTGGTACTCTGTTCAGCCAAAGCTGAAAAGGAATTCTAAGCAGAAGTCTAGTAAAACCCTATATTAAAAATTAAAAATAGAAATATAAAATGATAGGCTAGATAAGGAATAAGTATTTTTAAAGTATAAATAAACAAACAGAATTTTAGAAGAACATATTAGTCTTCCCCCACCCTATTCAACAGCTTCTAACCAAATGTCAAATCTGTACT
This sequence comes from Pteropus vampyrus, assembly GCF_000151845.1. Lineage (NCBI taxonomy): Eukaryota > Metazoa > Chordata > Mammalia > Chiroptera > Pteropodidae > Pteropus > Pteropus vampyrus. The sequence goes on from NW_011888805.1 coordinate 11,961,040, forward strand.
TCAAAGACAAGACAGTGTACAAGAAAAAGCCAAATCAAGTGAAAAATACGTTCACGAAAATGTGTTTAACCATTCATAATGTCTGATTTTTCATAATTAAAATGGTTTTTGATTGCATATAACTTTCCAAAGTAGCCAGCTTCTCTTCAGAATGTTGTTATATTTTTAACTAAAAATAATTTTTTCCAATCCATCTGGAAGCATCTAAACTTTTCATTCAACTTCTTACCGATCTCTTTACTTTAGGAACAGATGAAAAGCTTCATGAAAATCTTATGACACAAATTCAATCATATTCTACATCATTACCAGAATCCTGTTTGGATGAGATTATCTCTTTTGATTAAGAAAGTTACTGATAGAGATAGGCTTTTTAACTGGTTTTGTAATCAGTAATGGGGAAAAAATAACAATAATCACCATAATGAGTAGCTACAACTCTTCATATAAATTTTGTTATATAGACTTTATAAAAATAAGCATTGATAAGCAAGGTTTGAGTCTAAAGAAAATGCGTAAGAGCTTTAAAAAACATGGCAGATACTTAGTCCTGGACTCAGTGCCTAAGGAATAATTGATTGTTAACATACTTGCTGTCCTATTAAAGGATACATTTTACTATTCTATCTTGTTTAGATTTCGGATACATCTGTGATTGGCTAGATTTAGAATGGAAATGCCATTACCTATAATATAACTTTGGGCAAGTCAGTCTCTCTCTGGGCCTCAATTTCATCATCTATGAAATGAAGTTGGATTAGAAGATCCTTTCTATGCTACATTCTACAATTCTGGGTACTGGCTGTGGTCAAGTACCATTTTTCGTAAATGTCCTAGCACCAAGCACCTAATGTCCATGAAGTATATAGTCACAGATGGACTGACCATTAGCAGCTTGATCTTGTACTTCTAGCTTCCTTTTACAAATTTCTGTTGTTTAAGCCACCCAGTTTACAATATTTTGTTATAGCAACCCAAGTTAGGGTAGTAACATGTACAAAACTCAAAGATAACATTGCCTAAAAAGAGTGTACCATTTTTCAACTTCCTCACCACTCACATCTTTGGTGCCTGAGCTCAGGTGACTCAAAGACTTGTCTCAGTTGAGACCTCCAACCAGAGTGCCAATTCCTGGCTTCTTCATGTAGCCCTGGCTTCCTCACACCATGGCAGTCTCTGAGCAGTCAAACATGGTGGCTCAGGGCTCCATGTGAGATCACTTCAGTGAACAATACAGAAGCAACGTGTCATTTAATGACCTAGGCTCAGAAGCCACTTCCACTGTCTTAGATTGGTTGAAGCAGTCACAAGTCCAACCCAGATTTAAGGAGAGGGGTCATAAGCCACACTTGTCAATAGGAATAGAATTAAAGAATTTACAGCTATGTTTTAAAACTGTCACATATAGATGTAAACTAAATGTATTAACAGATATAGATATATGTACAAGTGTGTGATAAAATCTCCTTTAGTTCTTATAAGTCAGTTAAATAGGTAATAGTATGTATTTTTAGCTTGCTCTAGTAAATTATAGAGGCAAGATTTAAATCCATCTACAGCAAAGCAATGCTAATTTTACTAAACTATATCTACTTCAGAGAAGAATCCATTAGTTTCCACGCTTATTATTGCCACTCCAATAATTTTGAGTTGGCACTACATTCATGGTAGATTTACCTTAAAAACAAAATAAGCCAGAGGAGATGAAACTGTGTTCAATTTAAATAAGCAAAACTATAAAACAGATAAACCCTAGGTAAATATTGAGAGTTTCAAATTGAAGGTAATCATCTTCAGGGATCAACCCACTGTAAGGCATAGCACTTTCTGGAATTGTAGGATGTAGCTCCCCTGGGTGGTTCTTTGTCTCTATGCCGGAGGTGTTCCTGCCTCCAGACGTATATACTCAGCTCATTTTCCCTTCTCTGCAAACCTCAGCTGATTTGAACTATCTTAGAAACTAACTCAGCTATTCACTTCATAGTGCACATAGAGATAAAGCCAAAGAACATGCTTATAGACTGGAGAAAACAGGATTCTGGCATGGTCTACTAATTTCCTTCTAACATCTTCTCAATCAATATCAATCACAATAGCTTATTACTTCACAGACACAGCATGGTGCAACATTGACAAGAGCAACCCTCCCATGCCTCAGTTCCTTTGTGCTGTACAAGAAGTAGCTAATGAACGTCTTTTGGACAAGTGAAGTTGAAAATGTGATCTTCTGTCCTCAGTTAATGAATTATATTGAACCTGATCTGAAAGGTTGAGTATTGGGGGAAAAAAGAATCATTAAAAATACAAAAAAAATTATACCTTATAAAAAAGCCATAAAATCTATTACCATCTAGAGTTTCCCCTTCATTTCTCAAAATCATTCAGAAGGCAATCCAATTCATAGATAATAAAGGCCTTTGTAACACACTCTCCTGACCTGCTCTCTTTCTTCCCACTGACCGTGTACGTGTGTGTGTTTGTGAGCAGAAGTGTGTCTCCATATGTTTGCTAGGTCTCCACCAAGGAGACTGACACAATGACAGAGTCTTGCTACAATACTGAAAATACCCTGAGAAGACAAAAGATCACAATAATGAGGATAATCAGGTCAAAAGGGAGAGTAAAAGAATCTATATTTTTAAAACAATCTTTGCAGATCTTTTGTATGATTTAAACAAGAGAATCGAAATGAACATACAAATGTGCAATCTGGAAGAGCTATAAAATTCACTGTTTATATTGAATGAATTATCACTAATATTCAAATGAGCAATTACTAACAAATTGATTTGTCCCCTTGGGCTACATGTTGTCACATTGCCACCAGAAAGAGAGGGTTTCTTTATGCCTTTGTGTCAGAAGAGGCTATGTCATAAACATGTTTGGTACCATTTTATTATATAGAACCAATGAGAGAAAAGACAAAGAGAGAAAGGTGTGTGTGTAGGTGCCAGCGAGGGTGAGCAGCCCGAGTAAAAAGCAAGTAACATAAAGATCCAAGGAGGTGGCATGAATTTTTAATCAGCTGCTACAGCTTCTCTTGAACTGAGCAACTACAATTTGTAATTCTATCTAAAATATTTCAGGTAATAGAGATAAATAAAAATCCAGTTTATTTGGTGAACTTGCTAAAACCATATTCCTGGAATAAAATCAAATGTCTTAAATATGAATTAAATACTATTATTAGATCAAATTTACCAAGACAAATACAGGTCTTTTTATTGGTTTGTTCCCTTTCTCATAAGTGCAATGACTAGCACATACTTGACATTCAATAAATAGTGTCAAATCAGTTAACGCTGGAAATATTTTTGACCTTTTTAGCAATTATAAGAATACGGTTGATAAATACTGACTCTATAAGGAAGCTGTTTATTCATAAATTATGCGACTACTCTTTAGCATAATGAGAGTGGAAACAAATTGCAACTGTGCAGCACTTACTTAGTCTCATTTATAAAAGGAAGGACGAGTCATCGAGTCATCGCTGCTTGCATCTTTTCTGCAAAATGCCTTGAGTCCATCTGGTATTGATTCTTTTTATATGTACAGAATTCTTTCACAGAAAAAAAATGTAATGACCTGATACTTTAGACTTTTTTATAACATTTTATTTGATATATTCACACATTAATGAAAAGAAATCTAATTTGGTTACACCAAAAGATTCTAATTTAAAAAAAAAAAAAAAAAGTCTTTCATGTGTATAAAAACAAACCCAGAATCCCCAATAGGCTTTCTTAATTCCCAATTACATACATCACTCCTATTGTGGCTGGAGTTTTAAGCATATGATCAAGTCATCTCCATCAAAGAGGAATATAAAACATTTCTCATGACGACGTCTATTTGTGTCCCTTTCCTCTTAGGGACATTTGTCACTAGACAGAAATTTTATAGTTTTGTGTTTTCCAAGTTACTACAGAAAAAAAATACATTATATTTAACAACTAAATATATCACACAAAAACGTTTTAGTCTATGGAAAGATAAACTTTCTAAAAAAGTATTACAACGATGTATGTCTTTTGCTTTAGTAAAACCAAAATGAGTTATTTATTGTTTTGCAAAACCATTTCACATGTAATTTGGCACTGATAATTACCTTACGAAGTAATTGGAATGCATTTGTTTATTATTATTTTATAGATGAAAAAACTGAGGCTCAGTAAACTGAAAGGACTTGTTCAAGGTCACACAATTAGAGAAAGGAGGTTAATAACCAGATCTTCCAAATCAACTTAACACTCTCTCCATTTCATGTATATGGTGGTAGTTAGTCCTCCCTAGCCACTACAGATTTTTTTCTTTGTGTTATAGTTTAAACGATACTGTTGAGAAGGAAAATGAATATACTACAAAAAAAAAAAGCAAATAGAGATTCAAGGGATTCTTTTTAACATAAGTTTTCTATAAAAAAAAAAAAAGATGTGTCATCCCAGGGTAGCAATGTCATTGAGGCGTAAAGAAGAGATGGTGAGGATTGAGGGTCATTTGCTCTTACTAGAGCTCAGCACATTGGTTATGATGGGAGTTTATTTAACAATTTAAGAATCTCAGAGGATTTTAACGACTCCCACAAATGGTCTAATGCCAGATTGACTGTTGTTAGCTCTACATAGTTTTTTGCTTCATTTGTTTGAAAACCATTTATCGACTGTATAGCATGGCTTGGTCACTCCACTGTGTGCTGGAGCCACAAAACTGAATAAGGATCTTTAATGAGAAAAAGAGGTAAGCCAATAAATTAATTACATTAAAACCAGTTTAACATGCAAACAGGATGCTGTCAGAGTCCAGGGGTCATTTTCTCTTTTACCATAAGCAGTAGTCTGTCTTCCTTCGTAAGTGTTAACAAACCTGGTAAAAGAGACATTTAGTAAGTACTAGTCACTCTGGGCCTATCTATAAGCAGCTTTATTTATGAAAATAGAGTTAAGAGTGAGATGAGATGTCTTCTTTTCCCTGAGTAGCCAACACAGTGTACTTAACTGATTTCTCTATTATTACAATGATCAAAATATAGTCCAAAATAATAGGGTACCTGATCTAGTCAGAACCTCTGCCTGTGCTTCTCCTCCTCTATCTGGCTGATCTCTTCTCATTTTTTAACACTCTGCACTAACATTATCCCTTTGAGGAAAACTTCTTGGGCTTCTTCCTATTCACTCTAAATCACTCTAAGTTATCCTAACAACCCTCTAAAAACCAAGGTGGGATCAATGCTTATATATCTAGATAGATAGACAGATAGATAGATATCATTCTTACTACAGTGTGTATTTCTTCACTAGGCTCTGACTTCCTCAGAGACAGAAACTATTGATGTTTGTATTCACAAGACCTTCCATAGGACCTAGCATAGACTAGGAGACAGTGCGGCACCTCCATGGGATAGCATATAGTAAGGAGGAGAGATAGGATTTAATTTTATCTTCACTTCCTCCCTTAGAGTTTCCATTAGACATGCCCTCTTCACCCCAAATAAACATCCAGTACTTAAAACCAGTATGCATGCTAAGCCAATGTGGAATCAAGACAAGGCCCCTAGCACCCCCTAACTACCAGATGCTTAGAGAGCCCCTCCTACAGATCACTCAAACTCAATAAACACCTTTTAAAATACTTTTTGGGGAGAGGCAAAATGAGAAGCAGGAAAGAATTTGAATGGCCTTGTGTTGTTTTGTTTTTAAATCAGGTCTATTGAACTATAACTTACATACAGCAAAATTTTCCTTTTTCATATATGAAGTTAGATGAGTTTTGACAAATGCATTGTTATATAACCACCACCATAATCATTATAGAGAATATTTTATTATCCTCAAAAATACTCTTTTTATCTACCAGAATTTTAAATGAAATCTTTAGAAAAACCATAAAAACCTATCAATGTTGCAGATTAAGTGATGTATTCTTATATCTTGGACAATTTAACATGTATCTTCAAATGAATACTTTATTTTCCCTTGGCCATAATGCCGTCGTTTGGTTGTGTTGCAGTTTTCTTTTGGAAACCTCAAATCATTTAGCAAATAAGAATTCATTGTAATTTCTCCAAAAACCTGGTCCAACTAAAGTTTATATTACAATTTGATGAAGTCAATGCATCCAGTTAACCTGTACATTTCTCTAGTTACCAGAGACTGTCATATAAATTTTTAACAATGTCAGGTATGTTGTTTTAAATGAACTGGCCATTGGTTTTATCAAGTAGGAATTGTGCCTTTCCCTATTTATCGATTACATTTCCTTGTGGTGACTGTGAAAAGGCTCCCCATCCTGGGAATCCTTGCTACATTTGAATCTGATTTGATGGTAAATGGAATGACACAGCAAACAAGTGAATGACTAAATAAATGAATGAGCAAATGAAGGAGTGAATGAATGAATGGTTGCCGCCATTTCATGGATGAGGCACCTTCTGAGAGGCACCATGAGGTCAGGGGACTGGCAGAAAGCCACACACTAATGTCATAGCAGTGCCCGCTCAAATGCCAACTTTATTTTCTTTGCTCTCTCCATTTATCCATCGACTCTATTTTTTAAGTCTCCATAAAATATCGACGTTAGAGAGTAAAAATGGAAAAATAGGCCACGCACAAATTAAATGGCTTTTTAAATGAATTTAATGTGCAAAGATAACCTGAGGAGATTTTGAGGTGTAGATTTTCACTTGATGAGAAGAATGCTTTACTCTTATTCACCAGTTCTTCCTCTCCATTAAATGGATTCATAATACTTTTCGGTAATGTTCTTTGTGTTTTCTCATAAAACAGGTTGTATATGTCTATTGTGTTCTTTTTCAAAGACTTCTTTAGTGAAAAAGACACAATTACCTTCACCTTCGCTGCTGTGTTATGGCAAGTCACACGGAGAGGGTGCTGGGAGAAGGTCCACGTACTGACAGACCGTCCATTGTCGTGCCTAAGCTTGCACTTTCTTTCATTTTTTCCCTCCACATTTGGACAGATCAGGAATAAATTTGATTACATTTCCATTGAGAGGCTTTTATTCAGGAATGCTTATCAAAAGAATTTCAAGCAGCATAAACTAAAAATGGTCTGAATTTTATATGAAACTGATTTAAATGGTCCTCGGGACAAAAAAAAAAAAAAAAAAAACGAAAAAAAGCTATTAAAGTAGCCCTCCCGAAGGGAGTCAACTGCTTTTTCAGCGCGCCCTGAGCTGGTGCCATTTCTCCATCCGCTGCTCAGATATTAATGAATCGCTGCTTCTTCCAGCATCGCTTTCTCTCTCCCTCTGCCTTTCTGGCGCGGCTCTCCCTCCCTCCCTCCCTCCCTCTGGCTTCTGCTATTTCTTACTCCTCTCAGCTGCTTAACTACAGCTCCCACTGGAACTTGCACGATCAAAAACAGCTCTCCTCTCGAGCAGCCTCCACAAGCGCATCACCTGGAGCAGAGCGACTTGGTCGTCGCGCCCGCCGCAGAGCAGCCAGGTAGCTGGGGGCGCGCAGGGGTTGTGGGGGGGCTTCTCCCGCTTGGCAGCGGCAGCAGCAGCATCTCTCCAGAATCCGCTGCATCCAGGGGTCCTGCAGTGTTTCGGAGCAACGATGGGAAGAGAAAAGCCACTGCCGGTGGCAACTGAAAGTGGAGAGAGGTTGCTGCAGTAGCCGCTGCTGCAGGATGTGTGAGTGAGAACCTGCGTCCCGCTAGATTCTCCATCCCGCTCCGTCTTCATTAACTGTCTCCAGGAGAGAAACCGAGAACCAGATGCACTAAGCAGGCGGGTGCCACCCTGGATCTATAACTGTGAACTTCCCACTGTGGAAAATGGTAAACAAAGACATGAATGGATTCCCAGTCAAGAAATGCTCAGCCTTCCAATTTTTTAAGAAGCGGGTAAGGACAGGTTTTGTTTGTTTCTTTTGTTTTCTCCTCTTCTCTTAAAATGCTTTTGATTGCCTGCCTGAGGTAAGCCTAAGGTTTTGTTGCCCAACCCTGAAGGAACACAGGTGCTTCTGGTGCAGTGGTCCAGCTGGGAAATATACTTGCCTTGATCAAATTTGGGGGGGGGGGGCCCTAGGAAGAGTTGCTGTGGGAGGAGGGGGTTGGGCTGGGATGCCTTAAGGAGGGTTTGAGTTGGAAATGAGAATTTCTCAATCAAAGCCACAAGATTACAGGCAGTTTCAAAGCCAGTTGGCCTGGGTACAGTTACGGCTAGTAATTTAGTCAGGAACAAATTCAGTAGCTTTCCCTCTTATCTTTCAAGGGTTCAACTTTTTCCACCTCTTTCATTCACACAGTCTCAAGTGCTGCATTATCATCTTCATTCGTCAGAAGCAGCAGCTTCTGGCTTCCCAAATCCATTCAGCCAATAACTTGCTGAGGCTCTCTCTATCCATGGTAAAAAATAGCCGAGAACTAGAATGACCTTTTACAGAAATGATAGAATTCAGCATTTTAAATCCCCTATTTCAAGTTGCTTTAATTTTGCTTCATACGACCACCTCTCTTTTA
>NW_011888805.1:11969572-11983672 GCF_000151845.1 Pteropus vampyrus
TTGTATATGTCTATTGTGTTCTTTTTCAAAGACTTCTTTAGTGAAAAAGACACAATTACCTTCACCTTCGCTGCTGTGTTATGGCAAGTCACACGGAGAGGGTGCTGGGAGAAGGTCCACGTACTGACAGACCGTCCATTGTCGTGCCTAAGCTTGCACTTTCTTTCATTTTTTCCCTCCACATTTGGACAGATCAGGAATAAATTTGATTACATTTCCATTGAGAGGCTTTTATTCAGGAATGCTTATCAAAAGAATTTCAAGCAGCATAAACTAAAAATGGTCTGAATTTTATATGAAACTGATTTAAATGGTCCTCGGGACAAAAAAAAAAAAAAAAAAAACGAAAAAAAGCTATTAAAGTAGCCCTCCCGAAGGGAGTCAACTGCTTTTTCAGCGCGCCCTGAGCTGGTGCCATTTCTCCATCCGCTGCTCAGATATTAATGAATCGCTGCTTCTTCCAGCATCGCTTTCTCTCTCCCTCTGCCTTTCTGGCGCGGCTCTCCCTCCCTCCCTCCCTCCCTCTGGCTTCTGCTATTTCTTACTCCTCTCAGCTGCTTAACTACAGCTCCCACTGGAACTTGCACGATCAAAAACAGCTCTCCTCTCGAGCAGCCTCCACAAGCGCATCACCTGGAGCAGAGCGACTTGGTCGTCGCGCCCGCCGCAGAGCAGCCAGGTAGCTGGGGGCGCGCAGGGGTTGTGGGGGGGCTTCTCCCGCTTGGCAGCGGCAGCAGCAGCATCTCTCCAGAATCCGCTGCATCCAGGGGTCCTGCAGTGTTTCGGAGCAACGATGGGAAGAGAAAAGCCACTGCCGGTGGCAACTGAAAGTGGAGAGAGGTTGCTGCAGTAGCCGCTGCTGCAGGATGTGTGAGTGAGAACCTGCGTCCCGCTAGATTCTCCATCCCGCTCCGTCTTCATTAACTGTCTCCAGGAGAGAAACCGAGAACCAGATGCACTAAGCAGGCGGGTGCCACCCTGGATCTATAACTGTGAACTTCCCACTGTGGAAAATGGTAAACAAAGACATGAATGGATTCCCAGTCAAGAAATGCTCAGCCTTCCAATTTTTTAAGAAGCGGGTAAGGACAGGTTTTGTTTGTTTCTTTTGTTTTCTCCTCTTCTCTTAAAATGCTTTTGATTGCCTGCCTGAGGTAAGCCTAAGGTTTTGTTGCCCAACCCTGAAGGAACACAGGTGCTTCTGGTGCAGTGGTCCAGCTGGGAAATATACTTGCCTTGATCAAATTTGGGGGGGGGGGGCCCTAGGAAGAGTTGCTGTGGGAGGAGGGGGTTGGGCTGGGATGCCTTAAGGAGGGTTTGAGTTGGAAATGAGAATTTCTCAATCAAAGCCACAAGATTACAGGCAGTTTCAAAGCCAGTTGGCCTGGGTACAGTTACGGCTAGTAATTTAGTCAGGAACAAATTCAGTAGCTTTCCCTCTTATCTTTCAAGGGTTCAACTTTTTCCACCTCTTTCATTCACACAGTCTCAAGTGCTGCATTATCATCTTCATTCGTCAGAAGCAGGAGCTTCTGGCTTCCCAAATCCATTCAGCCAATAACTTGCTGAGGCTCTCTCTATCCATGGTAAAAAATAGCCGAGAACTAGAATGACCTTTTACAGAAATGATAGAATTCAGCATTTTAAATCCCCTATTTCAAGTTGCTTTAATTTTGCTTCATACGACCACCTCTCTTTTAGAGAGAGCAGTGAGTGGTCCAATCAAGTGCTAATATGAGGTTATTCTGCTATATACATTTATGTCTTAAATTCCTTGCTAATCCATTTATAGTATTATTGTTACATTGATTATAAATGAGCAATTGCTTTTTTCTTTTTTGTGTGTTCATAATAAACTCAGTTCACTGTCATGGTCACAGTGGTGGTCTGCATAAATCTGCCAACTTATACACAAGGGAGAGGTAAGAAATTAATAATTGTTAAGTGACTGATGACTGACACTCTCATGGAGAGTTTCTTAAGCAACAAAAGTGTCCTCAAGCCCCCAGATGCCCATCCTATTTAATACCCTAGGGCAATTCCATCAAAATGGCTCTCTCCATTCATTCTTACTTCATTCAGGTCCTTTCCGTGCTGCCCGTGATGCAGCCATCACTTAACTCACCAGCAGAACACAATGAATTACAGGCTGGCTGGACTACCTCCCTGCACTAAAGCTGGGCAGGCAGGGCTTGAAACAGCAGGTCAGGCCCAGGCAGAGGGCCAGCACAGGCTCCTACACATCTCTGAGCTCAGAAAAGCAAAATCTTCGCTCAGGTCATGAACCAAAATATATGCATTAAAACCAAAGCAAAAGCACCCTGTCCTGACTGCTGCTCAAGGAGCCCCAGCATCGGGCGAGATCTCTCTCTGCCAGAGAGAGCAAGCTGAATCAAAGCAAGTCAGTGAAACTTCTTAGACCTCCACCATGTTTCTCAGTTTTTCTTGGAGCCAAAATATTTCTTTCCAAGGAAAGGACTCTTTGTGAAAACTAAGTTCCAACAGTAAACAAGTGTTTTGCTAATAAAAATGCCATAGCCCATACTTCAATACTTAAATTCTTTGCTCTCTTTTAATTAATTAATTAATTAATTTGGTGGTAATTGTGAAGAGTGAGATGGTAAAACTCCAAAGTCAGGTATTCTAGATTTTTTAAAGTTGCCTCTTACTTTCTTTGCTATATAAATATACCGATATACTAATTTACCATTTGGTTTCTTTTTGCTTAAAAGCATAATTTACCAACAGCCTTCAGGTGGTACCTCTGTAGACTTTGAATTTTGCAAAGAACTAGCCAGGGTACTAATGTCTTACCTGAGTACATGCCGAGAGAAAAATGTTTACACTGAGGTCTGGAAGGCAGCTTCATCTGCCTTGAACCTGGGTCTCTCATTTGCTGGAGGTGGGATCAGAAATGCCCTCTCCTGCTTTCTCCCCTGGTCAAGGACAGCACACTAAGCAGAACATGACTTTGTGTCAAGTCGTGGACAGCCCCAGGGATAAATTCCTTGATTCTCGTCTACTGGTTCAAATTTTCTGTTCTGAAAGTTCATTTCAGTTTTTACCATGACTTTGTTTGGGGTTTTGCTTTTTTGTTTGTTTGGTTTTGATTTTGGTTTGGTTTTCATTTATACAACTAATATGTAAATAAATGTGTAAAACATTAAGACAATACCAATCACTCCCTCCATATTTGTCCCTTCCCCAGAGGTAACCATTGTTATCATGTTGGTGTCAAACTTTCCAGACTTTTTCTATGCATTTACATGTGCATCCATATGCTGTAATTCCTTTGTTTTCAGCTAAGAATAATTCATTTTTTCCTATATTCTGTTGTTGAAGTTCCACACATTTCTGCATATTTTATTTTTAACCTAGCTGGACAGTCTTACAAAGTGAAACTTTGTCCAGTGCCTACATGAAACCATGAATAGATTTGGGGAAAAAAAAAAAAACCCACAAGTTTTTTGGGACTTTCTAAGAAGACTGAGGTTCAAACCCTAATTTTGACTACAGAAAGCCTAAGAAGTGGTTCCTATGCCTCTGAGACATTCCAAAGAGAGCATAAGAAGCTCACCAAAAAAGAACAGATTATCTGTCCCTGTCATTCATTTAGGAGGAGTGTAGCCATCATCTATTTATTGAGCACTTATTATGTTTTAGACATTATGGTTCAAGTGCTTTGCACGTATTATCTCATTTAATCCTCCCAGTAACCCTAAGAAGCAAGAAAAATTGTTAAATGTGCAAAGTGTGGTTTAGTAACAGTAAACAACCAGCCCAAGTTCACATAGCTAAAATGTAGCAGAGCTAAAATTTAAACCTTGTTTGACCCAAAGCCCATATTCTTAATTAAGCCTTTTATTTCAAATCTCCCTCTTGCCCTCTTTTTCTACAACAAAATCTTTTTTTTCCCCGCCAAGAAAAATCCTTTTGCCACTACCTGATTTATAAGACCTTAAACCAACCCTCAGTAGCGACAGTGACAGAGGCAGCTCTGGGAAACCCAGCTTCTAGGAACACAGTCTGAAGAAATGCAGTCCAGGAATTTGTAGTCCAAATCCTTTGGACTTATGCTTTCCACCCTCATGTCTTAAAAGCTCAACTAAATCAGCTTATTTTCATTTAGTTGAGAATTGCTAAGCTAAATTCTGTAAGAGTTCTACTTTCATTCTCTATGTGTTAATAAGTTAGCATTAGATATCTGTGGATTATGTTTTATTCTTAGAGTCTCTAAAAATTAATTTAAGATGAATGGGGAAAATGTCCTTAACAGTTTTATTCTCACAATCCAAGAGCTTTAAAAGTTATCAGTTGTGCTAAAGATAATCCATTTTCATGGTTTTAAAGATTTGTTTGTGATTCAGATTCTTGCTTTGTGATTCAGAAAACACAAATGACATTATCTTCAACATGATAATCCATTTTGGAAATACACTAGGTAAAAGAGACTTCTATAGACATAATTACATTATCTTCTATAAAATTTCAAAGGATTTTGGATTTGGATTGAACCTTAGAACTTCTCTCATTGACCTCTCTGTTTTAAAGATGAGGACATTGCATGCCTTTTCAAATTAGAATGGAACTAAGCCACCCCTCACATGCAGTTTTCACTTCCAGATCTCCTGTGCTTTGTTCATTCTGCTCTCAAACTAGTCCAGCGTTTTGTGCCTTATACATTTTTTAACAAGTAGAGTAAGAACAAAAATACAGTTCTTGTCTTCAAAGAGCTAATTGCCTAGTAGTGACCACAATTCTAACTATCACTTATATTGAACTAATATTGTTAGGCACTATTCTAAGAGGCTTAAGTGTATTATATATTTAAATTATCTCTTTCTCTCTCACACACATACACACACAAAACCAAAGGCAGATACTATTGTTATCCAGATTTTACAGATGAAGAAACTGAGGGTGAAGGACTGAGGTGGAGGAACTAGTTCTAAATCACACAGCTAGTTAGTGGCAGAGTCAGGGTTTGGATCGAAGCGCCCGGCCCCGGAGTCTATATATCCTGCTTGTTGACCTTAAACAATTCAGGGTGGTCAGAGAAGTGAAAAGGTATGACTGCCCTAGCTTCCTCCTCTCCCTAAAAATGAAATGGAACCAAGCAAAGTTTCTCAGCCTGGTTCTGATACTCTTAGCAGAACTGAGAAATGAAATTAACCTCCTCCAAAGTGGTTATTCTCCACAACTGTTCCATGAACAGCATCCTTTTACATTTGATTTCCCTTTACTGTTCCGTTAAGACTGCTTTAAAGCATCTGAATTGAAATGATAATGAAGTTCCTATCCTTATGTGAAACTCTCCCTGCCTTTTCAGAGGGCTGTAGCATGAGTATTCACTAAGAGTCAGGCACTGTTCAAAGCACTTTACTAGTCCAGTCCTCTCCAGAGAGGATTGTGTGTGTGGCAGGGAGTGACTATAGCTGTAGAGAGATGCATTTCTCAAGTGACTCCTGAGGGCAGTAGGAATGCTTTCTAACAAATCAGAAGCCTGTCTTAGACTTGTCCAAGATATATTTGATCATACTTCTTGGAACTATGGTAGAGACACCAATGGTTTCTATTGTGCTTTCTTCAGAAGTAGCTAAAATATGAAATGTTTGAGTCCCTCCAACAGCACAGCACACCTGTGGGAGCTATAGGTAAGTAAGCAGTCTTAATATTATGGTGCAGTGTGACTGGGGCCATCAGCTGTGCTGTGGAGTCCTTAAGGACAGGAAACCCCATTACCATGTTCACCACATTTGTAAATGAAACTACATTTGTTAAATGAAAGTGTGAATAAAATATATGAATGAATCCTTGTATTAACTTCTCCTAAGTTGTTCGTTTGGCTCAGGAATCTAATGCATCTTAGCTCTGTGTCTGGATTTGGATAACATATAAATGAAGACTGAAAAATAAGTTAAATTTAGTTCAAAGATAGTGTCACTATCTTTAATAACTGGCAGATAATTAGGGAACCTTGACCTCGGCTTGTTTGTTGATCCAGTACCCACACAACTTTTCTATAATGTGTTTTCTGTTAAGCCAAACAAGACAGACATAGTATTGATTAATTAATCTCTTTTTATTTTATATTAATATAAATGATTGATTTCAATACTGTACAGTCCTACATTATGTGTTCTCCCACCTAGCATTCTAAAAACATATTTTCAATTATTATTTTTCCTTGTTTTCAGCATGGTCTTAGGAGCCACTGAGTGTGAAAAAAGTTTGAACTCAAGGTACTTTTTTCCACTTCAACCACTAAGTCTCAGAGGGTTTGGACTGGAGGAGGGGTGCGTTTGTCAGTAGGTCTGGCTGTGCTGGGGGAATTACTCATTAGCACCACAGAATGCAGATGAGAAGCATTCTCAATCAGTATATATTTTGTCACCCCAGCTGCTCTCAAGAAAAGCCTACAATAGTTAGGTTCTCACTTTGCTACAGTGCATGGGAACTTTTTTGAATAGAAAGTATTGCAGAGTTCCTTGAAATTTTCAAGTTTTTTATGGAGTTTTTTTGTTTGGTTTGTTTTTTCTTTTCTTTCTTTCTTTCTTTCTTTTCTTTCTTTCTTCCTGTTTGTTTGTTTGTTTGTTTGTTTGTTTTGTTGTTTTTAAGAAAGAGAACTGGTGCTGAAGTATTGGTGCCATATATAATACTCACCCATATTTTGTGATCTGTAAATGCTTTTTAAGAAAACGCAAATCTAAGATGCGGTGTGGGAAGAGCCACTGAAATGCATGTTTCCAATTGGAGATTTCTTTTTTCTTTTTCTTTTTCTTTTTTTTTCTTTCTTTCTTTTTTTTTTTTTTTTTTTGGAGATTTCTAATTATAAAAGCATAAGGGTAAGAATTGTAATGGGAATTGGATCAATAGAAAAGTTTAATTAAAAATCTGGGTCAAGTTAAAGATAGTTCACTAGTGGAAATAATGTGGAGGCATATTTTAAAGAGTTGTTTTTTTTTTTTTAAATTCATACCAGTTAATATTTTAGAAGCAAACCAAAAAATTCAACAGTAAATATCAACATTCTTAACACTGGCAGATAAAAAGACTCTATCTAGACCTACAAATAGGATGCTGTTCCCTGCCTGTTTAACTAAAAGCCTTAGTTCCTAGCTCATCAGCTTGTCTGAGTATGGGATTGTTGGCTCCTCACCAACACAGGGATCAGGACTTTTATCCCTGCCATGGAGTTTAAGAAAGTTAAGTTCACAGGGCAAACTGTTTCCCCAACGTGCTTTTTAACTGAAGCACAATCTCTCTGAGATCCAACTTCTACTTACTGGGAAAGCAAACTGCTCTGGTCCTTAGCCTCAGGATACCCTTCTGGTCCAGAAATGAGGGTGGTTGCAGGGAACTACCCTTGTCCTTGGTCTAAGAACAGGCATACCCATCAAGTGGTCAGGTTTCTCTGGCAGATTGCACAGTGAAGCCTGAAAATTTTAAAAGATTATGTGTAGAAGGAACAGGAGAAGAAGGTGGGAAAAGGACAAAGCAGACAGCAAGATATGTTAGGGACTGTCTTGGCTTCTTTCCGCAGCTGCTTCAGCATTTAGAGAAAAGATTCCTGTTAGAGTTTGTTTACTCTCACACCTATTTCTTCATAACATTCTATAATGATTTCATAAGTATTTACAACCAAGGGAAATAAAAATCAAGGCTATAACTAGGGCAGTAGGAGAATCTTCCCTTTAGTAGTACAAGATGCCAAAATATTATTCTAATTGCTTTCTAGAGCCTGCTGTGACATTTTTCTGGGAAGAGTCTACTTAGCTATTTTTATAGCATCGGGGTCACCTTGGTCTCTTTTCCCTTTCTAGACTAGAGCATTTACCCAAAATGTCATTTCCTTGGGGAATGATTGGGCATGTGTTCTTCCTCTTTTCTCTTCTTCTCTCTCCTCTATCATCTTCCCACTTTCTCTCTCTCTCTCTCTCACTTTCTCTCTCTCTCTCTCTCTCTCCAGGTCTAAACTCATGCTCCATAGAAAACAGAGAACTCAGGTTTTTCTAATCCAGTGACCCCAGGAATATTTTGCCATCTCTGAGTCTGTTAGAGTAAAAATGCCCAATATAGAATGACTTGACCACTCAAAGATTTTAGTTTCTAGAAATAGCAAGGTGAAAAGGTTCCCCAAACAGTTAAAACATTTTAAGACTCAAGTCTTTATAGGACCAACATTAAAGTATTCTGAGGAGGATTTCAGAAGCCAAGCAGGGTCAGGCCTGGTTAGTACTTGGATGGAAGACCACCTAGGAAGACCAGGTGCTATAGGCATATAAAAAATAAAATAAAACAAAATAAAATAGAATAGAATAAAATAAAGTAAAATAAAATAAAATAAAATAATAAAATAAAATAAAATAAGGGATTGTAAACTGACAAGGTCCTTGCAATCTGTGAGGTCAACCAAGGGTTGCCTCGCCTAAAAATAAAAATAAAAAAAAATATTCTGAGGAGGGTGGGAAAAAAGTCAATTAGCTAAGAATATGTATTTTCAATGTTTATTAGTCACAAATATAATCTTTTCCATAGAATAAGCTTCCTGAAAATTGACTGAATTTCCTTTGAATCTGGAATCTTTCTGGACCAGTACTAATTGGGGTTATAGTGTAGATAAAAATTATGTGAAAGAAAACTATGAGAATATAGCTTCTAAGGTTAAAAAGATTGGAGCAAGGTTAAGTAGCAATACAATGGAGAAGTAGTAGAAAAGTAAAGACATTAAAAGTAAATTCCTTTTACAGTCTCATGTAGCTTCTCTGAAACCTGTAATATAAACTCCCTGAGGGCAGAGATTCTGTGTATCTTGTTCACATCTCTGTCTGAATGCCTGGTACATACTAGACACTCAATAATATATGTTTCATAAATCAATAAAAACAGTTTAATCAAGGGGTTTGAGGAGGAGGAGGTGTCATGTGTAATTGTAATATAATTATGTGGTTAAATAGAGAGGGAATTGATAAAGAGGAAGTAAAAACTTAAAGAAAATCTTGTCCTGATTTCCACTGCTTCCACGTACCGTAGTGCTTCTTGGTATTCCAACAAATAAAAATGAGGAAGAATTAGAAACTAATGCCTTAATGAATTCATATACTCCAAAACAGGTAATGAAATGATATTTTTGTTTGGTTAGGCTTAGTAGAAACTAGATATGAGAAATGAACTCTGAACTGGGTTCTGTTTCAACGATTAGTTTGGCATTTTTATAATGCTGGATATAAATAATTTTTTAAAAAATTCTATAACAAGTTAAAGAGTTTAATTTGTGAATACTCATATCTTTTATGTCAATTTTATTATGATTAACAAGAAAAGATTAATGAAAATATTAACAGTTTACTGAAGAATATGTTTAATGGAATTATAAAGCTTAAGGAATTAAGATATGTCAAAGACATCTATGGCACTGAATTTATGGAGGTAAATTACCGAATTTCTAATCTATCTTTGGATGAGAAGTGAGAAAAACTGCCAAAGACTGTCTTCAATTTTTGTATGGAAGTAGAGGATGCACTAGTTTGTTAGAGCTGCCATAACAAAGTACCACAAACTAAATGGCTTAAACAACAGAAGTTTATTGTCACAGTTCTGGAGGCCAGAAGTGCAAGATCAAGGTGTCAGCACAAACTTCCCTCTGAGGGCTATGAGAGAAGGACCTGCTTCAATCCTCTCTGCTTGGCTTATAGTTAGCTGTCTTCTCCCTATATCTTTACATCACTTTCTTTCTATACATGTCTGTCCAAATTTCCCCTCCTTATGAGGGCACCAGTTATATTAGATTAGAGCCCACCTCATTTTAACTTGATTACCTCTAAAAGATCTTATCTCCCCTCCCATCTAATCACTAAGTTGACACCTGAAACTAATAAAATATTGTATGTCAACTGTAATTGAAAAATTAAAAATTATTTTAAAAGAAAAAGAAAAAAAGATTCTATCTCTAAGTTCACACACTGAGGTTCTGGAGTTGACCCTTGAACAACATGTGTTTGAACTTCACATGTCCACTTACATGTGGATTTTTTTCAATAAATATGTACAGTATCATAAATCTATTTTCGATTCTTTATAACTTTCTCAACATTTTCTTTTCTCTACTTTACTTTATTATATTAATACAGTATTTAATATGTATAACATACAAAATATGTGTTAATTGGCTGTTTATGTTATCGCGAAGACTTCTAATCAACAGCAGGCTGTTAATAGTTAAGTCTTGGGGAAGTCAAAAGTTATACGTGGAATTTTTTGACTGCCTGAAGGTCAGTGCCCCCAACTCCCACATTGTTCAAGGGTTAAATATATTAACTTGGGGTAGGGGATACAGTTCAATCCATAACAGAGGTTGTTCCTTACCATTGGAGCTTCATTTATATCTGAAACAGAGCATCCCCGGTAGGATGTGCTCTAAGGTAGAATTTTTTACTTTGTTAAAATTCTTATCTAAGTTCTGGGAAACATTATTATAACACTGGAGAGTATCAGGTGAGACAGAGAAGTTTGACAAGCAAGAATATGTTTTTTTTAAAAAAGACGATAATGTGGCAGAAGTGAGAAGTAAATAGGAATTGGGAGAAAAATTGCTGCTAAATGTTATATAATAAAGCTTTAGGAGCTAGATGGATGATAGGATGTCTAATATAGCATTTACGAGTTTGTAACTAACAACAATCTGTAAATGAATTTCTCTAAAGAAAATCAATAGAATTGCTTTCTCTTTCAACTACTTGAACTCAAAGAGTAAATGTAAGAACTAGGACCTCACTTACTGTATTCAGGGCCTTAGTTATCAGCTTTGGAGAAGTAGTCATATCTAATTTATTTGTCTATTAGTCAACTTTTACGTAAAAGGACCACACCTTACATAAGGAGTTTGAGAGTAACCCTTCAGGCCTGACCTCCAATCAGATGGAATTTCAGAATGTGTATTTTTTTCATCTGATATCTTGACAGTTAGCTCTTGCATGATATCTTTTATTCTTTTCCAAAAATCAGAGCAAACAGTACTTTTTTCCTTTCTAAAGTCATTATCCTTCAAACGGCAGGTTTAGAATTAATGTTGTAACACTCCCCTCACCACCTTTTTTTGTATTCTCATCATCAATAGCCAACATGAACTGAGCACCTATATGTGTTAGGCATTATGGTAGGAATGGGGTATGAGAAATTATATATTTTTTTACTCTCCCCATACTATCCTATCCCCAGGAACTTGGATCACATCTCCCTGTATATACCCCTTACAGCTCCTTGTACTTTTTTTTAATGGCACCAGTCAATCTGTAATCACATATTGCTATAGCTACTTAATTAATGTCTTTAACGTTCATTAATATCCTCCTGGACTATGACCTCTATGAGGTCAGGGACCTTCTCTCTCTTTTGCTTACAATCATATCCCCAGGGCCTGGCTCCTGAAGTTTATCAATAAATCTCTGTTGAAATAAATAAAAAGATAGAAATTGTAAAATTCCGATCTAAGGGGGAACAGGGAGAGGAGTAAATCTAAAAACCCATGTAGAAATTAAAAATTCTTAAAATGTTATTGTTTTGTTTTAAACAGGGGCATATGTTAACACTCCATGTCTGAGGAACATTCAAATTCTAAATTACACCTTTTTTGAAGCCATTGTCTCCTATCACTTACTGTTCCCTGTGAAGAGATCCACATAATAAAGTCCTCTTATAATTTAGCAGTAAATTAAAGATTTTCCTTTTCTGAAGGAAATCACATTTAGCATGTTATCATCCCACACATTTGCTTTAGTTGCCAGGAAACTCAAAGCTAAATTTAAAAGTAAATTAGACAAATCTTTAGAAATAACTTCTCAGTTGTTGAATTCGGTTTTAATCTTTTGTTTTTATTTTAACTCTCTCGTTAATGTGTATCTTGTTATAAACTGATTCAGATGTTTTAAAAGTAATATAGAAAGCATTTAATGAAACAGAAGGCAGCTATCAAGGTCTAGTTCCAAATATTAAAAGTAGATAATCATTATATTCATGTATTACTACGATGATTAACAGCACACACAGAAGAAATGTAGTGCTAAAATATAAAGTGCATCTCTGCCTGCTTTTCTTCTTTAAAATGTTTGCTTCAGACCAGAAGAAATTAACCAATGGACCGGAGCTAACTTTTAAAATGTAGGTTTACTATCTCAGGTATACAGCATAAACTACTTGGCCTCGAAGTAAAACTATGGGAATGTGTTCTGTTTGTCCCATCAAAATCTAGTGTATTTTTCTAAATTGTATCAGCTGTACTAAATTTATGTTATCTACCATTGTATGACAAAATACCCAAAATAGGGATCAAAACAGCCACTTTTGTGTGTGTGTGTGTGTGTGTGTGTGTGTGTGTGTGTGTGTGCTCATGAGTCTATAAAATTAGGAATTTAGCTTGACTCATTAGGATGGCCTGCTCTGTGATGCTGGCTGGGTCATTCCTTGGCTGTATTCAGCTGGTGGCTAAGCAGGGCCAGAAAGTCCAAGAAAATTTCACTCTTGCGTCTGGTGGCTCATTAATTTCTTTGCTGGCCTCCTGTCTCCATACTCCTTGGTTTTCACAGCAGCATGGTCTTAAGATGAATTTAGAAGGCTGCTGGCTTCTAGGAGGATGTGCTTCACAAGAGCACGGGAAGCTGCAAATCTCATAAGACCCAGCCTTGGAGGTTATACAATGTCACTTCTACTGCATTTGATTTATTAAAAAAGTCACAAGGCCAGCTCAGATTCAAGAAGAGGAGGAATAAACTTCAACCATCAATGGAAAGAATGCTAAAGTGAAACTATTGAAGGTTTCTATTTGTTCCGCTAACACAGCATAATTTTACAAATTGTATCCAACTGTACTGAATTTATCTATAATCTTTTTTAATCAAGATTTTTTCAGTTACAATTTAAAAAGTAAAGAAACATCCAAACTCTTATAGGAGAAAGATATTAAGGACTCCAAATATGAGATAAGACAAACCCAGTTGGACATTTAACTTCATTACTTGTAAGCTTTGTAACATTGGGCAAGCTATGGAATGTTCTAAGCCTATTTGGCTTATGTGTGAAATAGGTTTAATAACAACACTTACTGTTATGAGGATTAAATGACATTATGGATGTAAAGTGTTTAGCTCCGGTGCCTAGTATATACTTAGCACTCAAAACATGTTAGATATTATCAAGACAGACCTCAAAATTATGACCTACCTTTCTAGCCTACCTTTCTCTCCTTTTTGCTGTGGTATAAATTGGGATTTTACTCATGAGTCTGTTTGTAGACATGCTGCTGTAAAACCTCTTTGCTTTGGGATTTTATTGTTTAAAAGTAGTTTCTCAAAACACCTCTGCATGGTCAGCAAGTTCACACATTTATTAATTCATTGTTTCCAGAGGCTTAGGAACTAGTGAACAAATTAATTTATCTTCTATAGATACTTGTCTCTAGAGCAACTGCAATGGTCTGGCTTCATGGCTGAAACAGTAATTTGCACAGGATCTCATTAAATCAAATGACACCAAATTATTCTGCTTTTTTAGTTACATGTGCACAAGGCATTCAGGTGAGAACAGATATCCACACCCTTATGGCCAACATATAATCAGTTATTGATGAGATTCCATTTGAATTTAATGCCAAGTTTTGTTTTCTAATCTGTCTTGTGCTATCACGACTTGAAATCCATTAGAAATTCTAAATGACCACCTGTGTAACTCATAAACACTCTGAAATGATCTTTAAAATCCTTTTATTGCTCCTCTTTCATGAAAATATTTTTATTTAAAGGCTCAAAAACTTGTATTGGTTTCATTCCTCTGTTTTATTTAACTCAACTCAAGCTCTTTCATTTTGTATTTCTTTTGTTTTGTGGACACTTTTTCATCCTCATCTTAACTTTAGCCTTTTCTTGCCATGCCTCTCTTGGACCACTTCCCCCATGAAAAATCAGTCATTGCTTCTGTGGCACATTGCTTTCTGGGTTCTCTTCATACCTTTGGGCTATTTCTTAGTTTTCTTTATCCTACCTCCTGCTTTATCCTACTGCTAATATGGAAGTGGCCCAGGCTCAAACCTTGGCTAATTAGCCCCTTTTC
>NW_011888805.1:11984717-11987819 GCF_000151845.1 Pteropus vampyrus
TACCATTTTTGACTGGTTAAAAGTCTTCAACTTTCTGGATACCTCCAGCACATTTACCTTATCTCCTATACTCCTTGGCATGACTCCCCACCTCTGTTATCTCAGGAGTATCCTGGACCTCTCTCTTTCTCTCTTCATTCTTACCATCCTTCTACCTGAAAAGCTCTCCTTTTGCTCACCCCTCACCCTACCCCACACTTAGCCAAATTCTACATATTTTTCCAGAGCCAACTGTCATATCCTGTGATCCACGATGCTCAGCCAGTTATGCAATGCACAGACTGCTTTCAAATGCTTCTTCAACTCTTAGTAAATACTGACTTATTGTAATAATTACCACTTATTTGACTACAATATACTAGCACAAGTAGCATTTTCATAGGACTTAGTTTAGAAAATGTTCAATGATTTTTTATTTTTCCCTTGTGTCTCACAACTCAGGAATGCAAGTGTCCTTAACTTTACTTTAACAACAGGGATACTAAGCATCAGATAGGTTAAGTAACTTCCCCATGGTCGCATAGATAAGAAGTTCCACGTCAACTGAGGAGCACTTGAGATTCTCTTTCCATTACATCACGTTACTTCTCTAGCAACTTGTGTGGTTTTTCACCGGGCATCCTACGCTTATGATCTACTACTGTAGGGACATCAGAAAATTGAAATGAAATTGTTTTTATGCTAGCACTGTCAGAGTCTTTGGTTAGAAGTAGAAGGGAATCCCCTTTTATCAATTTTGTCTCCCAAATAACTTTTGCTCTTATGTTCTTTTACTTACGAGTGGTCTGCCATTTCCTGAGCTCAGGCGACCTTCATCCTTCCTTGGAGAACTGCTGCCAGGTTGCTCCACAGAATCTTCCAAAGTGCAATGTAAAAGAGCTTTGTGAAATACAACATGTTCACTGTGGCCTGACTTGCACCTCGCTGTAGCATTGTGGCTCATCCTGAACTATTCATTCATACAAACATTTTTTTTGAGAAACCGCTAGGCCCAAGGATTTTCTAGGTGCTAGAAATAGAGCAGGGAATAAGACAGACATACCTGCCTTGGATGCTTACATTCTCAAGAAGTGAAATAGTCAATAAACAAAATTTAGAAGGTAAAACACTGCAGTTCCAAAAGGACAAATATTATGTGATTCCACTTATCTAAGGTACCTAGAGTAGTCACATTGATAGAGACAGAAAGTAGAATGGTGGCTGCAGGGGATGGAAGGGAGTTGGGGATGAGGAGTTAGTGTTTAATGGGTACAGAGTTTCAGTTTGCGAAGATGGAAACAGTTCTGGATTTGGATGTTGGTGATAGTTCCACAACAATGTGAACGTACTGAACTACACACTTAAAAATGGTTAAAATAGTAAGTTTTATACTATATATTTCACCATGATTTTTAAAAAGTAACACACACTATATTAGATAGGAAATGTGCTGGAGAAAAATAAAGATTGGAAGGAAAGATAGGGAGGGCCAAGAGGGAGGAGAGGCCTCACTGTTACAAGATTTCTTGCCTGTGTTTGCTCAGGATCTGAGCTGTCTGCACAATCATGTGTCTGGAAGAGGAGTCAGAAAGACCTAAATCTTCCATCTGATTATCAGTGGGTACAAAAGTAGAGCTTTTATCATGTGCATTGCTAAATTCCCGAGAACTGGATGCCTTTCATTCTCCAGGCTCTTCCTCATAAAAGCAGTCATTGAGTGAAATCCTCAAGAAAAACATTGGCATCTCACGTTGTCACTCAGACCTACCATTTATCTTTCCTTGTCCACATTTCGTTTGACATAAGCCCTCTCTGCTGTGCTTCATCAAAGAATTACAAGACCATTTGAGGAGGTGAAGATAATGGGTTTTTGAAAATCAGATAATTATAACTGATTTATGCCTCCAATGTCTCCATAAGTCACCTTAATATCCATGGTTTCTTTAGTCTGGATTTATACTGTTTACTTTTCTTAACACACAAAAGATAATCAATATGGATTCCAAGTCTAATTGTAGTCTTTTAGTAAATGATTTGACTTCTTTTTTTTTTTTTTGACATTTTAATTCAAGCTTTTATTAAAGCAAATGTTTTCAAATCTTGAGATTTAAAGTTTGATCCATATAATGTCAAAACAACTGGTTATAAAGTGAAACTCCTATCCAAACTCTGTTTTGGCTTTACAACGTCAACTGTACAGTCTATCTGAGCTTTGTCATTTTAAAAGTAATATGGCTAATAAGAAAACACAGATGTTCTAATACTCTTTTTTGCCTCAAACCAAACGGTTTCATTATTTAGGGACACTGTGACCAGCTAAGCCTCATGAAATATTAAATCTAATACTGTTTTGTAATGTTATCTTGGTAAATTGTAATGATTTAAGATTTTTAAAATCTCAATGAAATAGTAAGACTTTTAAAGCTTATTAAAAACCATCAAATTATGAGCCGTCTTACATTGTCTAGATCCTAAAGTATAGATTGCAAGAGCTTAATTCTTCAAAAATTAAAAGCATTCTCTTTTTCTCACCTTCTTATGAGACAGACAAAAAAAAATATAGATTTTAGCTAAGATTGTAGTCTAAAAACAAGTGAGTTATCTAATTATAAAGGTGACGTATGACCTAGAGAAGATGCTCTCATGATCATGGTGCTGCCATTTAATTTCTCTTTTTTGGTCTTTTTTTATTCTATCAAATGGGAATCCTTTGGTATTTCAATCATTGTAAACACGTATTTGTAGTATTCCCAACATTCTTAAAAAATAGAAATATTTAAGCTACTGCTAAATCAGAACGCTTGACTGAATAAACACTACTTGACCAGCTTCTGTGTTTTCAAGTCTGTTATATCTAATGCTGAAAGCATTTTAAAGCCATTTCTTTCATGATTCAATTGCATTTTGGATCCTTTTTATCTTTTTTTTTCCTTTTTTTTTTTTTGCCCCACTTTTATGTTTACTACTTAATATAATGTTTATAAGATGACCCCTTCTATAATGTGAACCTGGTCTTCATTTTCATGATGAAATCCATCTGTGCAGAGCAATGAACTCTTTAAGGTTTAATTTTTTTAAGTAATTTTATTTATCTGAGTCTCACTTTCCTCAACTGTCAAATGG
>NW_011888805.1:11987869-11999535 GCF_000151845.1 Pteropus vampyrus
GATAGGGAGGGCCAAGAGGGAGGAGAGGCCTCACTGTTACAAGATTTCTTGCCTGTGTTTGCTCAGGATCTGAGCTGTCTGCACAATCATGTGTCTGGAAGAGGAGTCAGAAAGACCTAAATCTTCCATCTGATTATCAGTGGGTACAAAAGTAGAGCTTTTATCATGTGCATTGCTAAATTCCCGAGAACTGGATGCCTTTCATTCTCCAGGCTCTTCCTCATAAAAGCAGTCATTGAGTGAAATCCTCAAGAAAAACATTGGCATCTCACGTTGTCACTCAGACCTACCATTTATCTTTCCTTGTCCACATTTCGTTTGACATAAGCCCTCTCTGCTGTGCTTCATCAAAGAATTACAAGACCATTTGAGGAGGTGAAGATAATGGGTTTTTGAAAATCAGATAATTATAACTGATTTATGCCTCCAATGTCTCCATAAGTCACCTTAATATCCATGGTTTCTTTAGTCTGGATTTATACTGTTTACTTTTCTTAACACACAAAAGATAATCAATATGGATTCCAAGTCTAATTGTAGTCTTTTAGTAAATGATTTGACTTCTTTTTTTTTTTTTTGACATTTTAATTCAAGCTTTTATTAAAGCAAATGTTTTCAAATCTTGAGATTTAAAGTTTGATCCATATAATGTCAAAACAACTGGTTATAAAGTGAAACTCCTATCCAAACTCTGTTTTGGCTTTACAACGTCAACTGTACAGTCTATCTGAGCTTTGTCATTTTAAAAGTAATATGGCTAATAAGAAAACACAGATGTTCTAATACTCTTTTTTGCCTCAAACCAAACGGTTTCATTATTTAGGGACACTGTGACCAGCTAAGCCTCATGAAATATTAAATCTAATACTGTTTTGTAATGTTATCTTGGTAAATTGTAATGATTTAAGATTTTTAAAATCTCAATGAAATAGTAAGACTTTTAAAGCTTATTAAAAACCATCAAATTATGAGCCGTCTTACATTGTCTAGATCCTAAAGTATAGATTGCAAGAGCTTAATTCTTCAAAAATTAAAAGCATTCTCTTTTTCTCACCTTCTTATGAGACAGACAAAAAAAAATATAGATTTTAGCTAAGATTGTAGTCTAAAAACAAGTGAGTTATCTAATTATAAAGGTGACGTATGACCTAGAGAAGATGCTCTCATGATCATGGTGCTGCCATTTAATTTCTCTTTTTTGGTCTTTTTTTATTCTATCAAATGGGAATCCTTTGGTATTTCAATCATTGTAAACACGTATTTGTAGTATTCCCAACATTCTTAAAAAATAGAAATATTTAAGCTACTGCTAAATCAGAACGCTTGACTGAATAAATACTACTTGACCAGCTTCTGTGTTTTCAAGTCTGTTATATCTAATGCTGAAAGCATTTTAAAGCCATTTCTTTCATGATTCAATTGCATTTTGGATCCTTTTTATCTTTTTTTTTCCTTTTTTTTTTTTTGCCCCACTTTTATGTTTACTACTTAATATAATGTTTATAAGATGACCCCTTCTATAATGTGAACCTGGTCTTCATTTTCATGATGAAATCCATCTGTGCAGAGCAATGAACTCTTTAAGGTTTAATTTTTTTAAGTAATTTTATTTATCTGAGTCTCACTTTCCTCAACTGTCAAATGGCAAAAGTTCTTTTCTAGGAGTGTACAATGCGAAATGGTTTGCTCTTCTGCTGTAATTCGTAACTAATGCATACACCCTCCACTCTCCTATAGTACAGGCCCCAGTGAATTCTCATCTGGACTCCTTCAAAAGGCTCCTAACAGAGCTCTCCACCACCTATCTCTCCTCACTCTAACCATCCCCACAGGCTGAGCTGCAGATATGCAGTGATAGGCGTGGAACTAGCTTACAGAATTTACTACAAACCCTTACGATGGTGCTGAAGGCCCTAGCATCGGGACCTCAATCGGACCTTTCTTGCCTTCCTGTCTTTTTCCCCGCTACACGTTCCCTGCAATCATTCATTTGTTCATTCAGATATACTTACTGAGCACTGACTATCTGATGAGCACTATGCTACCAGCTAGAAGCAATAATGAGACAAACCAGATAAAGTTCCAGGCAGGCACTGCTTGTGTTGAGACTCAGGAGAGAAGAAGTGAGTTTATGAGAGATGGCATACAGACCACCTGGCTCAAGCAGAGAGCCTGATAGTAGAGGATAAGCTTAGAAAGTAAAGTAGAAAAACTAAATAGGACCTCATAGACCTTAAGAAGGGTGTCATTATCTTAAATACAATGAGAAGCCACATTTATTGAATAGAGTTGCATTTCCCTGTAATTCCTCACCCCCCAAGTCATTGTTTTTATAGTTCCTTCAATGCGAACTACACTCTTCATGTCTCCAACTCATAACCATTTTTCAGAACACTAGTTTCAAATGCCATCTCTTCCATGGCACAGCTCCTCCTCTCTCTAACCCAAATGGAGCTTTTATTATAGTCATTTATGTCCTTATCTCTTTTAAGTACTAGATGTGAGGGTCCAATATGGTAGTCACTAGCTCTATGTGGCTATTCAGCACGCAATTATTGTGTGGTGAAATTATTGACCAAAATGTGGCTAATTTGAATTGAGATGTGCTATAAGTCTAAAATACATACCAGAATTTAAAGACTTAGTACTATATATATATATATGTATGTGTGTGTGTGTGTGTGTGTGTGTGTGTATGTGTGTGTATATATATATGTATATATATATGTACAAAATACTCATTGACAATTTTATATTGATTAGATTTTGAAATAAAAATATTTTAGATACATTGGGTTAAATAAATTATAATGTTAAAATTAATTTCATCCTTTTAAAATTTTATTTAACGTGCCTGGTAGAACATTTAAAATTATATATGTGGTTCACATTATATTTCTATTGAAAACACTTTTCTGAACTATACACTTCCTGAACAGTAAATGTTTATTTGATTATGTATAGGTTTATCCTCCTAAGAAACAAACACACTAGCTTGTCCATAGTAATGACTCAGTAAATGTGTTGTTTAAATTCATTGCCGTTTTCTAAAGGTTTTTAAAAAACGCTTTGCAATTTGAGTATCTGAAATATATACTTTCTATCTGAGATAGCCAGAACTCTACAGTGAAGACAGTGGGTGAGGGAAAGGAACACATTTTTCCCTCAGCCTTAAGAAGGCTAATGTATGGGACATGTGGTGTGACCATGGCAAACACACAGGCCCTGACTGTTGATTGAAAATGTTTCTCTGTTTCCAAAACAAAAACCTTTATTGCAGTGTATGGAAGGAACATTAAGACAGGAGGATCCTCATGGTTTCTCGCTATATCTATGGAAAAAATGAGGTTAAGGTTTAAATTAAACTGACATTAAAGAGCCTTTGTAGTTACAATGTGTGTTTTAACATCTGTTGCTATCGCTAAGCTGACACTGATTATTACGAACGATGGTTTATGAGTGACAGAATAAAATGTGGTTTCCTGCTAATGGACATTTTCTAGTGTTGACTTGGTCCTCTTTAATGCTGAGACAGAGAATAAGGAAAATTATTATGAGTACAGAAAACATAACACAGAGAAAAATTATTAGGATACCAAGCATTTCTGGTATGAGAAAAAGCATTTAGGACTTCCCAGTACCACATCTGTAATTTTATGGATTATTTTGTCTTGGCTGACTTCTCTTTATGGTTCATAGAAGCTCCCCATGGCTTCCCTTCCTACACATTTTCATTTTTGGTAAGGGACCTTTAAACATAAACAAACATTTTTCTAATCATAAGATAGTTAGAGACACATCTTTGCCAATTACAAAACTGATTCTGAGGATATTATGTCTTATAGAAAAGAAATTTAGTTTTAGACTTCTCTTCAGAGTCATTTTCTTACACTCTCCCATAGGAGCCTTCTGCTTCAACCAAACCTGTCTCCTCATTGACCTTTGAAATGCTTGCTGTTTATCTATGTTCATCTCAGCCTCCACCCTGCTACTGACCAAGTGTAATCTCTGAATGTCTCACAGTCAGACACTCTTCAAAAGGTTGTCAGATTGCTACTGAAGATTAATATGGAAAGGAATCTCATACTAGTCTCTCTCATAGGGCAACAGCAGCCTATGCAGGCTGCTCCCATGATCAGTGCCTAGTTTTGGTCCAAATGATTGTGGCCAATATGACAAAGTCACATTATTGCTTTTCCTCAGAAGGCGCAGAAGGAGTGGCAGACACCTAGAATGAATAAGCTCCTCTCTAATATACCATGTATCGTACCTATTTATGGGAATGCTGTTTCTCTATATTCCTTGGCTCAAAGGACTTTTTTTACAGAAATGATTTTTTTAATGACATCGAGCATAGTAGGATAAAAACGTGTTTGTAAATTTATTGTTGAGGTCCAGCACATTCTTTAGAGAGACTGCAGGAGGTAGTAGATAGGAATTCTTAAAGGGCTCAGACATAGATTCTGCATCTTGCTGTGTGACTTTAGGCAACTTCTCTGAGCCTCAGTATTTGTCATCTATAAAATGGTGATGACGTTGACCTTGTGGGGTGTTATGCGTAAGAGGTGATGATTGCACAGTACCTGGGGCACAATAGGCCATGAAAAATAGAAAACTACTTTTAATATTATTGTTGGCATCAAGGGTAAAAAGTTGACTTCATTTTTACTGAAATGAATCCTTATTTTATTGAGTACTGAACATCTATGAATTCAGTACGGGGGAGAAACATCAAATCCAGGTTGTACAACCTCAGAAATTACATCATTCAGAAATGTATTACATTGAAAATAGTCATTAATTATATGTGGCACCAAATATCCAAGGAAAACAAAACAATCTCCTAGTCAATCATTTGGATTTTAGGGTATTTAGTATTCAACGTGACAATCTTGGGGCAAATTCATGTAGCTTTTAATAATAATGTACATTTGTATAAACCTTTACAGTTTACAATGTTCTCACAAACATTATCTTAATTGATTGTCACAATAACTATCCTGTTCTAGAGCTAGTTGTCTGATGATGATAATGAGCATGACAAGAATAATAATGATTAGAGAAAAAAATAATAATATCACTGGATGGAAGAGATTTTATCCTCAATCTGGATATTTTATTTGGTCCCTGCAAAAGCCCTGTCAGTTAGACAATATTTCCATTTAGTAAATAAGGACCTTGAGGTTCAGAAAGTTTAATAATATCAGTAAAGTTACAGCCAATGTTCCAGCCAGAATTCAAACCCCATCCTGCCAAATGCCAACGATCATGTTCTCCTCAGTATAACTGAATATTTGTTATACTTCCACAAGCATCTAACAAATAATAGGCTTCAAGAATGTTTGAACATATAAAGGAATGGATTTGCACTAGAAATGTAGCACAATGTCCCAGTTGAATCCCAAACTGTAAATTTCCATCCACCTATAGAATTGGAATTTACACAAAATGACATGCATTTGTGTTTTTGGTTTTTAATTGAAGGAAGAAAAAAGCACTATATAACAATAAAAGAGTAATGGAGCGGGGCACAGGCCTTTAAAAATGGAGAGGGTGAAGAATTGGGAGAAAATGGCATAGCATCCGTTTCCCTGCTAACATCAAGTTACATACATGTTTGAGCAACGGTAGAGAAGCAGATATCAGTACAAGACACTGAACGGCAGCATTCTCCAGTGCCTTTGAAACTCTGAGCATGAATTGTGCCACTTGGAGTTCCGGTGATAACCAAATGAGACAGAGAGTTGAGCAGAGAGGTGTCTCCACCTCCTGACCATCAGCCTCTTCATGTTATCATCAACACAGAGCAGCTAAGGCATCACGAGGATGCCAGGTAGTCACCAGCAAAGGTGGCTGGCCATCTGGCCATCAGGAACCAAAAAACTGCAAGCAGGGTTGGAGGCAGAGATGAGGTTGAAGAACACACACACACACACACACACCCCTGGATTTATTTCTGGAGTACTCTGAGGAAAGGCTGCAACTAAGAGACATAATTTGGTTGTTAGCTTTAAATTGACCTTGTTTGTACCAGTAGGCTCCTGAGGGATGGGACATATTTAAATTAGCTAATCAGATTAGTAAATAGTCACTTTAGAAAGTACTGGCAACTTGGCTGGTGGCAAAGAGAAAACTAATGTTTTCTTTGTGAAGATAGAAGATACCAGGGCTGCAAAAAACCCTCCTTGATTTGAGGGAAAAGGAGGAGTGACACTGGGGAGACAGAAAGAACTGTGCAAGACCTCCAGCAGTGGTTCTCAAAGTAGGGTCTCAGGAACAGCAGTATCAGCTTCACCTGGGGACTTGATAAAAACATAAAGCCTGGTTGCCACCCTAGACCTACTGAATAAGAAACTCTGGAGATGGGGTCCAGAAATCAGTGTTTTAACAACCTTGCATGTGATTCTGATGTAGGCTTAAGTTTGAGAACCATTGGCCTAGTGGAAGTTGAGAGAACTGGGGGTAGCCTATTAGATGGGAGGGGGCACTGGCAGCGGTATTGTCCCCAGGACCAGGGCCATAGAGGTCCCTCTGGGCCGAGTTTATGGAATGCTTCCTCGGATGGCCTTGTCCACCAGCAGGCAGCAGAGTGGACTGAGTCTAAGCCCACACCTAAAAGAGCATTAACCCCCTGTGCACCACGCCCCCTGTAGACCTGTCCCCAGTGTCCACCTAGGGTTTCCTGTACAAATGGTCCCAAGCCTTCTTCCAGAGCCCACCTTCCTAGGATTGACCTCTGGGTGCTGTTTAGGCGCAGCGTTGGAGTTGGAACCGGGGCCCCTGGCAGCGAGGTGGAGTTAGGTGACCTAGCTAGGGCCTCAGGCAGCTTCCAGCACCCCGGAGCTGTCAAGGACAAATCACCTGCTCACAGTTTTATCTAGAGGCAACTTAGGTGACCCCAGTTCTAACTACTGACCTGCTGAGAAGAAAAAAAAACATCATTTTTCTCTGAAATCTAGTCTTTGAGAGAAAAGCAAGAAATTCTATGAAAACTGATTTTTATGTACTTTAAAAAGAACAGTTAATCTTTCTTATTGCTTATTTATATACTGTAAGTGGAATTGTTCATTTAATTACCATTCTGAAATATGCTTTTGTCCTAAGCTATTATATGTGGAATTATGAAATAAGGTCTGAAAACTTAGGTTAACTAGAAAATTAGTATCAATTGAATTTCAATTTTAGAAAAACTTCAAATTCTAAATCAATAAACTTTTCTTCTAGTCAAGAACTAATTTTTTTAAACACACGCCAGTTCTGAAGATCTTTAAATATTTTTGTTAAAAATTTCATTTCCAGGAAAATGAAAAATAGCAAACAATTAAGAGCACATGGAGATCTAAGGAGCTGCAAAATAGTGGAAAATATATTCAATTCTTAAACTTATTTCTTTTCAGATTGAGATGAAGTAGTACTTTGCCCCTTTTAGAAATTCATTATTAAAATATGTCAAAGTCTACATCCTACTAATACAATTGTGTATATTTTAATGAAATAAAAGAAAGTAGAAATGAGGTCATATTAACCAGTGTTAGAACACTTACAATACCTTTAAGGTAACTAGACATAGGGACTTAAAACAGGTATAATTTCCATCTAAGAACTAATGATTAGAGTTAAAAGATGTCTCATTTTAAATGAGGAAATCCATTATATTCATCTCCAGTGGCAAAGGATAATTATTATATTGTAGTTATATTTTATATTGGCTCTGTATTTCAGCCAAAGTTGCTTAAGAGTAGAAAAAAAATTATAGCAAATAATTACATGAAGTATATATTGAGGAATATAATAGTCAAGGGAGAAGCCTTCTACAAGTATGTGCTTGTATGATGGCACCCAGAACTGGGTGCATAAGACACACTGAAAGTATATATTTCAAGGGCATAGTTGGCTGATTTCTAAGTCACCTGCTAGCTTTGAAGTAATTTTCATAAAATTCAGTAGTTTTGAGCGATACAGACAGTAGCGTTAGGCATTACAACATAATAATGCCATTTGTGCATTTCAAAGATAGTCTTTTTAAAAATTCAGTTATTGAGTCTATGCTTATCTAGCACTGAATTTGTTTTACTGGCTATAATCTTACAGAGAAATTTATGGCAATGATATATTGCTAAAGACATTGGGTTGAGAGATACCACCTAGTTTGGTAAGAAAAACACTAGTTCAAAGTCTATAAACTTGCTAATCTTGTCTAAGTCCTGATCTGTTACAAAATAGTTGAATATCAGCAAAGCATCAGCTTTATATTCTATGAAATGAGAAGCATGTGAGCATGAATGTTGATGACTATGCATGGTGGAGCTTCAATGGTCCACAGATTAGAAATATTGCTTATATGAGTCACAGTGATGTTCTGGGAAGAACAGTTATAAAGACTGTTATAAAGAGCAAATAAAAATTTAAAGAGCTATAAGGGAGGGACTCACTTAATGCCTAGAACCAAAAAGCGCATTATTTTGGTATTTCCCTTCATGGAATGAAAGATTGGTTAAACTTTGTCTTTGATGTGCTCTCTGACGCTCATCAGCTGCCTTCTTTAAAAGAAAGCCCCATTGAACTTTTGTACGTGAGAGGCCCAAACATGCCTTTCTGTACCTCCATCCACTGGTTCATCTTTCACATAATAACTATTCAAATACTGGAAAACCATTGGGGTGGGGGCAGGAGAGAGACAGATTTAAATTAATTGGCTCATGTGATTGTAGGAATGAAAAGTGTGAAATGTTTAGGGCTGACCAAAAGGTTGATGCTGTAATCTGAAGGCAGAATTTCTTCTTCTCAGGGAAATCTCAATTTCGTTCATAAGATGTTTCAACTGATTGCATGAGTCCCCCCAGATTATCTGAAATAGCTTTTTTAGTTCAAGTCAACTGATTGCAGATAATGATCACAGCAAAATCTCTTCACGGCAATAGATTAGTGTTTAATTTAATAACCAGGTACTATAGCCTAGGCAAGTTGATACATATATCTAACCATCACGATCTTCTTGCCCATTCTTCCTGCTCTTATTTGGGTATTTACTAGTTTGTCAATACCCTTATTAAAATCAGAAAGTCTCAAATCAGTATTTCAGATTTGATTTAGCAAGACAAGATCAGTGTATCACCTTTCTTGTTTTGGCCTCAATGTTTCTACTGAAAGAGCCTCATTTGTGTAGTCTATAAAATAGATTCGATTATTCCTATAAGGCTTGGAGTGAACTAAAATTCATGGGACTTTTTCTACACGAACTGCTTTTAAGTCAGTCTCTCTCATTCTACAATTAGGATGAAAATGATTAGTGAGTTGACTTGTCATAGTTCAAGTATAAAAAATTTAGCTAAAGTACATAAATAAACTTCATTAGCATGTGAGTGACTTTCCTAGTACAAATTATATGTGGGATCATACAATGTCATAACTGAACAAGATTGTAAAGATTCTCACTTCACTTCACTCTGCCTATACATACCTGAAACTTCCTTTAAAGTAAGTCTAGCAACTAAAAAATTTCTATCTCTTCTGATAGCCAATTTTATCTTTGGAAAGCTAACTATGAATAATTCAAAATTAATTACCCTTATATATGTATATTCATTTTATATACTTACAGGGGGCTCACATCTTCTCATTACCATTGCCTTATCTTCTAATCCTTACCATTTGTTAGATAGATAAGATCATTACCTCTTACTGGATGAGAAAACACTCAGAGGTTAAATTACTTGTGCAAAGTTACACATCTAATAAGTGGTAGAAATAACACTTGAAATCATATCTTCTAACAGTACTGGGATATGGAGATAAACACCAAAATGGACAAAAACTGAAACTATGGATGGGTAAGTGGATGAAAAAGTTGGATCAAGGACTTAAAAATGTGGTTATGATCTACATTCGAGGAAGCCATAACAGAAAATGAGGCTGTGAAATTCCCAAAGATCGTGTCTGCTACTTCATTAAGATCCCACAGGGTGACATGAACACACATACTTAGCAACTAATACAACACATATTTACTAAACTTGATCCACCCAAGACACTGCTGGGGGTGCCAAGTGACACAAAACGTGCAAAGTGAAATCTTTATCCATAGAGAATTTACTGTCTAATAAGGGACACAATTAAGAATCTAAATTACCACCAAAAAACATCTATCCATTCCTTTACCCATCTTGTCATTCAACAAGTACTTAGAGATTTCTATGTGCCTTCAAGACAGTCATGAATAAGATGTAGTTAATAAAATGGTAATGGGAAATATACTCTACAGAGTAGATACATCTTTATGAATGGGACTGGAAGAAAACTCTTCATCTAAGAGACAACAATTATGAACACTAAAGGTGAGAATTCCTAGTAAAATAGGCCAAGTATTCCTACCCCCAAACATTCTCATGCTGGTCCTTACATGTTTCTGGGGAAAATGACTAGGCAGGCAACAGCTATAACCAGACCAGTGATTTTTCAAGAAAGTAATTAGTGAAAATATTAAAGCCTGAGATAATCAGGGAGGCAAAACTAATACCAATGGATGGAAAGACAAGATGCAACTGGAGATGGAATTCTTGGCCACTCCCCAAATCAAATAAATGCTTTGGAAATTGCCAGTCCAAGGATGTGTTATGAATTTTACTGTAGCATTTGAGGTTGTGTATACCCTCTTATAAAAAAGAATAGCAATAGTAGTGGCAAAGAAATTAGTTTTACAGACTGAACCCTCAGGGGAATTCTCAGGGTATAAATGAAATCTTCCTATTTTATATATGCATGATGAGTTATTTCTCCTTACCCTTCTAGCATGACATTATGGCAAAAAAAAAAAAAAATCTTCTATATTTTTCATAATCCCAGGGGGAGAATATATCTCATGGTAATTGCCTATAAAAATAAATACTAACTGGAATAATTAAAGAGTACATGAATTGTGTGCTATAGAGCATGATAGAGTCACACAAGAAGTTCAAAGTAAAATGAAGTTTCAAGGAGAAAGATGCATTAGGGAGTTGTAATAAACATTCACGAAGATGATTTGAGAGCCAAGTTCTGAATTTGGGTAAGATTTGGCTTAGCAAAACTGAGATGAGGTGAGGAAGAAAGGGTACTCCCATTGACAAGACCACATGAGTAGCCAGAGGCTCAAAGGTTGAAAAATACAGGATTTGTTAGGAAAAAAGAAAATCTGTTTTGGCTAGTATATGGCCCAAAGGTAAGCAAGTCATGGGAGACAGGACTGTAAATTGTGCTAAGACCAGAGCATGGAGATAAACCAGGTAAAGCACTAAAAAAAAAAAAAAAAAAAAAAGTGGCTCGGCCCTTATTCAATAGGCAACGAAGAGTCATTGAAGGTACGAAGCAAGGAAGTAATATAATCAAAACTATGTTTCAGAAAGATAGATCTAGCAGCAAAGTGCAGGGGGCATTGGAGGGGGGCAAAGGAAGGAAGGGAATTGAATAGGAAGGCTAGTCTGACGTTGTTGAATCATCACTTCACCTGTGACTTTTGGGTTCCTAAAAAATGTTTCCTATGGAACTCAGAAGAGAACATGTGCTACTGTGCTAGCTGACTGCTGAGCACGGTCCTTCATTCAATCAATAGCAACTCTTTACTATTTGGTTTACTAGAGTCAGGCCTAGAGTTCAAATTCCTTGTTTCTACTAACACTCTGAGTTTTTGT
>NW_011888805.1:12000220-12019883 GCF_000151845.1 Pteropus vampyrus
GGCCCTTATTCAATAGGCAACGAAGAGTCATTGAAGGTACGAAGCAAGGAAGTAATATAATCAAAACTATGTTTCAGAAAGATAGATCTAGCAGCGAAGTGCAGGGGGCATTGGAGGGGGGCAAAGGAAGGAAGGGAATTGAATAGGAAGGCTAGTCTGATGTTGTTGAATCATCACTTCACCTGTGACTTTGGGGTTCCTAAAAAATGTTTCCTATGGAACTCAGAAGAGAACATGTGCTACTGTGCTAGCTGACTGCTGAGCAAGGTCCTTCATTCAATCAACAGCAACTCTTTACTATTTGGTTTACTAGAGTCAGGCCTAGAGTTCAAATTCCTTGTTTCTACTAACACTCTGAGTTTTTGTTTTATTTTGTTTTAGTGGATTTAGTAGCCAAATTACCCACAAAAATTTATTCAATAAATTTGATTCCATGTTTTTGGAAAATTCTTCCATATTTTTCCAGGATAACAGAAACAATGAGTGCAGACAGACTAGACTTTCTAAGCAAGGCTGAGTGTTTATATTTTTGCTTACAAGACTGCAGTAGAGTACTTAATGAACATCTATCTACCTACTGATTCCAAATTCGTATGTTAACTCAATACCTGACTTGTTTGAGTATTAGTTTTACAGTAAAAGATTGGCACAGCATGATGATCAGCAGTTTCTACAAACCACCTTTTCTTGAGAAATGTTATCTACAAAGCTCTCCCCATAAAGCTAAAGAGTTTGCTATTTCCTTTTGGGATTTAATGAGGACTACATTAATATAATGCAATCACTGCATATTTCTGGATTATATACCCCATTTCCATTTTTTTTCCTTTGTCAAGTTAGTTCATGCTACTCATATTGATTTCCATTGGCAGATTACACCATTTCTGAAGGAGTGAGGTCACTAGTATCTTTCTTTGCCAGTATCTTTCTTTGGTTCTGCCCCTTTATGATTATTATCATTATTATTTTGCATATTTCAAAAATGCATCTGTGCTGGGAAAAAATTTTGTTTTTCCCTTCTCCATTTAGACTCATGTTAACAGTCATTTTCCTGTCTCAGTTGTCCTGAGATCCAATTTTAGCAATTTCTATGGGCTCTTCAAACATCTGCAATTCATTCTCAATCCATTCTCCTATCATCCACATTTTCAGAACCTCATACAATCCTTGGATACAGTAAGTACTTAGTGAATATCTGTTTATTAGCTTTGACTCTCTTCTTGTTTTCAGGGAACAATTAAATCCTACCATTTTCTTTATAAAATATGAAATGGGGAAAAAATAGAATACTAAAATAGAAACCAACACCAAAACAGCACAAGCATCATTTGGAGGAAAATTGGTTTTGCATAAAATTAAAACTGAGTGTGCTGTGCAGCTTCTTGTATAAGAGGACTCAACAAAGGAGCAGAAACACCGGAGAGTAGTAATAAGCAGTAATAAAATGTTAATCATCTTCCCTTTCATTCAGTACTTTCAATTTAATTAAGTAATGTACACAGTTCAAATAATAAGACTTGCATTCGGTCTTCATCATTGCAATTGCAAAGGATTTTCTACCACTGCCTTTAAGACCATAAAATTATTTTAAAGGCCTTGTGGGGTTTTGGTTTTTTGTTTTTTGTTTTTTTTCAGTTTATCTAATGGCAGTAATACAACATTATGGAAGAATGTGATTGGAATGCCAAGCAGAGAGAAAATGTACTAGGTAAAACAAATGCTATTTATTCATTCAACAAACCTGTACTGAGGGCTGCACACTGAAGAAGTAGAGGCATCCAAATCATGTTAGCAGAACTCCAGTGAATAAATAGCCTTGAATCTGTGACATGGCTAGAAAGGACTGGAAGGTTTATCTGCTCCAAGCCCTTCATTTTATAGATAAGGGCACTGAAGTTCAAATGGATTAAGTGAGTTGCTCAATCAAGGTAGTTGCAGCTAGAACTAGAATCCAATTCTCTTAATCCAGTAAATTATTCATTTCTATAGAAAATCATTTTCATAGCTTAAATGTTTTTCTTTTGTTTAGTAAATTGTGAGGAAATCCAAAGCGCTTGCAAAGTAACTGCTTAATCTCAGACTAGCCAAAACAATATTGTACTGCAGCTTAGTAACCTTTCTTGCACCTGACCCTATCCTTAACTATAAAAATCTATTAAATTCATAATATACCTAGATTATTATAAGAATTAACAGCTATATGAAATAATAAACCTCTGACACTATGTTAGGGGAGTGGGGGAGACTAGATAAAGGAAGGAGATGGTCTTTGAAGGACATTACTGTAAAGCAGCAGTCCACAACCTTTTTGGCACCAGGGACCAGTGCTCTTATGAGAATCTAATGCCTGAGGATCTGAGGCGGAGCTGATGCCATGATGCTAGCACTGGGGAGTGGCTGCAAATACAGATGAAGCTTCCTAAGTTCACCCGCCACTCACCTCCCGCTATGCAGCCCAGTTCCTAACAGACCCTGGGGTTGGGGACCCCTGCTGTAGAGCTCCAACAGGGGTTAAGGAATGGCATTTCCATGCTGTAATTACATGCAAGGATAACCCCTTCCCAGTGCCCTCTCCTGGTCTGCCAGGGACATCCTACTCGCCCTACCAGCCTCTGACACTTCCAAGGCTCCGCCCATTTCATGCTCCATTCTGCCTTCTCTGACCTTCACCCAGGTCACATAGAACTTAAAAATAAAATTTAAAAATGTGTAAAGCCTCTGGTAAGCCTTCCTGTTTTAAAAGCAACCCTGGGTTTAGAAACACATGGAGTCTACGGCCATGCCACCCTGAACAAGCCCAATCCCATCTGGTCTCGGAAGCTAAGCAGCGTCCAGCCTGGTTAGTACTTGGATGGGAGACTACCTAGGAAGACCAGGTGCTATAGGCATAAAAAATAAAAATTAAAAAAAAAAAGTAAAAAGAAACACATGGAGAAGATACACATTCTTGAAATGCCCTCTGTGCACACTGCTCTTTCCTCTGGTCTAGACTGCCTTTCCCCTGGACTTACTGTAATTCATCCAGAGTACAGCAAATCAGATCAGATCAATCAAAAGTTTAAAATTCTTAAGGATTCTCTCCCTAGGAGTTAAGGATAAGGATAAGAGTTAAGGATTTCAGCATTCAAGCATTCAAAGGTCAAGTCCCTTTGATATCTGACCCCTTTACCGCTTTGGCCTTCTGTCTTGCCATACATGCTTACCCCACGGTTAGCTCCAGTCAAGCCCTGTCTACGAGCATGCCTTTAAACATGCTATCCTCTCTATCCAAAGCCCACCCCCATCCCAGCCCTAACCTATTTGTCCCCAAAGATGAATTCACACCAGCTTGGACACTGTTTTACAGCTGTTGATTTCCTTACTTATTCTTAAGAACAATTGTCTCTTATTTTTTATTTCCTGTACCTGGCATAGTACCTGGCTTTAAACCAGTCAACAAAAATTCCTTCATCACTTACTGTATGCTGGGAGCTGTGCTAAGCTCTGGGGATAGAATAGCGAGCCTCTTTCCTTGGGAGCTGCAACTCAAAGTGAAGTCAGACAGGAAATGGAGAGGGCATATAGGCTAGGAAGAGGGAACACACAGAGGAAACTTTGTAAATATACCGTTAATGAATATGTGAGAGAAAATAGCGTCTTATAGAGAAATAGGCAGGAAAGCAGAGCAAATGTGTTTCCATTTAAACAAATAAATATACAACATGTCAAGGGGTGGTGAGACCAGGAAGGACTGTCTTAAGTATGTGACTCTGAGCAGGAATTCTCAGATGGACAAGGTGGGTCAGAGGGAAGAGTCAGTATATAATCAAAGATGTAAGAGAGTGGTCTGTAAGACAACTCCAAATCAAGTCATATCGTAGAGGATCTGGATGCACTGGGAGCACAATGGGAGATAAGAATTCACATCCTAGGGGACTTGGTATTCCAAGCCAAGAAATTCAGATTTTACCGTTTAGATGTTCTCTAATTCGTGTGGCACCTGTTAGTGGATCATGAAATCATGTCAGTGGGTTGCAAACAGCACTGGGGTAAAACCAGTTGTTTCAGTGATATTTCTATATTTATTATACATGTATATGTGCACAGGGAATTCTTACAGTACATCAGTCCTGATCAAATAGGTTTGAAAGCCACTGCTGCTAGCTATGGGGAACCACTGAAGAGCTGGGACATCTTTGGCATTTAAAAGATGTGGTTTCAGTAAGAAGAGATTAAAGGACAAGGCCTTTTAGAGAATGGCTTTAGGAATCCAGAAGTAAGATAGTAAAATAGTGGCACTTGGAGAGAGAAAAAGAGATAGACTTGATATCTAAATAATAGATACATTTGATGATTCATCCTTTCCTTCCTTTCCATTTCCACTGCTATGATCCTCGATCGGCCCTTATTATTTCTTTTATAATCAGTTTCTGACTCATTTCTTGACCATCTTAAATTCATTCTTCACACTGCATTGAAGGACTCACCTGATAATCTCACTTTCCTGTTTATACATCAGTGGCCACTTATTGCCCCATGATCCAACCATTCTATTCAGCTTCAGTTCTTGACTCTCTTCTTTGGGCTCATTTTCTACAAATCCCATGCAGATTTCTTGCCTCTATATTTGGGCTTTTGTTGTCCTCTCTGCTGAAAATGTTTTTCCCATTTTAAAGGCTTCTTTTAACTCAACCTTCATTAAATTTAACCATTACTTCCTCCAGGAAGCCTTCCCTGATTTCTCCCAATGTGGCCAAATACCATCCCCCGCCATCTTTTCTCCCATGATACTTTGTATAAAATTCTCATGACATGGAGCCATAACTGCAATAGTAAATATTAACCAAGCATTCACCCAGTGCCAGGCACTAAGCTTCCTTGCATTACCTCGTTTAGTTCTCACGAAACCCTGATGAGGTAGATATTGTTATTATCTCCATTTTATAGTGCTCTGGGGAGGCTCAATCAGTTGCAGTGGTGCCAGGCAGTATTGTTTTAGAGCTCATGATTTTAACTGATTTCTGCATTATACACTTACTATGCTATGATAAACCACAGTATCATGGATCAGTTTCCTCTGAAATGTAAGCACCTCACTCAAAGATCACT
This sequence comes from Pteropus vampyrus, assembly GCF_000151845.1. Classification (NCBI taxonomy): domain Eukaryota; kingdom Metazoa; phylum Chordata; class Mammalia; order Chiroptera; family Pteropodidae; genus Pteropus; species Pteropus vampyrus. The sequence continues at coordinate 12,005,309 of NW_011888805.1, forward strand.
TAAGCGATTACATTTCTTTGTGTCCCCACCACCCAGCATAATGCCAAGTAGGTAGTTGAACTTACGTTGAAACCTTGCAGCCCTGCAGAGTAAGGAAGCCAGGCAGGAACTGAGAAGTGTTCGCTGGATTTGGCAATGAGGTTTATTAGCATCTTGGTGGAAACTTGTTTCAATGGAGTGAAACTTTTTGTCGTGTACTTCACTTTAGTTCCAGCAAATATTAGGTGATCCATAAATATTGTTTAATGGATAAATTGCCATGGATTTAGGAGTAAATGTGAGGTGAAGAAATAGAGATAATTTTTTTCATGAAGCTTGGCTAGGAAAGAAGAGTTTGGGGTGATGGTGAAAGAGGCTTGCTGAAATGAGGAAATTTGTAGATTAAAAGGAGATCTTAAGTTTTTACATAGTCTGCCAGCTTTTTAGAGATATTGCAGGAAAAACGTATTGAATGTTCTAAGAGACAGTAGCCAAGAGAGGGAGAAGTTAAAAATACTGGAAAAGGGGATTTCTCAGAGGAGACAGGAGAGCAAGATTCTGAAGCGCTGGTGGATCAGCTGCGGGTATGCCAGCCAGGTTCTTTCCCAGTGACCAGCATAGCATTGCCATTTTCCCTGAGCCTTATTTTTCAATTCCAAAAACAAATAACACATACTGTCCCTTAGAGAAATTATATTACCTGAAAGAATTCTCTCTTATATCCTTGTTTTTACTGTTGCTTTCTTTTTCTTTCTTTCCTTCTTTCTGTTTGAATTGTCTAAATCCAAACTAAAAGTCTCAGTCGCATAATTTAAGGGACTACAAAAACTTTACCTTCATTTCAGAAGAAAGACTTAATGTCAGTAAATTCCTGTGAAGGTGTTTTTTCTACTTAAAACTTAGTGCGTGGGGTGCTGTGGGTGCCACAGTGGAAGAGAAAGAATGGGGATTACATACAGAGCCGGGAGTATAGGGCAAGGACAGTGTTTGATGTTTCATCCTCACAGTGACAAGCTGGCTTCCGGGGAGAGGGCTGGCAGCCATATGAGGGGGTGGAGTTGAGGGCACCGCCCCCTGCGAGCAGCGACATGGAGCAGAATGAAGGCTGTGTCCTCCTTCCTTCCTCTCCCCCTAGGACTCCCTGCCACTCCATCCCCCAGACTGGGCCTGGGGAAACACGAGGTTAGACCCTGAGAATCTAGAACAGGATGCGAGTACCCCGGTCAAGGCTGAGAAGAAAGGACCTGAAAATCCCACGGGCCACAGCAGAGATCGAAGGGGAATTCCAAGCGACACTCAGTTGCTAGGGCGTCTGCTCTGGGGATGTGTTGTGTGGAAGGGAAGTCGTTCTGTAGAACATACTTATTATCCTGCTAGATGATGATAGTAAAGCATGTTAGGATCCTGTACATAAATAAATATACATAGTGATCACCAAAAATAAGCAGTTCCATTTTTATTGCCTACTACTTGTAAGACCATGTGCCAGTCTGAGGAATTAACAACCAGTGAGCATAGAAGTCCTATAGTTTTACATAAGCAATAAACTGTAGATGTTTAGAGAAGAGAAAACTATATAATGACCAGGTATAGCCAAATGGAAGAAATCAGATTACTATCACTGTACTGTTGTATTTTATCACAGTACTCGTATCACAGTACTGTTGTATTTTAGGAGCCATGCTATGAAGTAGTCCCAGGCACCAAAGTGAGAGGAATTTGCTTCCAGGAGCCTTCTCCTGAATTACATTAATGTCATCATCAACCTGGGGTCTGAAAAGGAGTAGGTATGGTGGTGCCTTTTTATAATCAATTGAATTACCCAAATAACTTCACTGGAAAACTTGCTTGACTGTAGCCAAATTGGAAGTCAGTCTTCTGTAATGAAAAGATGCCCCTCTGGCAATTGAAGAAGTTGTGTCCAAGTCAAGTTCACTTGGATTTTAAGGAAAAGACAGCTCTTCACTCCCAGAAAACAGAAAAAAATGATGACACCAGCAGATACTGCGTATGGGTTCACAAATAAATACCTGAACACTCTATAGTTTTTCTACATCTATTGGTATTATTATCAGCTAAACCATTATAAATTAAGAGGAATATTTGTTTACTATTATGTAATATCAAAAAACCACACTTGGAAAATCCCCAGAAGCTGGCCAGTCTCTTTAATCACATCTGGCTATTTTACAGTCTGAGAGATTAGTGCTTTGGGCTTTTTTTTTTTTTTTTTCAAATAAATAAATTAGTAAAATCTGGGCGGACTGAATTTAGCAATATACATATGTATACATATATATTAATGCGTGTATATATATATATATTAATAGTTTGCATACACAGTGTTCAGTAAGAGTAGCTGTATGGTTAAAAGAAGGGCCTTACTTTCTCACTCCAGCATCTACAAAGGTTGTTGCTTCTAGTCTGGTGTAGTGTGGAGACTAGTCTCCTATAAACCCCAGGTGAAGGAACTCTTGATTTGTTCAGGGTGGATGTCTTGCCCCAGTCTATGTTTGTTTACAATATTCTCCACAAACGATTTAGTAGTTCTGAATAAAATCATGGCCCAGGTGGCCAAGGAACCAGGTCTGAGGCTTGTATCCGGGCATTCATTTTTCTCACACACACAGTTGCAACAGCTATCTGAGAGCCACCATGACTGGTCTCTGAGGGGCTCCAAAAGCCACTCACAATCAGCAACTCCCTCCAGCAGAGCAACTCACTGCCTGAAGGAACACAATAAGCCAGATGTAGCTTGAATTCCCTCGGGGCAGAGGGAGCATTTCTCCACTCAGCAGTTTGGGAGGGCACCTTGCCTAAGTCTAAGGCCAGAGGGAGCGCCCCATGCGTTCATTCACAACCGAGCCTCTCTCAAGATCAAGTAAACATCATAAACCTTGTCATTAGTCAGCCCATAAAACCCATTTGGGAGGCTGCAAAGCCAATGAAATGTGTAAAGGAGTAGCAGAGAAGGGACATATTGAGACCAGGATGAGGACTTAGTGAAGAGATAAAGCATTTCAAGACAAAGCTTGCAATTTTGTGCCAGCAACGGTGCTGTTACAAAATATATCTCTGTTTTTGTAACACTTTTATCCCTGATGCTTCTGGAGAAATGTAATCTTTCTAAATTTCCCTTGCCACATTCTTTGTGGAGAGAGAAAGTGATTATCATCTTCCTGTATCCATAAGGCTCAGAACAGTTAATTTGCTGAAGGTTATTTTGTATCATGGGCCTTTCAATGAAATATCACCCCCACTTACCCCTTGCCCCCAGTGGAATGTGTTAAGGCACAAATAATATACCTGCTCTTTGAACACTTGAGTAAGTTATATATGTCAGTAAGTTTAACTGAAATATAATAGATTTTAATAATCAAAGCCCCATTAATATGAGCTTAACACCTACACACATGCTTCACAAGAAGATTCTGGCGAGTCACTGATTTTTTTTTTTCCTTGGAAGACAAGTAGACTATGGCTGTTTGTTTCAAGTCTCCAATTCATATTTGCCCCTTGAATTTTTCCCCTGAAATCCAGGTCTGATGATGCCTCTTCCTATTGGATAGCTCACTTGAATGTCATAGCCTTACCACCTCTCAGGTCTTTACTAAAAAGCCACCTTCTCAGGGAGGACTTTCATTCTCATATAATTAAAACTGAACCCTCCCATTCCAAGTATCCTGCTCTCTTGTTCCTGCTTGATTTTTCTCCCTTACATATTATAATTTACTTATTTTATTAAATAAATAATGTAGTCCCTTAATAAATAAGTTTATTCTCTTAGCCATAACTCAAGCTCCATGAGGGATCTGTTTTGTTAATTGTTGTATTCTTAATGCCTCGGTTAGGCCTGACACATAGTTGCTCTTCAATAATGAACACTGAATGAATGAATGAATGAATGAATGAATGAAAGTTAAAATGTTGAAAGCATTGGATTGTTGTTTTAAAAAGTTAGAAGATATGAAATTATTCTATTTCTACTTTATAGAATTCTACTTCATACTTATTCCACTTGATAGAGTAACTCCGAGGGACAAGTGGTGACCCTCAAAGGTGTGGCGTAAACTTGATTAGAGTTTTGTTTGGATAGCATTATTTGTTTGCTTGGGTTTTTTGTTTATTTGTTTTGTTTTTTAATTTAAATGCCCTTAGCAAGCATGCACTCCCAGTTTGCCACACACAGTCCCTACCACTCCCTATTTTTATACACTGGTCATAGGGCTTTACGCACTTACTATTCCCACCAGCATCTGAAGACAACAAGTTTGCCAGCCATACCCTAGTAGAAACTAGTTCAATGGTTTGCTTAAACCAATAGGTGTAGTTTTGACCAAATAATAATTTATAGTATGACTTTGGGTATATTATTAACATTTTTGGGTCTCTTCTGACTCTGAAATTATATTAAAATATCTATTGGTTGCTTGATAGCCTGTGTTCAGGTCATCTGAACTATTTTGGGAATTCTTAGCTGAGTATCAAAAGAAATGACAATTCCTTATGTGATTCTTAATCCCTATGGTTTCTAATATCCAACAGATTATTTAAGTTTATAGATTAGTTGTATACTTTGAAGTGAGATATAATGTTTCTAAATTCTTGTCCTTTGATAAAATCAGCATACAGTCTAATGAAGGTTAGATTCAGCATGGCCATTCTTTCACTATAAAATGAATACTTGTAAGATGATATTGCATAAGATTTATCTAAATATAGTGGTCCATAATGTAAAATTTGCATATACCAAGATTCTTATTCGGTTGGGCCATACAAATTCATTTGAAGACAAGACTTCTTAAAATTCTAGTCATTATAACCCCAAAGTTAAATCTACTTGGCAAAAGAGACATTGAAAGCAAGCCAGAATAAAAGATTGATTTTAAGATGCAATGTTGGTAACTGATCAGAAATGATTACTAAACTTCAAGCTCAAAATCCTCTGAATAAAAATAATAAAAAATATTTTCCATCTCTAATGAAATTTAGCACTTTTTAGATTGATCAAAAACATTTGGTACTGACATCAGGAAGAGAGATTCTATCATAGTCTCAAACTTTCAGGGTTTTATTTAGACTTTCATTAATAAAGCAAATGAATATTTTGAATGCACCTACTAATATGCTTATTGGGCCCTAAAGTGCAAGAAATACTGATAGAAACCTCTCAAATGTTAACATTAGGGTAGTTAACTGAAAAAATAAAAATAAAAAAAGAAGCTATTTTAAATGGCTTTGAAAAGAATACATATAAATAAAGTAAATAAAGCAATTAAAAGACACATATGTAACCAAAGAAATAAATATGATGATTTTAATTGCTTGAGATTCTTATAAACTTTTAGAGAATTTATTTTTAAAAAAATGAAAGGATAGAACATTGTAAAAAGAGAGAAACTAAAACAGCCATAATCCTAACAATAAATACAACAGTTTCTGTTTGGCCTGTTACTTTCTTGCTTTGTTTATGGATAGTACATATATGTTTTCATTTGTAACTATAATAATTGAAAAATTCTGTATTTGGCTTGTTTTTCATATAATTATGTTCTAAACATATTCCACATAGCTAGTCTTTACAATATTTATTTTTAGTGATGGCATATTATTCCATCAAATTGTTTAAACAATCTTTTGCTATTGCTACTTTAGTTTATTTCTCAGTGTATTTTTTTAAAGTTAATTAGAGCATTACTAACTAAAATTCGGTGCTGTGATTTTATTTCTTCTTCCTTCTGGTTTATGCTAATTTCACTAATTGGCTGACTATAAAAGAATACTCAGGTGTTTCAAAGAGCATGGAAAGCCATATTAAATCGAGATAAATTTCAAACATTTGATGACCACAGGTCTTACAGTACTTTAATGATTGTTCAAATTGCATGCTAATAAAGGAGTAAACTCTGGATTCACGGTGCCTGGATCCTGACTTTGCTCAATACCAGCATTGTACCTCAGGGAAATTTGCATCATCCCTCTGTGCCTCTGTTTCCTCATCTGTAAAATCAGACTAATAATAGGGCCTACCATAAAAGACTATTCTGAGGATTAAACAAAACAATGCATGTCAGATACTTAGAACAGTGCCTTTCATATTTAAAGTGCTATATAAATATTATTTCTTTTAATATTAGAATAGCTTTATATCTTTTGAGATAATTTCTTAGTCAGAAGCAACTTCTTTCATAATCAAGTTTTTGCAATAGTGAAATATATGTTAATTCATTGAGCAGCAATTAGAACCTAAGCTATGGGCTGAGTATATTTTCTCTAGTTAGAATAACTAGTAATCCACCTTAGAGATTTGTGAACTCTCATTATCTCGGCATAATTATAATAGTAAGAGTCAAAGTAAAATAGTCACTATCTACTGAACACTATGTGCCAGGCAAAACACTTGGACATTTAAAAACACTGTGAAATCTTTACAACAACATGAAAGGAAGTATTATTACCCTAGTCTTACAGATAGGGAGAAAGACTCAACAAGATGAAATGACCAGCCAAAAAATATACACTCTTGGATTGCCAATGGTCAGCATTGACCAATTTGGGTTATGTTTAGACAAGAAAGATAGAGAAGTTGTGAGACTGATTTCTCCCTTCATAAGTATCCATCCAACAAATTTCCCACTGAAGCCCAGTTAAACATCAAAGGGAGTCAGATGCATTTGTTTTTTCTTTTCTTTTGCACGGTATAGGTACGAAGATGGATCAAGAGTCCGATGGTCAGTGTGGACAAGCATCAGAGTCCCAGCCTGAAGTGCTCAGGCCCCTCGGGGGTACACGTCCCACCTGGGGAGCCCGACTTTGAGCCTTCCTTGTGTCAGATGTGCCTGGGAGATCACGCTTTCCAAAGAGCAGTTCTCTCTCAGGAGAAAGAGTCCTGTTCATGGGAAACTCAATCTGGGTGTGAAGTAAGTTTATTTTTGCTCTGGATCTCGTCTCCTAAAAGGATTCTAGGTCTTTGTTTTACTTGTATTCATGCCATACTATGCTCTCCCCCAACCCCGCATTTTTAAATGTACATTTATAAAGCTTCTGAGGAGGATATAGAATTGCAGCCTTTGTTAGCCCGTTGTTCTAATTTTTAAAAAAATATATATTTTTTTGAATTAATTAATATTAAATTTTAAATTACAGTTGACATTCAATGTTATTTTATGTTAGTTTCAGGTATTCACCATAGTGGTTAGACATTTACATAATTTACGAAGTGATGCCCCCGATTAGTCTAGCTCCCACCTGGCACTATATTCCCTGTGCTGTGCTTTACATCCCTGTGACTATTTTGTAACTAACAATGTGTACTTCCTTATCGCTTCGCCTTTTTCACTCAGCCCCCCAACCCTCCTCTGACAACCATCAGTTTGTTCTCTATAAGTCTGTTTCAGTTTTGTTTATTCATTCACTCTGTTCTTTACATTCCACACTAATTCAAAAAGATATATGTATGCATATGTCCATTGAAACATTATTTACAATAGCCAAGATATGAAAGCAACCCACGTGCTCATCAATAGATGGTTGGATAAAGAAGCTGTGGTACATATATACAATGAAATATTACTCAGCCATAAAAAAAAAAAAAAATGAATGAAATCTTACCATTTGCAACAACATGGATGGACTTAGAGGGTATTATGCTCAGCGAAATAAGTCAGACAGAGAAAAACAAAAATTAAAAATGTTTAGAGCAGTTTTAGGTCTACAAAAAAATTAAGAAAAAGGTGTAGAGATTCCTGTACATCCCCTGCCCCTACACATGCATGTCTTCCACCACTATCAACAACCCCACCCAAGTGGTACACTTGTTACCATAGATGAACCTACACTGATGCATCGTCATCCAAAGTCCACAGTTTACATTAGGGTTCACTCTTGGCTCTTGGCGATGTATGTTCAATGAATTTGAACAAATGTATAATGACATGGATCCATCATTAGAGTATCATGCAGAGTAGTTTCACTAAAGCCCTCTGCACTCTACCTATTCATCCCTCCCTCCCCCCAACCCCTGGCAACCACTGATCCTCTTACTGTCACCATAATTTTGCCTTTTCCAGTTATCATACAGTTGGAATCATATAATATGGTGTACTAATTTTTTATACTGTTCCAAGATTGATACAGCAATGTTTTGGTTAAATAGAAATTCTCATTAGTTGTTTGATCACATAGAGATTAATTCTTGTATAATGGAAGAAATATACCATAATAGTTATCTACAAGTTTGTAGCTTCCATTGAAATATTTAGCACAAAATAATAATTTAGCACTGTATCAACTTTTCACTATTTTTCTCACATGTACTCATATTTTTCATATATCTTCATGTTTTTACTAAAACTTATTTTTCTCTGTTGCTCCAAGAATTTTCTTTGTCTTTTAATTTTGCTAGTCCAAGAAAGCCAGATAATTAACTTATCTTGCAAGTTCTAAAATTTCAAATATTTACAGCTGTATTTTTAACTTACAACTAATTAGGTTCATATTTATTTCCACTTTTTAAACAAGTAGATTAAATGTTTGTTATTTTTAGTACTATCTTATTGATATAAAAACACATTTAAAAGACAGAACTTGTTATTAAAAGGTAGAATTAGTTGCAAGTGATCTTCCAGCATGCTTATTTTAAATCAGTGCATCATAAGATGTTAAATATTAATAACTCCCTCCCTCATTTTTTTTTAAATGGTGTTTTCCAGAGGTAAAGGAATCACTTTAGCTGCTAAAAAAAAAAAAAAGATTTAAAATCCTTGAATCTGAGTTCCTTTTAACTCTGGGATATCCAATGTCTCAGAATCTGTTTCTTCATGAAAAAGTAACATCGGCCTGCCTGCTTTTGAGGGTTATTGGAAAGATCAAATGAGATAAAAAATATGAAATAGTTCATAATCTATAATGTGCCATACAACTATAAATCATTTTTACTTATGTTTGCTGATTTACATATTAGCTAAGCCTGTCAATCTGTAACACTAAATTAGACTTCCATGACTCGGTTAGCACTTTGCTGATTGATGAACATGTGTCATGGTGCATTTATTGTTTAGCCAGACACTGGCTCTACTCCAGGTTGGTCATAAAAGGTAATAAATAGATTCTAAAGACAAGAATTGGCTAACTTTTTCTGTAAAGGGCCAGATAGTAAAGACTTTAGGTTTTGCAGGCTATACAGTCTCTGTCATTTCTATTCAGCTATGTCCTTGTAGAGAACACAGCCATAGATACCCTACAAATGAATAGGGCTGACTGTGTTTTAATAAAACTTTTATTTACAAAAACATGTAGCTGGCCCACCAGTCATAGTTTGCAGACTCTTAGAGTCTAAAAGAGTTTTCCAACTCTTTGGAGTGTAAAGAACTATTCTTGACTCAGAGGCAGAGAGAGGGCTCTGCAAATCCTATACAGAGCACAAATGTCTAGGACTAAATGTTTACTTGAGCGTACTATATGCTCCCTTTGTTAGAAGCTGGTGATAGATTAATGGATAAATGGAATTTCACACAAGAGGAAACAATAGACAAAGAGCTGGAAGAAATTTAAAGCAACATTGTGGTTTATTCTTTTTACTTTATCTGGGATAATAGGTGAATCATTCTCCAATTTACAATGGATTACCTGATTCTGACTTTGCTGGATTTTTTTTCTAACAGTCACCACAAATCAAGAAGGCATATCTATTTTAATAACTTAAAAACAAATCTATACTTTGTGTTCCTGTAGGGATTAAACCATGAAATAGTTCCTTGAGAAGGCACCACTGTCCTTTTAGGAAATGGAGTTCTGTGATTAGAAAATGGAGAGGCTGTTAGATGCAGGGGCCTGATAGTAAAAACTCCAAGCTGTTCCCTTGACAACTCCTGATGTGGATTATTTTAAGCAAGTCATTAATTCATCCTTCCCTCTCAATGTTCTCTCCTATGAAAACTGAGATCATTCATGCTTGACATCCAGTTTCTTTCCAGGAGTCTTTTTAGTAATTTGCAGATGAGATAGGATTGTTAAAATCTTTTGTAAATATAAACTTATAGTAAATAGAGTGCTGGAGTCAGGCAACATTCTGGTGCCCACTCTGCCACAAGGTCAATATGTGATCTTGAACAAGTCACAAAACCTCTGGCACATCATATGATGGGCCTAACCTAATTAACTCTAAAGCCTTTTTTAGTCTGAAATCCTACAGGTGGATTTCGATGACCTATAAAGGAAAATAAACTCTGTATTTGATGTGTAAAGATAAAATATAAACTATGAGGTGAGAATATTTAAAAAAAATAAGAAAGCAAATAAAGTGCTACTACTTTACGAATAATTGTGGGGATTTTCTTTCCCCTAACTTTAGCATTTAGAGTACGTTCTAAATGCTACTTTTAATGGCCAGAAATCAATTGTAGTTAGTTTGTGCCAGGCCTTGCCAATAGTCCAGTCAATGGTCTTTAAACATGTTTCTCTCATGGAAGAAGCTAGAATATGCATATTGCCAACAAATTACCTAGAATAATAGCAATATTGTGATGTTACTAGTAATACTGTCTAAAATGGAGTGTTTATAAATTAAACAGACCTTTCTGGAAATGAGATGGAAAGATGATAAACTGTTACTTAAGAATGCATACTAGTGGATCTCAAGTTGTAGTTTTAAGTCTGACATCAACTTTTAGGCCATAAAGAGACAGAAACCAAAGTAGTTTTTCAATGGGTACATGCTAACTAAACATATTCACAAACTATGTTCTCTACCATATCTCTCACAGCACCTACAATAACCAGATCAACCAAGTTGGAAAGGAAAGAGAGGAGTGTTTTAGAGTAGAACTGAGGAAGGAAGTCTGGTGTTAAAAAAACATAGAATTGGATGAAGATGGCAGCCTGAACAGATAAGGTCATCTCTCCTTTCTGCCTTAAATGACAAAGCACACACACACACATACACCCACTATTTAATTTATAATAGTCCTAGAAAACAAAGTATGTCATTGTACGAATGAAGAGTAATTAATAATCTCTGAAAAATAGAAGGCAGGTAGCATTATGAGGTTGATGTGGAAATCATAGTCAAAAATGATCCCATCATAGAACTGCAACAGATAGGAACATTGCAAGCTTCTGTGTTCAAAAGGACCTAGTAATTTGGAAAATAAAGATATACCCGGCAAGGCCTAATAAAAAGGAAGTAGTTTCAGTAATATAAATTCAGACAAAATATAGTGTAAGTAAAATATATATATATATATATATATATATATATATATATATATATATATATATAGAAAGAAAAAAGAAGTATTTCACACTGATGAAAGATATCTAGTAAGAAGATAAAGCATTCACAAACCTCTGTGTACCTAACAACATAACACGGAAATCTTTAAAGCAACAACTAATAGAAATACAAAGAAAAATTGGCAAATTCAAGTCATAGAGGAAAGTTTTTATCATTCTTGTTCCATAAATTGCCAATTCAAGAAGATTGAAAAAAATGTAAGGGTAGAGGATTTTAATAAAACAATTAACTAAATATGATTTATGTAGAGATTTGTATCTAGTAAAAAAAAAAAAAATACTCATTATTTTAAGCATGCGTGGAACCATCACAAAAACTAAGAATTAGATCACAAAGCAAATCTCATCAAATTCCAAAAAGCAGAAATCATACAGATAACATTGTATTACTGATTACGATTTGATAAAATTAGAAACCAACAACAATATGAGAGCCAAGCACCATCCCCAGATGATCCACCCACCTGGAATCCAGGAACACCCTTCCTAATAACTCTGGGCTTACATAGAAAATAAAAAAGGAATTTAAAAATTATTTTAAGTGCTTTGCTACCAGGAAAATGCAGATTGAAACAATGAAATACCATTTGTTTTTAATCCATCAGATTGTCAAAGGTCAGAAAGATTGATAATGTCATATTGGTGAAAGTGTGGGCCAAAACACTGTTAGTGGAAGAGGTTTTTTTCCTGGCAATGTTTCTCTATTAAAAAATTAAGAATCTCATACCTTTAATTCAGCAACTCTGTGCCTCCATACTGGTTAATGTGATAATGAGGATGGGTATCCAATGATATCCACTGTAATACTGGAAATGGTAAAAAAAAAAAAAAAAAAAGTAATATCAGTAGATAACAAAATTATAAACTCAAAAGGGATTATTTATTATGGCATATTTATACTATGGAATCTCATTAAAAATGAGATCCATATGTACTAAAAATCCCAAGGTATATTAATTTAGGAAAGCAAATTGAAGATGAATATGTCTCTAGCATGATATTACATCCATATCAGGGCATATATATATGTGCATCTATCGGTGTGTGTGTTTACATGTTTGTGTGTATGTAAATGCAAATAAAAAGATCTATAAGTACGTATATCAAACTGAAATGATGATTACCATTTTCAAGGGATTGAAATTAAGAGCTGATTAGGTGGGAAAGCATAGTCAAGAAGGACTTTAGCTTTGTCTATATTGGTTGAATTTTTCAAGACCATATTGATATATATTACTTACGAGTTTGGTGAAAATATCATGCCCACCAGGAGACTCACTTGTAGAAAGTGAATATAACTCAGTCTTATTGGTAGAAAGTCAGGCACCATCCCAAAGATGATTTCACACCATGAGACCATCCCATCACTACAAAGAAAGGCTCCTGGAGAAAAATAGAAAACACACAATATTTATGCTCCCATAGCACCTTGCTTATGTTTCTGCGAGTCAATTATTTTGCCCCACCCTGTGTGACGTTTGTTCATGTGCATGTCCATTTATTCTCTAAGCTTCTGGCAATCATTAAATTTAATGTGTTTATTTTTCTTTCTCTTCCCTGGGCTTTGCGTACATGCTATAGAGTTAACACATTCTTCTTTCTCTCTTTGCCTTTTTTAGCTAAAATTGAAATTTTCTTCATGCAAAAAATATTTTTAACACAAAAAGGAGAGACTAAGGCAGAAAATTCTGCAGCCCATGCTGGCCATAAATCACATGCATTCCAGAGGGGCTGCAGGCCAAGGGCTCATGCCTGATTCTCATTATTTGCCCTCTCATATGGGATAGATTTGGCTGAGTGAGGATTTCCTCAGACCTCTGTCTGTCTTTCAATTCAAGACAGCTCAAAAAAGTGCTTAGTCAGCGACCGATGGCTGAAGCCAGGGCATTCTGTGTTGTTTTTAAGGCCTAGTGAAGTTAGGCCTCTGGAAGGAGCCAACCCACTTGGAGAAGCTATTAACCACAGAACTAAAAACAGAAAGATTAACATTGAATCTTTGACGTGATTAAATATAAGGTTACTGCCTCTTCTTCCTTCTTAGCAAATCACCAAAGAAAATAATTGAAGACACTTTTAATTAAGCCGACTTCTTCACACAGTTCTGGAAGAGAGTCTGTTCTCTTTGTTTATTGTGTTTCAGATGCCTTACCTCTGTCTGTTAAACTCCCTCTGTCCAAGGTGGTGCACCATTACCTTTATATTTCTTCTCAAAATTATTGAGCTGTTCCTTTGAAGCCCAAGAAGCGCCGTTATAAAGTGGTCACCTGAGGAATAGTTTCCATACTGACTTACTTTCATATTGTCTTGAGTTTTTCTGATCTTTCTTAAGAAGAGGCTATAAAAAAATATACTTAAGTCAGCCAGATGGCTTTATAGATTTCTGGTTTCTTTCAATTTACATAGTAAAAATGGTTTTTTTATGAAGGCTCTAGAGAATAAAATAACATTGCTTCAAATTATCCTCTTCCCACAGTTTTCTGCTCTTGACATTAGGGTCTCTGGGGGATGTCTGCTGATTTCTCAGCTTATCAGACACAATTGTCTTTATTCTGCACAAAATTTTAAGTCAGTAATTATTAAGAAAGCACTCATTACATAAAATGAAAGTTCAGACTACTAAGGGGAAGTGGATAAGAAAATGACCTTTTCTTTTGCTCCATATACTTAGAATGTGATTGAGGGATAACATTCTAGCCAGGACGAAATCTGGGTTCTACACCCAGCTCTGCTGCTGGAGGGTCATGCGACCTTACGCTAGCGACTCGAACTCCTGCGGCTCGCCTGCAAGTCATGAAAAATAATATAGTGCTGCCCACCACACCTGGCTGATGAGAGAATGGGGATCAAATGAAAGAGAACATGTAGAAGCTCTTTAAAAAATAACTATAAACAGTATTTGAAATATTATTAGTTGGCAAATATATCTAAGGGTAATACAAACTGAAAAAACTTTAAAGCGAATAAATCGGCCTTAAGCAAAACATTCATCACATTTCCAAGCTTTCTTAATTAAAATAATAATAATTAATAAAGAATACTACCTGGAAAATATATCTTAGGAAACATTAAAAATGACAGTATATTGCCCTTTTAAGATAGTGAGAATTCCTATAATTACTATGCCATTTTTATCTGAATATTATTATTCTAATAATGAGGCAGAATTGGGAAAAAAAGATAGTTTTACCCAAATAAAAGTTAGAATTTTTTCCTAGAAAGCCAGCATTAAAATATACATATATATATTTAAGACAGGAGTATGTAAAATAGAGAAAACTCTATTGGTTTCTTCTTGAATTTTTCC
>NW_011888805.1:12019933-12049832 GCF_000151845.1 Pteropus vampyrus
TTCTTCTTTCTCTCTTTGCCTTTTTTAGCTAAAATTGAAATTTTCTTCATGCAAAAAATATTTTTAACACAAAAAGGAGAGACTAAGGCAGAAAATTCTGCAGCCCATGCTGGCCATAAATCACATGCATTCCAGAGGGGCTGCAGGCCAAGGGCTCATGCCTGATTCTCATTATTTGCCCTCTCATATGGGATAGATTTGGCTGAGTGAGGATTTCCTCAGACCTCTGTCTGTCTTTCAATTCAAGACAGCTCAAAAAAGTGCTTAGTCAGCGACCGATGGCTGAAGCCAGGGCATTCTGTGTTGTTTTTAAGGCCTAGTGAAGTTAGGCCTCTGGAAGGAGCCAACCCACTTGGAGAAGCTATTAACCACAGAACTAAAAACAGAAAGATTAACATTGAATCTTTGACGTGATTAAATATAAGGTTACTGCCTCTTCTTCCTTCTTAGCAAATCACCAAAGAAAATAATTGAAGACACTTTTAATTAAGCCGACTTCTTCACACAGTTCTGGAAGAGAGTCTGTTCTCTTTGTTTATTGTGTTTCAGATGCCTTACCTCTGTCTGTTAAACTCCCTCTGTCCAAGGTGGTGCACCATTACCTTTATATTTCTTCTCAAAATTATTGAGCTGTTCCTTTGAAGCCCAAGAAGCGCCGTTATAAAGTGGTCACCTGAGGAATAGTTTCCATACTGACTTACTTTCATATTGTCTTGAGTTTTTCTGATCTTTCTTAAGAAGAGGCTATAAAAAAATATACTTAAGTCAGCCAGATGGCTTTATAGATTTCTGGTTTCTTTCAATTTACATAGTAAAAATGGTTTTTTTATGAAGGCTCTAGAGAATAAAATAACATTGCTTCAAATTATCCTCTTCCCACAGTTTTCTGCTCTTGACATTAGGGTCTCTGGGGGATGTCTGCTGATTTCTCAGCTTATCAGACACAATTGTCTTTATTCTGCACAAAATTTTAAGTCAGTAATTATTAAGAAAGCACTCATTACATAAAATGAAAGTTCAGACTACTAAGGGGAAGTGGATAAGAAAATGACCTTTTCTTTTGCTCCATATACTTAGAATGTGATTGAGGGATAACATTCTAGCCAGGACGAAATCTGGGTTCTACACCCAGCTCTGCTGCTGGAGGGTCATGCGACCTTACGCTAGCGACTCGAACTCCTGCGGCTCGCCTGCAAGTCATGAAAAATAATATAGTGCTGCCCACCACACCTGGCTGATGAGAGAATGGGGATCAAATGAAAGAGAACATGTAGAAGCTCTTTAAAAAATAACTATAAACAGTATTTGAAATATTATTAGTTGGCAAATATATCTAAGGGTAATACAAACTGAAAAAACTTTAAAGCGAATAAATCGGCCTTAAGCAAAACATTCATCACATTTCCAAGCTTTCTTAATTAAAATAATAATAATTAATAAAGAATACTACCTGGAAAATATATCTTAGGAAACATTAAAAATGACAGTATATTGCCCTTTTAAGATAGTGAGAATTCCTATAATTACTATGCCATTTTTATCTGAATATTATTATTCTAATAATGAGGCAGAATTGGGAAAAAAAGATAGTTTTACCCAAATAAAAGTTAGAATTTTTTCCTAGAAAGCCAGCATTAAAATATACATATATATATTTAAGACAGGAGTATGTAAAATAGAGAAAACTCTATTGGTTTCTTCTTGAATTTTTCCGTATTTTCTTCTCTTTTTTCTACAGTAATTTGAAATGTCCTCAGTAACTTTTTTGAGCAATTCTCTTCAGCTGAGAGGTAGGGGAAAGATGACTTTGTTATCCTATAGCTCCCACTAAGAGCTATTGGTCAGCTGAAATTTCCATTTTTAGATTTCACATTATACTGGCATCATTGAGACTTTAAAAATAAAGAATGCCATTTTCTTTACATACCAACTGTTTTTATTTGTATTTTTTGCATTCTTTCAATTTTCTTCATTTGCACTTGCTTGGTACATGATTGTTGTAGTAGATATGATATTGAAACTGCCTTTGTTTCACTTAGCATTTATTGGAAACATTTATGTGTTGTAACATAAATTTAATAATTATCATTATGATGTCACTGCATGAAATTGACACCATCTTATGTAACTGTATACCTATTATTAGCATTTTAATTTTATTAATTTTTTCTCTTTTTGATAAGGTTACAATTGATTTTGTTTCCTCAATTTGAAAAAAACATTAGGATAAATCAGACCTTAGTATAAATTCCCAGTAGTGGAGTAGAGTTTAAAGATAATTATAGTTCTTGCCAAAATACTTTCAGGACCAATTTAGAGAGTCAAATCAATAAAAAGGTCATCAGTCTTATATAAATAAACCTACAACACTAGCACTTCATCCCTTGAAGGTTACTGCATGTTTTAATTTTTGATAATTAAATGATACTTCAGTGATGTTATATGCATTTCTTTGATTACCAAAAAAGTTAAGGAATGTTTCTGTTTTTTAATTTATTACTTGTAATTCCTCATGGAAATTGTTGTTTGTTTTTTTTTTTCTATCCTTGCCTCTTTATCTGTTGGAATTCTGCATTTGTTTTCTCAATTTAAATGAATTATTTCTATGTAGATTTAAATTCTCTTTCAATCCTATCTATGGCAGATTTTTTATCCCCCAATCTGAGTCTTAGTTATTACATACTCAAAAAGGATCCAGGTCTACTTTTTGGACTTTTAGAGAGGGAATATCTATGTTAGCTTAAAGCTAAAAGAAGCACACTCTCTTCCTTCCCAAAAGGTCCTGTTGCCAACAGAAGGATTGCATGTGAACGAATGCCAGGTCCTGGGTGATTATGGCTTTCTGTCTGTGCCACGTGCACATTTGTATCTGGCCAGACAGCTTGATATCCAGGAAGCTGGCTTCTTCTCTTCTAGGAGTATTTCCATGTTTCCAGTCTGTGCTTCCAGGGCTCTTAGTGCCAGGAGGCCACATCCATCTGACTAGAGGTGGCCTTTTTTTTTTTTTCCAGTGGCAAGGGCCTAGAATCTGGAGGGGAGTTCTGCCAAGATACAGGGCACAGGAGGAGGCAGGGTGGACTCCAAGTCACTAGCTGTCCCCTCCAGGCACCAACTAAAGAACTATTTTATCCACTACATGGCATATGCTTCCATTGTATTTAGAGACATGATTCAAGTTGCAAAAATTAAATTTTAGAGTCAGGATTTTGGGGTAAAACAAGTTTATGTCTGCACTCATAGTTCACTTTATTTTTATTACCTAAGCTCCCCTATGAGTTACCGCCCACCGATATGCCTCCTTCCTAGGCAATATGTCTGAAAAGGGATAAGGGAACCCATTCTGACTATTTAGGGCATAAAATATTCCAGGAAAGTTGCTCCCTGCCCTCTCCTGGAAATCTCTAGCCCATGGTTGCTCTTACCCTTGGGTTGGAGCATATTTCATTGGCTTTTGTTGTATGTAACCAAATCTTTCCTGCTTCTGATTAAACTTATTCCTTTTAGTATAGTCTTTCCCAGAAACCATATGGCTACTTTCCACTAAAATAATACCACATCTTAGTAGTTTTGAGACTTTGAAAATTTTAAAAGAAGAATTTTTACAAACTACTAAAAATTTACAAGCAAGAACAGAATTCAAGTGATAAAGCAAAGATTAATTATATTTGATTTTTTTTGCAATTATTTCTCTTTTTCTCAACATTTACAATTATATATTTTTCCCTTGGATTGCTTATTAAAATGATAGGATTTAATATATTAAGTAGCTTCCCTGAAGTATAAACTTCTCAATAAAGAACAAGGTAAACAAAAATACAAAGAATCTTGGAAAATATTTAATGATTATTTCTTAAAACAGTATAACTTAATTCTAAAATTTCATTTTGGGGCCCTAAATCTTCTTAAAAAAAAAAAAGGAGTAAAATGATTACTATATATCACCTTGATATTTCCTATTCTCATAGAGTAAATTGCTTCTTGTTCATTCTGCTTACACACAGAGCCTTGGAAAAATACTTAAATGTGCCAAAACCCACATTTGTCCATGGTGTTCAGGATAAATAAATCATTCTATTTTCACTTGTCGCTGATGTTAGATCCCCTTGTCTTTGCGAAATAGCAAATCAATCAATCTATTTCTGGACAAGATTCTAGCAAAGCTCAATTTGGGTGACATCATCTCTTCAGAGACTTATGACCAGCCAAAGTCCACTGATACCATATGACTCAGCTGTATTCCATAATAAGGTTAAACTTTTCTTATCAACCTTGAGTGGCAGACATTGGTAGAAGAACATATTAAAACTCTCTTTGAAGTCAAGCCAAGCTCCACTGCTTGCTATCTGTAATTTTAATTTACTTTTCCAATGTCCGTAGCCTTGATAACTATATATACACAATTCTATTCTCAATTTCTCCTTCCCTCTTATGATGGCAGGTTGTTTTCCTGTTGATCCTTTCAAGAGATTCACCTAGATTTCTACTTGGGGAAATATGCAAGAATTCAATACCCTTGGCTGGATTACATAAGAAGCATACAGATGAGTCCATTGTTAAGTAACATGAGGATCAGGGGTTATAAATTCTTGCAGAGAGAAAATGTTAAGTGCATTAACTTGGTGGTACCAAAAAAAAGAAAAGAAAAAGAGAAATTAACATCCGCTACAGTTCTCTTCTTGGCTTAGAACTGTGTGTATCAGCAGCACCGAGATGTTTTTAAAATAAGCAATCTGATATCGGCATGAAAGCAGACCTTTCCGGGAATGACCACCTAAACAAATGGTTACAGAGACATCAAAATGCCTAGTCCCATCCCAGCCCACCACAAAGCCTGGGTTTGTTATTAGTTTCTATGATAGCAAGACAGTAAGTATCCCATGCAGTATTTCCAGTTAAGGAGGAAATACTGACAAATAACCAGGCAATTATAATACACTATGATACATGCTCCCATAGAAGGTATAAATTGCATGTAAGAGGGGCCCGTATTTGGGGGTCAGTGAAGGCTCCAGCAGAGTAGAAATCTAAACTAAGAAGTGAAGGATGAGTAAATTAGTGAGGTAGGTAAAGAAGGGAAAGAGAAGCCCAGAAAAATAACCAAAGGTCTGGAGAACTGAAGTGACAGTAAATTTGAAGCAAGGGAAATAAAACTGAACTGAGAATCAAGAGTTCAAATCATTAATTCTTTTCACAAGGCATCTAAATAATTTACATACTATCCTCAGGAAACAAAGATCCATTTAAATGTTTCAATCACAACAGTGTTATCATAAGGCATAGGAATGGATAGGAGAGGGCCAAATTCCAGAAATTCTTCCACTGGAGATTTATGGCTTTGGATTAAGGTTTATGGCTCTGCCCCTGCTAAGGATAAATACGCGGGAGATTTAATACAATAAGCTTAATTCTTGTTTTGCAAAAAGAAACACAGCTTCTAAATTTGGGAAAGGGTAACATTAACCAAAGAACTCTCATTATTGAGATGGGAAAAAAAAATGATTCACAAGAGGAGTCTGACACCGTGAACAAACTTTGTCATTTGCCAAGTTTGTCATTATTTAGTGACTGAAGAGAAAAGGCAAAATTAAGATGTGAGAGAATTAAAAAGTTACAAAGAGGATAGTAGTTGGGAGGGAGAAGAGAACAAGGAGAAAGAGGCGAGGAACACTTTGAGTGGAATTTAAGATTACAGACTATACTCCATTTTGTTTGACTTGAGAAACTAACAGTCTCTTGGAGAGGTGGAGCCTACCTGGGTTGGAATCAGAAAGTTCTCTCTGTTAGGACTGATCATATATGAGTAAGTACAAAGCCGCAGGAGGCGGAGGAGAGTAGATGTTTCTAAAATGCCTGTGCATGGGTGTCATTAATCTTTGTATGGAAGATGGCATTATTGACTATGTATCAGTCTTTAGTATGCTTCCTAGATTAAAGACTGGTTTTGTACTGCTCTGTTTATACTCTCTTGCCTAACCTCACTGAAGATGAATGGGACAAATTTTTTCCCATAGAGTTGGAAGGTTAATCTAACTGACCTTCCCTGGGCTTGAACAAGAAGTCTTGGCCTTTTTGCACAATGCTCAAATCAACTACACTAATCAGACTCATGCCTTGTGATACATATAAGAAAAAAAATAATAGATTTTGAAGAAATGGGGGGTTTTTTTGAGTGATTTTTAGTCACTGAAGAATGCAAAAATTCCAATTTTCTTTATAATTGAAATCATAACATCTGTAAGAGCTCAACTGTTTATCAAGGCATGAGCAGAAGTTATAGGCTATATTTCATGAATTAAGTCTAAAAGCTGTATGTACTTTCATGAAGTCTCATAATGAATTTGTAATGGTTATTATGGATAATAATATTTATTTAGACAAGTCAGAACTATCAAGTACAAAAGATGTTTAAAGCAAAGATGGCATACACTATTTTGCAAATGCACAGGCTGAAATTATCTGTAATTTCAGTGAATGGCGTAAATTGTGTGACACAGACTTGGCTCTGGCTTTCATTTTCATGGTAAGGACAGCTTGTAAATCAATGACATGACTCATGGGTCTCAGGCGTGGTGCATCAATCTAGCACCTGCTTTCCCAATCAGTCAAGTTGCATTCGTATCCGGACACAAATAACCATATTATTAACCTTAGCCACCAAAATTAATCTTTTAGTATTGAGAGGATGTGCAAATTTAAGCTAATAGGGTTCATTCTCTCCTCATGGCATATACATTCACTTAATTTATAAAAACAGTGCTGTTTCTTTCCGCTGAGTATCTCAGAAGTGGATGCCATTTTGGGTTTTTGTGTTTGTGGCTTTTGTATGAGCCGGATATAGGTAAATTTTACAAAAGGCCACAGCAGACATGACTTTGAACTGAGGCCATGTGACTAGCAGCGGCATGCTACCCTAACCTCACTTCGGGGAAATCCAAGCTCTAAAGTTGCCACACAGGATATTTCATCAAAAGAGGGATTTCCCCTCTGCTCTGAAACAACATTACTTTCTTCCCCTTCCTCAACTCTACAGCACAAAAATATTCTCAAAATGGTTAACAATTTGCCCTGTCACGAGTGACTGTATTGGGGCAGAAAGGGGTGGGGAGAGAGAATGAGAAAAGGTTTGAGCACTTGGGTATGAAAGGTCAGTAAGAACAGGACCACCTGAAACTCTGCTCAGCCCATCGTGTCTCTGGGTGTACTACCTGATAAAACCCAACAATAAAAAAAAAAAAAAATCATCACCGGCCCACATGTGTATTGACCATAGTTTTGGCGTCAGGTCTCAGTTCAAAGCCCAGCTCTGACACCATATATTCTTGAGATTCCCCATCTATAACATGGGCAATAATGCAAACTAAACAGGGTTGCTGTGAGGTTTAAACAAGAGAGTGTATGGACATTTACTTCATTTGTCTCTGCTTCCGTCTTCCCCCAAACCCCACCCTAGTTCCCCAAACCTAAAAGGAATCAAATAGGTCTACACAATGAAAATTATATGGTGATTCTGAACTATGTGTAATGTACTCAATCTACTACTTCTCTTTACCTTATAATTTGAGTCCACTGGATACGACACTAATCAATCATAAGCCTATGTCCTGTGTCTTTTTGTTCAGCAAAAGAATGAAAAGAAGAAGTAGAGATTGCAAAGCAAGTACATTATTAAATGAGCTTCTGTCAGTGTAACTTGTAGAACAAGTGAGCTTTTTACTAGTCAAGGTATTTGTCAACTTATTTCTCGTCTCAGTTATTATGTCTCATTTCTGAATCTCCTGAGAAAACCAGTGGGAAAATTGGAAGAAAGATCTTCAAGTTTTCTTTCTCCAGGGCAAAATTTTTAGGATTTCCACCCCCTATTCTGAAGGTTACATCTCCCCTGAAGACCTATTCTTGACAAAACCACACAGCTCATTTGCACAACCCTCACTGTGATCTGAAATGTTCTCACAGAAAAAGAATTCTATTGACATTTTGTCTCATTGACATTGAACTTCAGCCCCCTTCAGAAGGGTGGATTCTCTATACAATCTCAGGACAAGGCATCTCAAGACATCGAGCAGGTGTGTCTTTAAGAGATAATTGCTCCCTGGAAGACTAAACTAATTGGGCCTAAAATATAAATAAAACCACAACTCCTAGGATATTTTTTACTGTTGTTTAGTGTTTCCTCAAACTCAATTTTATTATTTTAAATGCTAATCTCAAGACTTAATTTTCCTTCACCTATAAAGATAAAAATGCAGTAGAGTTTTAAAAACATAAATAATAATTATCTGTATATTGATGAGCAGCATCTTGAACTTTCTGAGCATAAGCCAGACAGTACAATTTTTTTTTGTGCAAGGTTAATGAATAATACAGATTAGAAAATCACTGGCAATTGAATTTCTTCGAGGATCATACTTTAAAATTGCAAATTACATGAAAAATAACAAGCCTGTAACTTGGTATATAATGAATGACCTCAGTTACACTTTTATAATTTACTTTTAACATGCCTTTATTCAAGCAATTTAGAAATAAACCTCAATTAGTAGTTTATTAATGGTGGCATGGATTCTTTATTATTCTCATGTTAATTTATTATTATTGATTCCATATTTCCTACACCAAAAGGTGAAAACTAAATAGGGAAACGTATCAATGACAACACTTTTAAGTATTTTTATTTGGAAGACATGAGACTCTTTTTAAGGTTTTTGTTTGTTTGTTTTTGTTTTTGTTTTTTTATCACTGATTGAAATACCTAGCCGAACTGTCATTGTATAATCTAGTGCATACTGAGGAAAGATTAATGTTTTGAGGATTTAAAAAAATTCTAAGTGTTCAAAGGGTTATAAAGCAACAGCGGATAAATTTCACACGTTCAAAGTAGCTTCACCACTGGCCCAGACCACCTATCTCCTTTACTCTTTCTTATTGCAAAGTTCCAGCATCTAGATCCCTGCCAACAGCTTCCTCAAACTGCTCGGCTTGGGCTCTGTGATTCCTGAGTATAGCCTCACTGCAGTCACTTCAGCTCGCTCCATCCCGCTCACGATTTTAACCCCACTCACTTCTGGTCTATTCTTCTCACTCAGCCACTCTATTAATCCCCTTGCTTCCCCTTTCTACAACATCCCCTGGGACTGTGGTCAGCAAACTCCATTAAATTACTAAACTTTTCCTCAAAACTCTCCCTCAGCCCTCTCATCTTCTTATGCAAGATCGTAATATGTGGCATATATTAAACAGAGTTTGTTGGCCAAGTGTTTTTTAAAAGCCAGGTTAGACATCTCAGAGCCTTCATTTGGGTGATGTGCTCTGTGAATCCCTAAGAAGAAAGAGCTCCAGCATTCCCCCAGATACATTGGACCAAAAAGCTCTTTGAAAGGAAGATCTTCTGGAAAATGCTGCCTTAGTTGAGGTTTGGCTTTCTACTAACAATGACATTGTCTCCGACACCCTCAAGCAGAAATAAATGGCTCCTTCTCCAGTCTCTTCTGCTTAGAGGTCAGGAGCTTAGCCACTGCTCTCCAACAGCCTTTGAGAACTTCACCACCTTTACTCAACCACAGCCTTTAATTATCACCTACTAACCTCCAAGACACTTCTTCCAATTTTTTAATCACTTTGGTGCCTGATGTAATCATTTTCCTCTGTACTTCACAAG
Source organism: Pteropus vampyrus (assembly GCF_000151845.1). Taxonomy (NCBI): domain Eukaryota; kingdom Metazoa; phylum Chordata; class Mammalia; order Chiroptera; family Pteropodidae; genus Pteropus; species Pteropus vampyrus. The sequence goes on from NW_011888805.1 coordinate 12,029,589, forward strand.
CAATTATTCTAGACAAATTCAATATTCACACTCATGATTCAGCTAATAATAACAATAATAGTAGTAATAATAACTAATATATCATTTTTGAATATCTATTATGCACCAATAAGTATCTTTAACAGGTGGCATGCATCATCTCATTTATTCTCCACAACCGCTGTAAGAAAGAGGTATCATTACTTCCAATTTGCTGATAAGGAAAATACATTATTTAACAAGTCCAAGGATATACAAGATATTAAGTGGCAGAATCAAGATTCAGAGCCATATTTAACTGATCTGAAATGTCTTTCACTGCTTTATAGTTGTTCAAACTTTTTCACCTTACCTTTCTAGCTCCATTCTTTCATCAATCTATAGGCACCTCCATTTGTTGGGTATTCTCATTATACTAAACTGCTCCTTCTCCTAGTTTTTAAACTCTGCAGTTTGCTCTCGACTGTGGCTTTCTGCCTTCTGATCTCTTCCTCATTATCATTGTCTGCCCTTCTCCTTCATTGTGCCTTCCAGCCATTTTCCTTGTACTTCATCATGTAGATGCCACCATTATCTGCTGAAGCTACCCATCCTCTCTTCATCTACTGGAGATTCTTGCAGTGTGTTTAATGTGGAGTTGACCGCACAAGCTGTGCATAGTTTGCAGAGAGCTCAGAACAGAGACGACACCTGCTTAATTTGCTTGCAGGATTATAAAGCACAGTTATAATCATCTTAGAGGTCATCTTTGAGTGCAGCCTTCTTCCCCAAGGATCTGATGCCACATAGCGATACACTTTCCCAGAACTGGATTCAGATTCCTTATTTCTCAGTAGTCTTTCGCTCAGTGCTCAGTATATATTCTATAAAATCCCAAATTCATGGAATATTAGAATTAGAAGAGACTATAAAAATTTTATAGCCCAACTCCTTCATTATACAAATAAAAATATGGGATCTGGAGGAGCCCATAAACCAATATTATCAACAGAAGTTACTGGAAGATTAGATAAAGATAATAGAATTTGCCTACGCGAATTTATATGTGGACAGCCACATTGTCAGGAGAGAAAACAAGTAGCCAGAGATTGTTTAATCCACGGCTTAAACATAAAACTCATGAATCAAGAATGCGAGTGCTACTTCCTGAAACTGCCACTGTGTCACTATTTGGTGTGATTCAAATTATTGCTCTCAAATAAATCTTACTCTCCAGCAAAATCAGCATAGCCTCTGAATGCCTTGCAAAGCACAGCTAATTTTATCATTTATGACAAACAAGGAGTTAACGTAAGAAGTTATAAACGTATGTAATAGCGGCAGGACCAAAATGCTTTGCCTGTGGCATTTTGAATTGAAAAGAGATCTGAAAATACAAAAAATAAAACCAAAAACCCACCAAGTATGGTAAAAGGGTACTGGACACCTGAAACACCCTCTGAGCTATCCGTAGGGACACTGAAATTTATGGCAATAACTGATCACATGTTATAGACATATTGCCAGATTCTCACAATTGATTCCACATATGTAAGTAAACTGGCATACACTAGCTGTGTAAACTCATGAAATCACAGTTATGTACTAAAACCAGCCATATTCATACAATGAGATCGTCCCACATCCTCAATTGAAGTCATATTATGTACTGTCTTAATTGTTTCGACCAAAAGTCATCCATTTGAACTGAAGACTGTCCTACTGCCACACAAGTTCAAAAGGGGATTTATTTTACGAATATATTCCTGACTATTTCTTCGCCGCCAGTTGTAGGTCCAAGCTTATTAGTAAATACTCTGTGCACATATATTTCTCTTGATCACTCACTAGTTGAGAAGCTGGTATATTATCAGAGGCAAGTAAGGCCAACTGCTTTTCATAGAAGCACAATGAGATTCTTTCTGGGTGAATACTTCTGTGTCTGGGTGGGACACTTTTGTCCAGATTTCCTTTGAACCAGATGGCTGTCCCCCAAAGCTCCTGGGATCATTAGGATTCCAGATGTGCCTGCTACTATTGATCTAGGGTAATGTGACTGTAGCTCTCTTCTTGCCAAGTGTGTGACCCGCTATGAGACTGTACATAGATATGTTTGGCATGCTTCTACTATATTTGATAATTTTCATTTTTAATTTTTGATCCTGAAAATAGGCATGATGTAGTATTTAAAGATATTTAGAGTTTAAGTAGTTAAAATTTTTCTGTATGAATTGTGCGTTCTAGAAATGTATTGGTGAACATCTGAGACAGTCTAATTCCCAGGTGCCAGAGTTCCGAGGCGTCTCCTTTCTTAATACATTGAACTTGTCCTGAATCCAATTATACTCCTTCCATTTTGCAAAATAAGTCATTCTGTGTGTTCATCAGTAGAATGTACTTTGATATTAGAAAAAAAAAAAAAAAGTTTTTACTTTAATGTGCTCCAGATTGAAGATCCTTATTAAAGCTAGTCTGCCTTATTTCCCAATTGTATTAATTAAAAGTACTAATTATTTCCATGCTAGAATCCCAGGACCATCTTTTGATGCATGAAAGTTTTGAGAGAATTAAAAAAAAAAACAAAAAAACTGACTAACTTTGGGAATCAAGTGAGAAAATTAATATTCTTAAGTCCCAATTTTAAAAATGTTTGTATGTCAGTGCATTTGACTTTCAGCCCTACTTTGATTTCAGGTCTGTTCTGGATTTATGCCATGTAGGAAGTAGTTAGTTGCCAGACTCCCCTTTCTTTATATAGCAGTTAGTGTAATGAATGCTGAAAAAGGGACTTACTTCACTCCTGATGCTAATAAGCTTCTCAAAAACAAGTTCGTTGTTTTTTTTTTTAAATCTAATTCTTGTCATTTATGAAAGAGTTGGAACAGAATTCCAAGATCCTTCTTATATCTAAAGTTGGTGATTTTCTAAGACACATTGGTCACTTTCTTAATTCATAAATCAACCTATTTCTTGCTCTCATGAGAAATAATCCAGGTGTGCTTCGGTACGAAGTCAGTTATTTACCTTTTTTATTCAAAAGGTGAGAGAATGGAAGAAATATTATCTTTCCAGCTGGAAAGCAGTCCTTTCCCAGAGATACAGATAAACTCTTTTAAAAACTTCTAGACTCGAAAACTATTATACTCTTTAAAAAAATCAATTCACATAAACCAAAGGAGCTATCATATTGGGAAAGAGAGTTCTATTCAAACTTTTACTGGTACAAAATTTCATGAGTAATGTGAATTATTTACAGCATGTTATTCTCAATGGTGAGTTTATTCTAATTTAGATCCTCTGGAATTGCAAATACATAACTGATTTAGTCCCTTGAGTATAGCTTTGCTCGAGAAAATATTTTTGGTGGCAAGCTATTTCAGTAGAGCCAGACTATGCAATAAGACAGAAAAAAAGCTAGTAGAAAACAAAACTGGAAAAATGCCTACCTAAAAAATATATATGTAAATAAAATTGAATCTATTTTATTAAAATAAAGTCAATCAAAATAAATTCCACAAGTGGAATACAATCACTAAACAATGAATTTTTAAATAAGGTAGTAGCAGTATTTGCGATGCTTGCTGTTGGTGCCTTGCTGTTCAGCTGTAATGTTGGTGGGAGGTGTAGGGAAAATAAAAATAGCAGCAGTGGCTTCTACCCGAATTCCATTAACACTTGGGAGTTAATAGCCACCTGATTGTTGAGAAGGAGAGAACTGGAACTCAACAGGTGACAAAACATTCCATTCTGCAATTAATATAATTATCTAAAAATCCTTTAACATTCAATACTTAGAATAAAGCTATTTCAGATATTTGAGTTGCTGGCAAGCTACCCCTAAATAGTCATCTTGTAATGACTTTTTAAAATCACTTATCTAGGTCTATTGATGGAAACAACAAACTAGGGATGAAGCATAGAAGCAATAACAGGAAGTGAAAGTGCCCAATAGTATGTAAAACATGTTGGAACTGAGTCATACGTAATTTTTTAAAAACTTTTCACTCTTAAATTCTAGTTCCTGGAATCCCTCCTTCATAACTGACTCACAATCTATTTTGAGACAAATTTTTCAATACTACAACCCTTTCACTATACATTAAAATTCATACAGAAGTCAGAGACTAATGGAATAATCAGATAAGACTGACAAAGGAGGCTCACATGCATGTGGCTCTGTGCTAACACTGAGCATGTGACCTCCAACTTGAGGCTGACCTAAACTCCCTGTGCTTTGAAGTTGTTTCTTAATGCTGTTTGGGAAAAAATGAGTTGATTAGAAATACCTAGTTTATTGTTTAACACTTAATCGTGTTCTTTATTTGAAACATCTATTTTTCTACTTCCTTCTGTCAAAACTTGTCTAAACATTTTTTACAATGAATTTCCTTATTTTTAAGTAATTCCTTTATTGTCTTTTTTAAATAAAAGCTTTGGAGCTACATTTTCACCTTGATCTTATTTCTCTACCTTTTGTTTACTAGGATCAGCTAATTTGGTTCCAGAGTTTATATTACATTCTTGACTTTAAGAAGATATTTTCCAAAGACCGGAATCTTAGGCATAGAAGGGACATGAAAGTTGACATAGGGCATCCCTCACCTTTAAGCAGAGCCACTCAAAGAAGATGCCACATAAAGACTGTTTTTCGTGGCTCTAGAGAAGATTGCACAACCTCAACCTGAATCTCATTTTGACATTTAAATAACCTTACTCTGTCTAACCAAAGCCTTTATACTTCAAACCCAACCTGTTTTCCCTTGTTTAATACTCAATGTAAATAGCCAACCACTCCTCATAAAAAGCTCTCCATACACTCAAAGAACATATTCAATTGCCATCTGGCCTTCTCTTCAAGAAAATAACAATCTCACATACCTCTCCTCATTGGTCTTATTTTCCAACACTTAAATCATTTTGCCATCTTTGAAGGTGCCTTCTAAAGAATTTCCAAATTCTCTAATCAGTCTTTAAATATGGACTCCAGGGGTTCACATTTCAGAATAATACTAAGTTGAGATTATCTAACAGCTTCTTCACATCATACTCTCATTGCATTTATTCATTTTTGCACTGGTCTTTTTAAGTGTCCCATTATTAAAAACTTTTTTTGGGGGTCTAGATTTGTATTTTTTAAAGTAACTGATTTTTTTGGATAAGAGTGTCTATACAGAGTAGAAATTTTAATGCAACACTGGTACATACACAAAATTTCTCCAGAAAGCATTTATAGAAATTATAACTACAGCTAAAATAGTTTTATTGTTTCTCTATTTAGCATTTTTTTTCCTACTATTTTTCTTCTATTTAATCTTGGATGAATTTTCCAGCAAGTTCCTGGACAAAAGAGAGAGAGAGAGAGAGAGAAAGTGAGAGAGAGTCAGAAACTAGCTGCATAATACCAGTTCAATAACTATGCCAATTTAGTTTGGCATCAGTGTGATTATGAACAAATTGAGAGCCTTTAGGAATGTTATGGGCTATTTCTGCATAAATTATATTTGAATCCCAGGTTTGTTTGTTTGTTTGTTTGTCTGTTTTAAAAATCAGTCTGAAAATAATTATAACATATGGAAATATGCAACTTGTAATTTATTAATTTCATTAACTCCTCTGAAGATTCAGTCTTTCAGAAAGGTTAACTTTGACTGGCATTCTATTATTGGTCTTGGAAAGTTCAATAAAGTGCTGCTCTGGCATGTGGATTTTCATTTACCTTGGGAGAGAAGCAGGTCCATGGGCAAACTAGGCAATATAAATAATGACTGAGGCCCAGAAGACTTAATGGAAAATCTTCGCAGGGGAATTTTAACACTCCCTGTCCTTCTATTCCCAGTGACATAAACCTGTCATGGACTAGTACTAGAGAGCCTTATCTTTGCACAAGTCCAGAGAAACTTGAGAACACCAAACTAGAATAGAAGACTGAAGGTGAGGTACATATGCATTCATCAACAATCCTATGCTGAAAGAAGTATGAGATTGTAGCATCAAAATGCATATCATTTTTTTTATTGTAATACTTTATATCAGGACCTTTTCCAATCATTAGGACATTCATCCTTCCCCTCCATTTTCTTGATGAGGACAAAGTTGTTCTGTTTGCAAAATAGATGATAGGTAGGTAGGTAGACAGACAGACAGACAGACAGACAGACATATAGGTAATGATAGATTTATAGATATAGATGCTAGATAATTTTTAAACTATGAAAATAATATAAAAATTTTATTAAAATTTAAGAAATAGGAAACAAAAGAAAAGCTCCATAATCTCACTATAAACAATAAACATTGCTTTACGCATTGACTTGTCTGTCCTTCTATGCACAATTGAAAGACAATTTTATCTTGTGATTTCCTTTATTTAACGTTTTATAGGTAACATTTCTCTTATTATTAAAAACACTTAAGAGGCACCATGTGAATAGTGGCTATGTCATTCTTTAGCCAATCATTTCCCCATTAAATGTTAGGTTCTTCCAGTGTTTTGTCATTATGATAATATTAAGACAGCTTTGTACATACAGATTTGTGAATTATTTATTTTGGATAAATTACCTAAAATAAGATTAATAAAAGAGAAATATTGAGCATCTTAAAGCTCTTAAAATATAATCACTTTCAAAAATGGTTTAAATATTAAAATACAATGATCAATCTATGAGAATATCAGTTTTAGTGAACTCTTGCCAACATCGAATATTGCCATTTTAAAAATTAGTTCCATATATTATTAAGATTATCATTTCTTTTTTAAACATGAATATTCCAACAAAATGCCATCATTGCTAACTCTATTTTTTTACATGGGGAAAAGAGTTAAATATGTATTATTTGAAATATATGGGCAAAGGTTTTTTCCACTTAGGTTTTCAATGAGGAGCTTGGATTATTTGAGGAGTGTGGTGATAAACAGTGCACCGTTTTCAGTTATGACCTACCACAATAGTCTCCAAGGCAGGTTTTTCCATAGCTTTAAGAGTTAAAATCTATCTAACTTAGGGAGTTACATAAACTGTTGTGTAGTATTCTAAGCCGCTAATCTTCCAGCCTTACTCAGCAGCTAAATCGCAAGGTCAAGTCCTGTTAATTATCACAGCAAACTCTTATGCCCTGAACTAGTCATTTTGCGTTAGAATTTGTAGTGGCTTTAATTTGGAAACAAGGTTTTGATAAAAGAAGTGTTGAGTTCAAGAAAGAAATGACAAAGATTCTAAGCAAGCCATTTCCTTTCTTATCGCCCGATTCCCTGTGCCTGAAACAAAGGCTTCATTCTTGTTATTTTCTGCATAGAATAAAGCCCGAAAATGTATGTGCAAAAGCATGCACACGCACATGCCACACAGAAGAAATCATTGCTGATATATATCTGTGTATATATGAATGAGCATTTTCTGGAAGAACCCACGAGAAATTTGTTGGTGATTATTCGGGTGTGGGACTGGGGACAGATCTTCCTCTTCTCCAGGTACTTCATGAGATAATCAGGAATTTTCCCCTCAGTAATCGATTTGGTTTAAAAAAAATGGATCACTTCTATGAATGTTCAGGAAAGATATTCTTTCATTTCTTTTAAGAAATTAAGCCTATGTGATCAATATAAATGAAACTGGCACTTTTGTATGGTTATAGAGCAAATATAACAGAATGGAGTGACCTTGGCAGGTGATTAATAGACTGTTCAGATTCATTTTTCTCTGTGTACCTGAGTGCTTCAGACTTACTCTTGTTAGGTTAAAATACTCAATAGAAAAATTAAGGGAGATTTGGGGACCAAGCGGCAGTTACCTAAATGCACAGTGTGCATGAGACAAGGCCTTGCCATAAATCTACCCCCTAGTACCTCTCTTCTGCAGCCCCAGTGATTTGTAGCAAATACCAAAGCAGGTATAAGGCCTGAATTTTCATTCTCTTTGTAAACAGTATTTGGAACTCCCCAGAGGCGATGTTGGAATACATTGAAAATAAAGTAACATAAGCAATCACTTGCAACTGTTTAATTAGGACATCTTCTGGTTTTGAACAAAACTGAGTAATAAGATATGTAGATAAAAGTAAAACCATGGGTTTTCATTCATTCATTTAACAAGTATCTATTGATCGATGACTATGATCAGTGTTAGTATAGTACTATGCTAAGGCACTGAAAATTAACTGGTGAGTAATTCAAAACACAGCCCCTTCTTCCACAGAACTTACAGTCTAGGAATATCTAAATTATAAATAATAAGCAATAGAAAGACTTCATTTTTATTCAGAAAGTATATATTTTTTGTATTTTTTCTACTCTCTCCCCTTTTATACTTCTATTTCTTAGAAATGAAGATTTGTCCCTAATTAACTTTTAACCATTGCTTTATGAAAGGTATCCTATTTTATCATCTTTATTTTTCCACAACAAACTAATACTCAAAACAGAAATATATTTTATGCCATCTGGGGAGAAAGTGAACACTGAAGCTATCAAGAATGAATTCCATTTGTTCTTCTCTTTGAAACAGGTTAAATAAACTCTAAAGGCAGAAATAAGCCCTAAGGTTAAAAGAGTAAATTTCAAAAAAAAAATTTCAAGTAAGATTTTATTACTATACTCATGTATAATAGTTCTAATCTAAGTCCTTTGACTTTAAATATGTATATATTTGGAAGCACCATGGCATAAAAAAAGCCTGGGCTTGTAGTTGCATTTACCTTTTCCAAGTTACCTCAGCTTCCTCATGTGTAAAATGGGAATAATGATAACAACACGTTCCTCATAGGGATGTTATGAGCATAAAGTGACTTAGTAAACATGAAGCCCATTGAACAGCATGCTTTTCCTCCTTGGCTTTAGGCATAATCTTTTACCCTAGAAGGCTGTACTTTATCTCCTTACAAGGTTTTCCAGAAATGCTCACTGCTTTTCTGGCCTGGCTGAGTGATAAGCAACTTACGTCAGTGCTTTGGTAGCCCCCAGACAGGTTCAAAGAGACATACATTCCAGAACCAGGAACCAAGGACTGAGAATGGCAGGAATAAGGGCTAGCTGACTCTTCAAGACTGCCATTGAGCTGGGGAGGGACAGGGTGAGGGCAAATACGAGCAACACAAAAGTTTCTTATCATTTTTAGGTCCCCCCCGACTTCCATATTTTTTTGATTCAGGCTTCTTTTAGTTGCTGTAAACTTTCGACTGTTCTCCAGAGTTTTAATAAATTAGATTCTGACCAATTCTGCTTGCTTTTCAATGATTCCGTCTGGGGACAGAAGCTTGAAGATGCCTAGTCTCCCATTTTGCTGATGTCACTTAATGGATAAGATTTTAAAGGTTAACTTGTCCATACTTTCTTTCCCCAAAAAAAAGAGACAAGAAAAATGCCCAGAGATTGTTCTGAGGGTTAACTGAGTAATAATATAATAAATGTGCCTGACCCACTGTAAACACGCCATAAAAACATTATCAGTAATTATTATGCTGAAATTTAGTGTGACTTGAAATGCTTGCTATTGTAAGTCTAGGGAAATCTTTAACACCAGATTGCAGTGGCATTTACTTCCACTAAAAATATCATCATTCGTTCCTCAGTAGCAGTCTCTTGCCTTTAAATACGTAAGATGTCTGTGCGACCCTTGACCGAACTCTGGATCTACAATTATATTTCATAAATATTATAGGATCTCTATAAGAAATGATAAAATACAAACTCAATTCACGTAAGAATTTCCTAGAACCCACTGAAAAATAAGCAGAAAAGAAAATATAGACAGAAAGAAAAGGTAAAAGTAAAATCGCATATGGAAAATACCTGCAAAGGGAAAAAAATAATGGGGATCTTCTCGGAACACTCACAGACTTGCATTGTTATGCTGCTTACTTCCCAGAAGTTAAGAGCTCAAGTGACCTGGCTGGGATCAGAACCTGCGCCTCTTAAAGTTGAAATTCAGTACTTAGTAAAACTATCCACTTCTCCACATGTTATATAGATTTTTTTATTCCCTGGACATTCTCCCACTTATTTCTCCATGGGTCTAATGACCTACCCGCTGAATACCAAGGAGATGTTGGATAAAGAATCATTGTCGAGACGTATGATTAACTTGGCTAAATGCTAACAGAGTTTCGGAATGAAAACCTTCCATCTCTGCCATTCAAAACTTTGTAAAAAATGTATTTGTGTTGTTTTTGCTTATGCAAAAAAATACATTTCATAATGGTCAGGTATTGTTTTCAACATGTGTTTCATATCAGATACAAGAAAGGTCAAATGAAATCTGAAAAAAAATGTTTGCCAGATCTTCTATGAGTGAGCCTTCCAGCACATCTGGGAACCTCTGTAAAAAATTAACTCAACATTGTGGACTCTTGGGATGGCCAGATTATTAACTGGTTTTGCAGAAGCACTCTGTGCAAGCCAAGGCATATAAGAAATATTTTTAGACCTTTAGACCATTAAATACTGTACAGTTATCCTAGTACATGAGAAAAACAGCAGGTATTTAAACGAAGATGTCTAGTTCCATTCACAGAAGAAAAAAGAAACCATGCATTTGTTGGCAATTGCTCTTGACAATTTAGACTCTATAGCTAAAGTGTTATTGGAAGATTGACTGTAGGACATTTTTATTAAAAGAAAATTGAACAGCAAGAATTATAGCACAGTGCAAATTATAATCACATTGGCCTTGAAACTGATGTAGCTTCTGTATAGGAAAGCTGTAGGAACATTTCTCCCAGAACCTCACATAAAATCTGATTTAAATTTCTATTTTTTTTCTTTTCTTGTCAAATACCTTTTTGGAGGTAAGCTCAAGTAAAAAAAATACTAAGGAATATATTGTCACTTAGAACGAGAGATAGTTGAACATTGTTCTTTTCCCCGTAAAGCCTAGGAGAGGATGTTTCTTGATCATCTAACTTAGGTCTGGGAATCACTTTTTATATTGCCCTTATGCGGTACAGTGACCCTGAAATAGTCATACTTAGTTTTTCCCTTGTACCCAGTGAATAAATACCACTTAATCCATATTACTTCTGTTTGGCAGGAGTTAGTTTAAGCAAGAGATCCCCCAGGAGCTTAAAATATACTGATACTCCCCTCTCTCCCTTCTCCTGGCACTGATATTTATTTTTTTAAGTTCCTCATTGTAATATGTAGCAATGATTGACAACCACTGAAAAGCAATGTATCTTAGATGGGGGCGAGTGGGGGGGATCTAAAAGTGACCTAGTCATGGATGAATCCAAATGATTTATTGAATTGAGCCTGAATCTACGCAAACGGTTTGAAAGATTATTTTTTCTGAGCCACATATTGGCTTATAGTCATAGATAATAGATAGCCTGAAAGATGAAAATGGCCAATCATTCATAATTTTTTCTGCTGAATATATTTAGTACTAGAGTATAGCCTAAATTACTTTCTACATCTTTATGCAAAAAAACAAACAAACAAAAAGGGATTGAATGGCAATGTTAGGAGCTTAACAGCAGGCCAGGTCCCAGCCTTACTGTTTGGTTGGGATTAGCTACTTATACTCCTAATCGTTTATGAAGGCATCAACTAATCTAAGTGAATCTCACCCTGAATCACTTCAACACCCTAAACACCAAGAATTCAGGACGGTTAAAACACTAGAAAATAAGAAGACATGTTAAACCATATCATTTGGCATAAGACTATCTCTTTTAGTTCTAATAGCTTAAATTGAGTGGGATTCATAGTCTTCATTTTTAACTTTTTAAGGAGTAATAATTCAATAATTCAGCAAATGTTTATTGAATGCCTACTATGTGCCAAGCACCCTTTTAGGACTCATGAAATTTACAAAAGAGCATAAAAATGAATAAGACAATTATACATGAGGAGATGTTAAGTGCAATGAAGGTATATAAAGCAGGGAGGGGGAAAGAAGTTTGCATTTCATAGTATCAGGAAAAGCTTCACTGAGAAGGTGACTATTGAGCAGATACCTGAAAAAGATGAGAGTTATGCAGATATCTGAGCAAAGAAAGTTGCAGCCTGCGTGCTCAGCAAGCACAATGCTTGGAAAGAAGTCTTTTTACTTTTGTCAATATTATTTGCATATAGATAATTCATCAACAGAGCGAACTTTTCCTATCAAAAGATTCTATCTCTTCCAGCCTCCATTTTAAGTTATTATACTGTTAACATGTTTGATTATATGGCATAGATAATAACTCCTAGCAATTTTGAACCCTGAGGGAGCTAACCCTAACACTAACTCTAACTTTGCCAATTTTTCCAACAAGGAAGCTAAGTCTAAACAAAGTTACTGTATAACTTGCCTGGGCCACATACAAGTGTGGGCCTGCCATGTTTTATTTCAAGCCTGTCTGACTCCAAAGTCATGCTCTAAAGAGCTATATATAATGATTTTTATCAACTTTGCACTAAAATGCAAGGGAGCATCTTTTAATCACAGTGGATATACTATAAACAACATGAATAATTTTTTAGTATCTATGTGAGCTTCTGAAAGTCATTTTACCTTTTTCAGAATTTGTTTTCTCATTTATTAAACAAGGAGGCCTAAGTCATCTGTTAAATCCCACAAAATATTATTATTCTGTGATATATTGACTTTGGCAACTTTAATCTTTTGAGTTCCACCAAAGCGAAGATATAGTCAATAAAAACATATCGATTTCCTTTTCTGAGACAAGCACAATCAAAACCACCGTGTCACAAAATAATTTTTAAGAATTTAATTATATGCTTTGGTACAAAACACATAAAGTTTTAACCTAAATTCCAGTCAAACCAACTCTGTGTGCCTACTGAGCTTTGTGTTTTAACTTACAAATGGCAGATGCGTGATCATTGATTCTGGTGATATTATTGAAAAAATATGGAAGAAGATGGACTCTCTTAAAAAATCTAAAATGACCACATATCACCTCACTCCCCACTCATGTCAGTCTATTTATTTCTTCCGTAGCACTCATCTCAACCACCAGCATTAGAAATATATTCTATGAGGGCAGGGACAGGTCCATCTGGTTCCCATCTATGCCTGTGGCTTCTAGTATTGTGCCTACTATACAGTAAGTTATCCACAAATATTTATTGAATGAAATGTACAACTGAATTAATTTCAAAATTGAGGATAAATCCGAGTTTAATACTGGTTTTTCAACTGACATCTTGAAATCTAAGTCAACCTTGGACTCTAGCCCTCAATCAGTTACTAACTTAAGCTACATTACCATCTAGTCTTCGGTTTCCTCATCCATAAAGCAAACAAGGAGATGAGAAAAGATCTTTTCCAAATTACTGATCTGCTGAATTGTACTACTGGTGTAAAATATAGAAAAACACCTGATTTAATAAAGGTTTAACCTGGTTATCCTAACTTTATGTAGACCAGAGATTAAAACTAAAATGTTTGCTGGGCCAGGCAGGAAATATAAATAAGTAAAGTAGGCCGAATGACAAATTGCCTTAAGTAATTTACAGTCACAAGGGACAAAGTAAAAAACACCAAAAACGAACAAGAATGCAAATAAAATAAAGCCACAAAAGGAAGAACATTTGTCTAGTTTCTTGGGATCACAGTCTCTTCAGGGGCCGAGAATGGTCCCTATGCTCCATGTTATATGGATGCAATTAATGTTAAGTAACTGAATGAGGATAAATCATTAGCTTGCATGGACCAAAACATAAGACTTGTGACCTCTGATGAGATTCTTTCAGAAACTTCTTTATCAGACTCCTGCTGTGCTTGTCCAAACTGTCATCTTTATGAGGGTGAAGTTAGTGATATCAGATACACAAACTGTGGGATGTTCGCTGTAGTGAAATCATGTGGATGGATTCTCATCCTGTCAAGTGCAAGTGGAGGACTGTAGCACAGAGGAAGAAGCTGGAGAACCCCACCTGCCCATGACCACGTGAGCGAAACCTCACCACTGAGCACCCAAAGGGGATATGGTCTAGGTAGGTCAGAGATGCAGCAAGTGCTCCCAGGGGGACTGCAGGCCCACATATGAAAAAGGGCCTATGTGCATAAGACAGGCCGGCCGTGCTAGCTTAACCATGACACAGTGTGATTCCTTTAGCTACCAAAGACTGTGGATAGCTGTGACAGCATTTGGCCATCCTCCTAGTCACCGGGTTCCAAAGCTCTGAAATTTGTGTTCTTTCACATTCTTTCATTTTCAGTCCTTTGTCAATTTTTTAAAATTTATTTATTTATATTAGTTTAAAGTATATAGTACATTAGTTAGACATCTATATAGTTCATAAAATGATCCCTCCCAGTTGCTCCCTCCCTCCCCTGGCCTTCCACCTAGCAGTCATTCATCAAATTTTATCAAATCATTCCAGCTGCCCTTCACACCATCCCTCTCTTTCCATTTTCACAGTCCCCAGGTTCATCAACTTTGCTTTTAGGGTACAGCAGCCTCCTAATCTTCTCAGCTTTGGTATTTTCTGACTCTGGTCTTTCGTACAAACGGCAAAGGCTCTTGAATTTCTTCAAAGTAAAGGACATATTGATGTTCAAAACCTTTTACTATCTGGCTTCTACCCAGTTTCCAGTCACTTCTCCCATGAGCTTTCTATTCCCAGGAAATCATTCAGTCAGCAGTTGCCTAAACACGCCTCATTAAGTTCTGCCTCTACGCCTTTGTTGGTATTGTCCCGCCCACCTCGATATGTTTCTACTGCCTGCCCAACAAGCCAAACGTTGTCAGTGTTTTAAAAACCTGTTCAGGTCCTCCCTCCTTGCTCGACAACTTTGCCCAAAGTATTGTTTCCTCCTTTAAATAGTGACAAAATGTAATAGCTATAGTACAGTCTTCACAGTGGGCTTAGAGGTACTTAATATCAGATTTCATATCACTTTGTGGCTGTCTGTGTCCTGCTCCCATATCAGAATATAAAATCTTAGTGATCAACAAGTTTCCTTTATGTCCTTGTAACAACCAGGGCAGCTGACCTTACTTGTAACAAATACTCTATAACTATTTGTTGGATGTGATAAACCCATCTAAGAGAAATAATCAAGGAAGACTTTTCTTCCACCTGGGTACCCAAAACTGAATTCAAAATTAGTATTTGCAGGATGTCTTTACATCCTATAATAGTGTCCAAGGGACTTTTTTTAAAGCCTCACTAAAGAAGTAAGAGAAACAAAATTTTATTTCCCTAGATATAAAGTGTTCTTGCTTACTTTTGAACATCAGGCAAACTGAGATGGGGGAGAGCCAATTTCCTTGGCTGATAAAGACAGACATTTTGAGAATTTCTGTTTGTGTTTCAGGAAAAACTAATGACTTTACCATATACTGCTAAAATGATTTATGTAAAATCATATAAAATTATTATGAATAAGTGAAAAATAAATCAAGGAGAAATTCAAATGTTCTCATTTATTTTTCCTATATCAGCATCACGGGTGATTTTAAATTATTTATATATGCACCTATATTTATTCATTTTGAACCGACATTCTTTAAATCAGGATGAGAGCGCATAGGGAAAGATGACCACAACTGTTTTCTTTCTAGCAATTCTACCAATATTCCAACTTGTCATTAATTGGAGACATTTTATGGAATCAAGACAGGGTATTTACTCATTTCAGTAGAAATTTAATAATGTATTTCCAGGTTCATTCTTCAGAGCTTGTCCAAAATTTCTGAACATCTGGCATCTCCCTCAATGTGATATTCTCATGAACCCTATCTTCTAATATTCAAGTCCTATCCTCATTTAAATGCCTCTATCTTTCTATTGTCCTAATGTTATCGTAACTTACAAAAGCACTTTTAGATTTCGAAAATATACAGATTAAGCACTCAGCAGTGACCTTCCTCTTCTCTTAACCTTCACACTCCAACAATTTTCAATTCTGTCAGGCAAGAAAATCTTTCCTTTCCCTCCAGGGATGCATTGAAAATAAGTTGAAAGACAATACCACTTTTATTAGAAAAATAATTTTTTATGATGACTCTCCCTCACCAAAAAAAACTATAAGGATTTAAATAGGAGAGAAGTTCCATTGACTTTGTAGAGCTTACGATTTTAAAGAATCTGTTTTTTAATCATCAGTTCCAAATTGCTCTATATGCAAAATAACACAAGTATTCATTCTGCTTTTCAGACTGTGCAGGCTGTCATTTATTAAATAAACTTTAATAACCCTCATTAAACTTTAATAAATCCAATTATCATTAAAGTTCTCAGTTGTGATAATGGCATGATGGTTATACAAAAAAAAAGTCATCAGTAAGAAATACATTCTAAAGAAATTATAGATAAAATGGCATGATGTCTGCAATTTGCTTTAAAATATTGCAGCCTAAAAAAGGAGGATAGATGAAATAAGATTGCAAAATGTTAATAATCATTAAAACTGGATAATAAGTACATAGGGGTTTATTATACTGTTACTTTTATGTATACTTGAAATTTTCCATAATAAAATGTTTTAAAACTCCATAATGTTCTGCTGTTCTTGTTACATCATCACCTTTTCACCTCTCTTCAATCACAAGTCCAAGGTGCATATTCTATTGTATATCCTTTCCCAGGGAAAGAAAGAAAAAACCAAAGAGCCCATTGCGGATTCAGCCAGGGGTCATACTCAAGGTGCTGGCCTCTTCTTCAGCTGCAGGTATCTTGCGAAGACTCAGCAGGATTAAAATCTGATAACAAATTTTCTCGCTTCTATGAAGCACCTAACACTACAGAAGTCAGTTTTAGGCATTGCTTACAAATTGTTGCAGAATATATAGTTATTAATGAATACGTATAAACTCGTGCTGAAAATAAACTGCGTGCATTCTATAGATAATTTGCTGTGTGTACTTTGATGCTTGGGGATCATGAAGAATCCTATGTTCTATTGCATGATAAGAACATGAAGAGCAAGAAGAAATTTTTGATGGCCCTGAACTTAACAGGAGCAGCTTCAATAGAAGATTTTTCAAACAAATAGTGATAAAGAATCATTCATAAGTAAATGAGATTTGGAGGAATGACATTTATTTGACGCAAACACCACAAAGACACAAGGTAATTAGAGCTTAATACAGAAAGAAGGCTCATACACAGCAATTTTCCCAAATGCATCTATAGTTATAAAATTAATTAGGACTTTTTGGAATAAAAAGTATAAGAAAGCAGCTAAATAATAGAGAATTATTTATAGGTTCTTGGAAACATTTTAATTACTCACATCTGGAAATAATGTTTATAGTCCTCTCCAAAAACTGTCTCAAAACCAATTCCTTATTTTAGTGGCTATTATCTGGCCCTGGCCCAGGCCCTGGCCTTGGTTGGTCCCACTGGGTTAGCTCACATGCCAAAGAGGATGACTTCTGGGGCAGAGTGATCTCAGCAAAAAGACTTAATACCACTTCATAAGGAAGAATGGAAGGGAAGAGGGACAGCTAACCTATGAATGGTAGGCTAAGGTGACACATAAAAGCTACTTTCAAATATTTGAGATATTTTATAAAAGAGAATAAATCTATTTTATATAACCCAAGAGTGGGCAAGACTCAGTGAGGAAAGTTTTAAGGATCCAGATTGCAGTTTGATTTACAAAGAGCTTTCTAACAATTGGAGCAATCCTTTAGTGTAATTGACAAGTCCTTTGAAGGAATATATCCTGAGGCTACCCAGTGGGGTTTGAGAGATATTTTGCAGAGCTGTTCAAAATGTCATCTGCAGAGTAGTGCTGGTCCACATATTGTTGTTGGTTTTTTTTCCCTTGAGATTTACATTTTAATGTATTTTTTTTACCATAGTTTTACTACTAAAATCATGTTTACTATAAGATAAAAACATATTACATTACCAGGAAATTCCACCAATAAAATGTATACCACTTACATATTTATGTATGAAATATTTTATCTGCCTTTATCTTTTCTGACATAAGATTTTAATTGTGGTAAGAACACTTCACATGAAATCTATCATCTTAACAAATTTTTAAGTGTGTAATAAAGTAATGTTAATTACAGGCACAGTGTGGATCAGCAGGTCTCTAGAACTTAATCATCTTGCATAACTGAAACTTTATACTTACTGAATAGCAACTTCCCATTTCCTCCTCTTACAGCCCCTATTTCTATGTGTTTGACTACTTCAGATACCTCTTCTAAGTAGTATCATGCAGTATCTGTCCTTTTGTGTCTAGCTTATTTCTCTTAGCATAATTCTCAAAGGTTCATCCATGTTGATGCATATGGCAGGATTTTCTTCTTTTTTTAAGGTAGAATAATATTTCATTGTATATATAAGCCATATTTTCTCTCTCCAGTCATCTGTCCATAGACATTTAGGTTGTTTTTTCATCTTGGCTATTGTGAATAATGTTGCAGTGAACATGAGGGTGCAAATAATTGATTTCCACACATTCTTTCATACTAGTTCACAACAAGAGAGTTTGTGCCAGATTATAAATCGAAGCACCACTTCCTTCATCAATAAGACTTGTTATGGAAAGAAAATGTCATTGGAACTAAACAATTTAGTTAGTGACATTTTTGAGTACTTCATTGCAATGGAAGAAATTTACCTATTAAATAGTAAATACTAGAGACTTCACTGTAATCAAATTATCACACTATAAAGCATATTTAAATGGAAGGTCTTTTTTAACCCTAAGGTTTATATTTCCCCAATTGAAAATGTGTTTGAAAACCACACATCACAATAATATAAAATTTAAAAAAAAAAAAAAAAAAGAAGATCATTGCTCTTCTCTGGAACTATTATAAGGAATTATTAGTTAGATGTGCACTAGGCAGAGCCTTTAGGTTGAATGAATGATACATACTGCATATATGCATGTGCTACTATTTAAAAATATAGATTCTGTTATGGTTATAAAATAAGAATTCATTTTTAAATGCTACCGTGCTAGTTGCTCTTCCTTTACATATATTTTTCCATGCATTATACACACACACTAAAAGTACTATTTGTTAGGCAGAAGTCCAAAACACTTTTTTATGTGATGAACACTCTTACACAAATAAGTTTGCTAATTATCCAGGGCTTCTGCATATAGCTGTGCGGTTCATATACTGCAAAAAGCAAGGAGTGAGGATACCAGTGGGGCTAGAACTCCACCTCTGTGTGCTTACTCAGCTATGAGCCCTGGCAGTGAAACTGTGCCAGGCCTGGGGCGACCAACCATTTGGGCTTGCCCAGGATTCAAAGTCCTATATCTTGGGAAACACTTCACTCCCAGACAAACTAGGATGGTTTGTCACCTTTATGAAGGAACATAGGTGTCATAATGTGCTAATGTCATCCTTAGAATCTTGCCTAATGAACTGTAATCCTAAAACAGCTGAAGCGGTAAAGTCGTTTTCACATTACCTCTTTTCTCCTTATATTTTCAAGGTGAAAGAGCCATGTAATCATGCCAACATCCTGACCAAACCTGATCCAAGAACCTTCTGGACTAATGATGATTCAGGTATTATTGGGAAAATACACTCCTGCCCTATGATATACAGAAAGCATTCTGTAGTAAAATCCTACACCAAGACAAGGTGTGGAGCAAATTTTTGGTTTTGTTTGTTTATACCTAGTCCAGTCCTTGAATATACTTCACAATCATTTTAAAAAATAATCCAAATCTTCTTTTCAGTAACTAAATATCTTCTTTTTCAGTAGCTAAAGCAAATATACTATCAGGTACAGCTTTCTGGTTCATGAAGTATATTAAAGAGTTGGGTGAGACAGAGAAATGAGTCTATTTTTCTGGAGTGGGTGACAGAGGGACATGATAAGGAAGGCAAATACATTGGTCTCAGTTTTTCTTCCAGGGGAAGGAAGGGATTAAAAAACCTAAGGTGAGTCATACTTCAGAATGCTTCGTGGAGGGCAGATATGACTTACTCTATCAATCCAGGTATATAAATCTAATCGGAATCAGAAGAATAACACTTTCTAGGATCTGAAAATATGCTTCCAGTTACATAAATTACACTCAGACAAAGGGTAGGGTATGTTCTCATAGGAGACAGAAGATATCTTTTTGTTCTTTTTCAAACACATTGAGCAATGAGGCCTAATTGCACCAAGTAAAGACATTGGAATTGAAAAGGGGAGATTAAGCGAAAGGAGCTAAAATAATTAAGAGAGTGCTACTAGAGCTTTCACTTTTTCTAATTAAATAGAGAACCAGTGATGTCACCTAATATTTGTATTAAGCCTCATGGTTTTACAAAGTGCATTCACAAAACTCTAATTTAGTGTCCTCCTCCTCTCTGTGTGAGAGATGAGATCAAAAGGTGAAAGAAGTAAGCTGACAT
>NW_011888805.1:12049882-12054809 GCF_000151845.1 Pteropus vampyrus
TCACAATAATATAAAATTAAAAAAAAAAAAAGAAGATCATTGCTCTTCTCTGGAACTATTATAAGGAATTATTAGTTAGATGTGCACTAGGCAGAGCCTTTAGGTTGAATGAATGATACATACTGCATATATGCATGTGCTACTATTTAAAAATATAGATTCTGTTATGGTTATAAAATAAGAATTCATTTTTAAATGCTACCGTGCTAGTTGCTCTTCCTTTACATATATTTTTCCATGCATTATACACACACACTAAAAGTACTATTTGTTAGGCAGAAGTCCAAAACACTTTTTTATGTGATGAACACTCTTACACAAATAAGTTTGCTAATTATCCAGGGCTTCTGCATATAGCTGTGCGGTTCATATACTGCAAAAAGCAAGGAGTGAGGATACCAGTGGGGCTAGAACTCCACCTCTGTGTGCTTACTCAGCTATGAGCCCTGGCAGTGAAACTGTGCCAGGCCTGGGGCGACCAACCATTTGGGCTTGCCCAGGATTCAAAGTCCTATATCTTGGGAAACACTTCACTCCCAGACAAACTAGGATGGTTTGTCACCTTTATGAAGGAACATAGGTGTCATAATGTGCTAATGTCATCCTTAGAATCTTGCCTAATGAACTGTAATCCTAAAACAGCTGAAGCGGTAAAGTCGTTTTCACATTACCTCTTTTCTCCTTATATTTTCAAGGTGAAAGAGCCATGTAATCATGCCAACATCCTGACCAAACCTGATCCAAGAACCTTCTGGACTAATGATGATTCAGGTATTATTGGGAAAATACACTCCTGCCCTATGATATACAGAAAGCATTCTGTAGTAAAATCCTACACCAAGACAAGGTGTGGAGCAAATTTTTGGTTTTGTTTGTTTATACCTAGTCCAGTCCTTGAATATACTTCACAATCATTTTAAAAAATAATCCAAATCTTCTTTTCAGTAACTAAATATCTTCTTTTTCAGTAGCTAAAGCAAATATACTATCAGGTACAGCTTTCTGGTTCATGAAGTATATTAAAGAGTTGGGTGAGACAGAGAAATGAGTCTATTTTTCTGGAGTGGGTGACAGAGGGACATGATAAGGAAGGCAAATACATTGGTCTCAGTTTTTCTTCCAGGGGAAGGAAGGGATTAAAAAACCTAAGGTGAGTCATACTTCAGAATGCTTCGTGGAGGGCAGATATGACTTACTCTATCAATCCAGGTATATAAATCTAATCGGAATCAGAAGAATACCACTTTCTAGGATCTGAAAATATGCTTCCAGTTACATAAATTACACTCAGACAAAGGGTAGGGTATGTTCTCATAGGAGACAGAAGATATCTTTTTGTTCTTTTTCAAACACATTGAGCAATGAGGCCTAATTGCACCAAGTAAAGACATTGGAATTGAAAAGGGGAGATTAAGCGAAAGGAGCTAAAATAATTAAGAGAGTGCTACTAGAGCTTTCACTTTTTCTAATTAAATAGAGAACCAGTGATGTCACCTAATATTTGTATTAAGCCTCATGGTTTTACAAAGTGCATTCACAAAACTCTAATTTAGTGTCCTCCTCCTCTCTGTGTGAGAGATGAGATCAAAAGGTGAAAGAAGTAAGCTGACATATTTAAAACTTACAACCAGAAAATAGCTAGGGCTGGGAGTGGGATGGAGAACCTGTGTGTCCAGTTCTACATCTCACTTCATAGGAAGAGGAGGTTCTCTTCTGTGAAGCAGCGTGAGCTAAATTTGTACTTTAATCTTTTCTTCATAAAAGAAGAGTCAGAGACCATGCCTATTAGCAGAAGAGGGAGGGGTTCAGAAGAGAAGTGAAAAACTCTCTGATGCCTTTTTTTCAAAGACCAGGCTGATGGTCTAAACTTATTATCAATTTCATCTGTCAAAAAAAAATGGTTCTGTCTTGTTTTATGTCTTTTGAAGAAAGATGAAGAAACATGAAAGTGAATTGGCCTATTTATGCTATCATTTTGGACCATTAGTAGAACAACCACAAAATAAACAAGCCATCCACAAATTAAGACTGCTATTAAGAGCTACTGCACATATACTGCGAAGAAGCTATGTTGAACAAAACACTGCAATTTAAAAAATAAATGATTCTCAAAGGTATATAATGAGAATGGAATGGGAGGGGAATCTGTACAGGACAGGTCCAGAAAATGATGCTCAGGTACTTTTTGGAGCTAGAGAAATTATGTTATAAGAAAAACTAATGCAAAATGTATAGAGAAATAAGAACAAGAACACTTCAGATGCACTTATTTAAATTTTTTTAAAATTATTTTTGTCATCAATGAGGCTACGAAGACATAATGTCCCTCCTGCAACAGCTTATCTAATGAAGATCTTTCTAGACCAAGGTCTACGTGTAGTGAATTTTTTTTGGTGGGGGAGGGGCTAGTGGTTCAATAAATTACTGAGACAAGAGTATTATAATCTCCACCTAAGGTGGTGGAATTATCCTCTGCTTCTTTTAATTCAGTCAGTTTTTGCTGAATATATTTTGAAACGCTGATATTAAGCACATATGCTTTATAATTGTTATGATTTCCTGATTAATCAATCATTTAGCATTACAAAATGTCCCACTTTATCCTAGTACAAATCTTTGTTTGAGGTCTATCTTTTCTGATATTAATATAACCAAGTCAGCCTTCTTATGCCTATTCTTCACATGGTATATCTTTTCTATCCATTTACCTTCACCCTATCTGTGTCTTGTAGTTAAAGTGCTTCTCTTACAGACTTCATATAGTTAGGTTTTCTTTTAAATCCTATCTGACAATCTCTATTTTTTTATTTGGAATGTTTAGACCACTTATACTTAATATAATTGTTGACCTGATTAAATAAAACTATATCATCTTGCTACTTATTATCCTCATGTCCCTTCTCTTCTTAGTTTGCCTGTTCTTCCTTTCCTGACTTCTCTAGGATTATTTGAGTATTCTTTAGAATTCAATATTAATTTATTTATCGACATAGTGGTGGCTCTAAGAATTACAAGAAATAACTTTTAAATTTTCTCAGACCATTGTCAAAATCTTGAAACAGTATAGTTCCATTTTCCGCACTTTCCCTCTCTTCCTTTACATTATCATTGTCAAAAATGTTACTTCTACATATGAAATAAAGCCTGCAGTACAGTGTATTTCAGAGAAAACATCTTTAATATTTACCCTGATGTTTACCATTTATGATGTTCTTCAGTTCTTCTTAAAGATTCAAATTTCCCTCAAGGATCATTTCTCTTAGCCTAGAAAAACTTCCTCGAGCATTTCTTATAATGCAATGATTCTCTGATAATGGTATCTTTTAATTCTTTTTATCTTCATGATATGGCTTTGTGAATCAAAATATCTTTATTTCATTCTTAAAGGATATTTTTTCTAGATATGAAATTCTAAGTGAATGTCATTATCTTTCTTTCATCATTTTAAAGATGTTAGTCCATGTCTTCTGGCCTCTAGAGTGTTTAAGAAGAAGTCAGTGATCATGTAATTATTGTTACCCTGAATGTAATACGTTGTTTTTCACTAGCTGCTTTAATTTTTCTTAATCTTTGTTTTTTATCAATTTGATTATAATGTATCTAGACTAGAATCTATGTTCTTTAAGATGTTTAGAAAGTTAAATATTCTTCTAGTATATTAGTAGTTTTCTTAGAATTTGAATCTGAGAGATACAATTGTTTCTGCTGTGCTTTCGACATTGCAATGTGCCCTTTCTTCTTCAGCAAATCGTCACTCTTACTAAAACTTTCTAAATGCCTTCCATGTGTCAAGGATAAACACAAGCTAAAGCTACTCCACAATCATCCTTCCACAACATGCAAATTCTTTACAAAAGCCATATTCTAGTCACAATATGAATTTGATTATGATAAGCTTTACCAATTCCTGAAATAATTGTGATAAAAATGATTCCATCATTTCCCATGGAAAATATATTTTAGTGGATGGAATATTTTCATTCGAAGCCAGCCATCATCAGAGCGCTTCACTTTTTAAATCTAATGTGTAGTCTCTTAATACATAGCTTAAGGAGAGTTAAATATTAGAGGTAACTAGTCCACTTTACTTGATAGAAATACAATTTAAATCAAATATTATTTGGGTTTTTTTTTTTGTAAAGAATTATTGAGGTTTGGTTCACCTTGAAATCTGGTGAGATTGCCTAGATTTTCATACTTGCTGTCTTTTTGCATTACTACCAGGGGACAGGACTTGCATACTCAGTTACCATATGCAGATATTGATAGTTGAAGAAACAAAAGTAATTTTTAAAAAGTTTTTTTTTAAAATATAATATAAAAGTATCAATGTTCATCATAGGAAAGAAATGGAAAATAGAGAAAGGAAGAAAATAAATCACCCATAATCCTACCACCTATACTTTTTGTTATTAGACTTCGCTTTCTTATGCATTCCCAGCAGTTTTCTGACAATGAGCAAAGAGGATGCACAAATTTAGGCTCTTTTCTATTATCTCTGTTTTTAGGCTTTGAAACTTAAGTTATTAGTTTTTGTACACCTTCATTTTTTAATTGCTGGTTCTGTAATGACTAGCAACATCCTCTTAAATTAGAATTTCAAGGTAGGATGAATTTCCCCGCACTTTCAGAATGTGTATTTTTTTCAGTACTATTATTGGCTATTCAGATAATATTCTTTGCTTAAAGGAAGTCAGATAATGAAATGGTTAAACAATAAGGTGTCTTTTACAAGAGCCATGATTCTAACCTGGCACTCATTTTGCTGGGTGAAAATATGAGACCTTGATGTTCTCCCTGGGCTTACTTGAAATCTCTTTTTAACAAGAACATGAATTTGTACCCTTGAGATGTTTAAAATGTCTAGATTTCTTTCAAGCAAAACTTAAAGAAAGAATCATTATTGTGCAAATTTTTTTCCCTAAAA
>NW_011888805.1:12055688-12058273 GCF_000151845.1 Pteropus vampyrus
AAATTTGTAGACAGGTATTTATTCCAGTGAGTAGCGAAATGTCATTTCAAAACCTCTTTGTTTAAAGATATTAAGTCATGCTCATATAGCATTTAAGTGTGACAGCTAAGTTTGTCAAATCTGATCTTCGTGATGGTCCTGCTCCCGAGTGCATGAATGTGTGACTATAGACTGTTTAGCTCAGCACAGAGAAGCCCCCTCCTTTTCCTTCAGATTATGTAAATTAAGAATTCAGCTTTCTGAAGCTTTGCAGTTGGAACAAAATCTGTTTCTGCCTTTGTCGGACTCACCATTTTCTCTTCCTCTTTGTTATGAACAAAATTACTTGTTTTTTCTGCTGTTTTACTCAAGGCTAAACCAACAGTATTTCATAACGGCAGATTTTTTTCCGATTCCCCAGGGCTCTTTTAAAAGATTTTCACACGGTGTTTCCTTCTGCCCATTTTACCCAAATCATTCATTTTATGTGTAAGATCTTGGATTTCCAGAGTATTAAAGAACATTTTATTATGGTTAAAATGGTACTAGGAAAATTTTCACTTAAAAAATACAAGAAAATAGATTACATGCAACTTCATTATTTTAGCAAAGTCATTTTTCTTATATTTTAATAAATCTTTTCTCGTTTTATTAGTTTACAGCAGACTAATATGACAGATTTTCAAAACGTGGTGGATTTTAGTTGCAGCTAATGTTAAAATGTCCTAATGCATTTTATTATTTTAAACATACTGAAATATTCAGCTTTTGCCAGCTTTTTTTTTTTTTTTTGCCCAAGAAGAGTGTCCCATAATACCCGATACATAATACATAAGACTATATTTCAGGAGGTTATGTGTCTATCATAGGAAAAACATTTTAAAATTTTGGATTTTTGCCCTTATTAACAAAAGTATTTTATTTGGTCATATATAAATATTGTTTGTAAAATCTGAAGAGTTGATTTTACAACT
This sequence comes from Pteropus vampyrus, assembly GCF_000151845.1. Lineage (NCBI taxonomy): Eukaryota > Metazoa > Chordata > Mammalia > Chiroptera > Pteropodidae > Pteropus > Pteropus vampyrus. Next base: position 12,056,642 of record NW_011888805.1, read on the forward strand.
TTAAAATTGCATGTAATAAATAAACTAGGCCAATGACCACTAACAAAAACGGCTTATCCCAGGAATGAAATGGCCCACAGAGAGAGGCAGGAGCAGGGCAGAGAGTGAAGAATTAGGAATAAAGGGGTGAGGTGGGTGGGGCTAGGATGAGCATAGCAGGGTAGAGGCGCTGATAAACCTGGGAGGCTCAGAGACTGGGAACAGAATTAGAATTTAGGGAAGGGAGACTCCAGCAAACTCCTTTGTGAAATAAGAGTTGATTGAAGTAAATCGACTCTAAGATTCTTATTCTGAAACTCCTTTTTTCTATGAAGTTGTAAAATGACAGTAAACTAAAAGGATTTAGAAAAAAAAATAGCGTCTGGGTGGGCTGAGGCCATTGGAATAGACTTTGATGAGCATCTTATCTCTGGGAACCCTAACTCTCCATCTTCGGAAATATTGACGATCAGCTTTTTCCACTGATTAAAATTTTGGCTCTGAGAGGAAATTTTTATATTAATAGTTCAGCTGCACTGTTCTTATAGATATTTAATTACATAACACACAGGAGTTTTCAAAGCATTCTCCCATATCTAATCTTATCTGACCTTTCCAAACACCCTGTGGGTTTTGGATTAAAAAAAAAAAAAAAAAAAGGCTGTTAACCCTCAGGATACTTGAAGATGTTAAGTGCTAACTATTAAGATACAAAAGCTAAGACACAGAGCTGAAGTCAGATTTCCTGGAAACTCCTCCAGTTCTCTTTCTACAGCTTCCAAAAGGTGAGTGGAGCTTTGTAATGTGAGAGAGTAGCTTGAACATGGGCACGATTGTTTGGGGAAAGAGCAATAAGTAAAAGAAGAGATACAAACTGAGATGTAGTCTTGCCATTAGGCACAGGAAGCTGGGAAAGGGAGAACATTAAGGCAAATGCAGGATGTGTTTTACAAGAGTGAGAGACATTGTATCCTTTTCTGTCCAGCACTCTGCTAGGTTCTAGGGAGGAGACGATCGTTTTTGCCATTGAAAATTCAGGTAGATAAACTGGATGGACTATGAATAAAATAGTTTAAATAATGATTTTAATAATATAAATTAAAATAATGATTGCCTACAGATATGTGAAGGACTGTCACTTGGAACAGATAGGAAGGTAGATTATTTTACTGATTAAAAGCAGAGCTTTTGATCTTGGAAAAACCTAGATTTGCATTCTGGTTTTGCCATTGCTAGCTATGTTGCATCATACAACTGTTTACTTCTTTTTAAGCCGTGGGTCTTAAGAATGTATCAGGAGATAGTAACAGCTTTTTTTGTTATAAGGTCATTATGAGGATTAAAGGAGAAATTGTATAAAAAGCACTAAAGCATAGTATCTGCCACTTAGTATGATCATTCAGTTGTTAGCTATTACAATAGATGCACTAAACTGTGGACAGTACAGAAAGGAACACATTCATTTCTAATCAGTATATTCTTAGCACCACAATTGTGTCCGGCTTTAGAATATACAGAAGAGCTATTCTTTAATAAACTTTCGTGAGTATATTTGAACATGGTCTAAGGAAGAACTCTACCGCTTGATGCTAGTTGACAATGATAGAGATAGCCTTGGAAGTAGAGGTGATTTTAGTGAAAAATTAAAGAGAG
>NW_011888805.1:12059138-12061744 GCF_000151845.1 Pteropus vampyrus
TATATAAATATTGTTTGTAAAATCTGAAGAGTTGATTTTACAACTTTAAAATTGCATGTAATAAATAAACTAGGCCAATGACCACTAACAAAAACGGCTTATCCCAGGAATGAAATGGCCCACAGAGAGAGGCAGGAGCAGGGCAGAGAGTGAAGAATTAGGAATAAAGGGGTGAGGTGGGTGGGGCTAGGATGAGCATAGCAGGGTAGAGGCGCTGATAAACCTGGGAGGCTCAGAGACTGGGAACAGAATTAGAATTTAGGGAAGGGAGACTCCAGCAAACTCCTTTGTGAAATAAGAGTTGATTGAAGTAAATCGACTCTAAGATTCTTATTCTGAAACTCCTTTTTTCTATGAAGTTGTAAAATGACAGTAAACTAAAAGGATTTAGAAAAAAAAATAGCGTCTGGGTGGGCTGAGGCCATTGGAATAGACTTTGATGAGCATCTTATCTCTGGGAACCCTAACTCTCCATCTTCGGAAATATTGACGATCAGCTTTTTCCACTGATTAAAATTTTGGCTCTGAGAGGAAATTTTTATATTAATAGTTCAGCTGCACTGTTCTTATAGATATTTAATTACATAACACACAGGAGTTTTCAAAGCATTCTCCCATATCTAATCTTATCTGACCTTTCCAAACACCCTGTGGGTTTTGGATTAAAAAAAAAAAAAAAAAAAGGCTGTTAACCCTCAGGATACTTGAAGATGTTAAGTGCTAACTATTAAGATACAAAAGCTAAGACACAGAGCTGAAGTCAGATTTCCTGGAAACTCCTCCAGTTCTCTTTCTACAGCTTCCAAAAGGTGAGTGGAGCTTTGTAATGTGAGAGAGTAGCTTGAACATGGGCACGATTGTTTGGGGAAAGAGCAATAAGTAAAAGAAGAGATACAAACTGAGATGTAGTCTTGCCATTAGGCACAGGAAGCTGGGAAAGGGAGAACATTAAGGCAAATGCAGGATGTGTTTTACAAGAGTGAGAGACATTGTATCCTTTTCTGTCCAGCACTCTGCTAGGTTCTAGGGAGGAGACGATCGTTTTTGCCATTGAAAATTCAGGTAGATAAACTGGATGGACTATGAATAAAATAGTTTAAATAATGATTTTAATAATATAAATTAAAATAATGATTGCCTACAGATATGTGAAGGACTGTCACTTGGAACAGATAGGAAGGTAGATTATTTTACTGATTAAAAGCAGAGCTTTTGATCTTGGAAAAACCTAGATTTGCATTCTGGTTTTGCCATTGCTAGCTATGTTGCATCATACAACTGTTTACTTCTTTTTAAGCCGTGGGTCTTAAGAATGTATCAGGGGATAGTAACAGCTTTTTTTGTTATAAGGTCATTATGAGGATTAAAGGAGAAATTGTATAAAAAGCACTAAAGCATAGTATCTGCCACTTAGTATGATCATTCAGTTGTTAGCTATTACAATAGATGCACTAAACTGTGGACAGTACAGAAAGGAACACATTCATTTCTAATCAGTATATTCTTAGCACCACAATTGTGTCCGGCTTTAGAATATACAGAAGAGCTATTCTTTAATAAACTTTCGTGAGTATATTTGAACATGGTCTAAGGAAGAACTCTACCGCTTGATGCTAGTTGACAATGATAGAGATAGCCTTGGAAGTAGAGGTGATTTTAGTGAAAAATTAAAGAGAGAGCTCAATGAATGGTTATCAGGAATATTGAAAAGAGGTTCATAGTTTCTGAGTCCTTTTAACACTAATAGAATCTGTTCACAATTCTGTGAAAAAGCATGAAGTGATGCTGACGGTGCTGTTGAAATAAATCCCCCCAACTTTCGGTACATACAATAGTTTCAAACTTTAAAACAAAGAGAAAAAGGGCATTTAGTGTGCTGCCTGTGAGCTGTCCTTCATATACATGAGTATATGAACACAATAGAGCTAAGGTGAGTGGTTGGGTTATTTTTAGAAATGGCAATGAGTCTACAATGAACCGACCACATGCCTTCACCCAGTCTCTTTGTGAGACAAACTATCAGAAAGCTGTCTGTGAAAATCAGAAGGAATTTCTCTGTAAGGAAAAATAATTGGCTCATATGGAGAAAATAATGTTAGATCCAGGAGTACCATGTTGTAACAAGGTTACCTGTGCTAGACACGTTTTTACTATTTTAATAATTAGTTATGTCTATTTATTCCTCTTTGACATTTTTATGTAAGCGTATATTCTAACATTTTAAAGATATTAATCTTTTAATAACAATGTAATATGTAATGCATTATATAATGCATACATACACATTATATAATGTTTATAATATTAATTCTAATTCTCAGTACCTGTTTTAAGAAAAAAGATGGAAAAGGAATAGCAGTCCTAGGAGCCTTACAAGGTCCCTGTGAACCTTACAAAAACTAATAATCCTAAAGAAAAGGAAAGTCCTAAGGGAAAAAAAAATGGGAAGTAGGAAGAGGTAGAAAGAAGGCGGCAGAGGAGAGTGGCAAATGGGGCTTGGACAGAAACGATGTCTGTTGGACTTATTTCTGCCCTTTGGTTGTTTTTCATTATAAAAGGAAAAGGCAGAAGGCAGTGGGCCATCAGGGATGCTTACAAGAGCAGCT
>NW_011888805.1:12062664-12090542 GCF_000151845.1 Pteropus vampyrus
AGAGATTTATTCATCAAATATGTCCTATATTTATTGAACGTTTGTGTTTGTGTAAACATCTTTGTTTTCTTCTCTCTCTTACCCCCTTGCCATGTAATATAAAATGTATTGACTTTATATCACAGTCTTTAAGATTTATGAACTTTACATCATAGTATTTAAGTTATAGAATGTCAAAGAGAAGAGTAAACGTCCTACAAGGACTTTGCATCCTGTTCTGGCAAGAGTTATGTTTTTGGTTTTCTGTAGGATAATTATATCATGTTAAGTGGAAGTATAACCTGGTTATTATCTCTGGAGATTAAGTAGAAGATGTATATGGATGCCAAGTTGTCAAAGGGTGGACTTGTGATAGTTAATTTTATATATCAACTTGTCTGGTCCAAAGTGCCTAGATATTTGGTTAAATATTATTCTGAATGTTTCTCTGAGGGTGTTTTTTTGTATGAGATTAATGTTTAAATCAGTAAACTTTGAGTAAAGCAGATTATTCTCTATAATGCGGGTGGATCTCATCTAATCAGTTGAATACCTTAGTAGAACAAAAGCTGACCTCCCCTGAGCAAGAAAGAATTCTGCCAGCAGAAAGCCTTTGGATTTGACCTATAACACTGGTTCTTTCCTGGGTACCTAGGTTTCAGGCCCACCCTGCAGATTTTGGACTTGACAGCCCCTATAATTGCATGAGTCAATCCCTTAAAATATCTGTCTCTCTCTCTCTGTCTCTCTGTCTCTCTGTCTCTCTCTGTCTGTCTCTCTCTGCCTCTCACTCCCTCCCTCTCTCTCTCCACACACATACACACGCCACACACAATATTGGTTCTGTTTTTCTGGAGGACACCGAGTAAAACACACGTATGTTTATATAACCACAGATATGAAAATGCAATTCCCCACCAACTTGGTGGTAAGTGTTTGCAGCACTTGCACGTGTGCTGTGGCTCTTGCCACCTCTGACAACCTAACAATGGTCATTCTGCTATGGCTTTAAAACTACACCCTAGGCACTGCACGATAGGGCTCCTATTATCATGGTCTCACCATTGTGTAGAGAGGGATATTTTAAAAGAAAATAAAGTGGAAAGGTTTTGTATTAAATGTTCATTCAGGCTTTCTAACAGTAGAAAAGTTATGGAAGAACTTTGCGATTGCAAAGAGAAAGAGAAAGAGAAAATCCTCTGTGAGAAGACCGTGCTATCCCGTGTCCTCAGGCTGGGCGAGAGGTTCCGAAGCTCTTGGGGAAAGTGGGTTACATGACAGAAGTCAAACCGGTTAGGACAGCATTCTTTTCTACCAACCAAACTCAAATAGTATCATTAATTAAGAGGGTTTCCCCCTCTATTGCTATAGATCTGCAAATGCACTGTGACATTCTATTACTGTCATCTACCAAGGGTACAGGTAATTTTACAGACTATGTCAGGCAATCGTAGAATGCTGGGAAAAGACCTTGAGAGCCCCAGGCTGCCTCCCTTGGAAAGGTAGCTTGCTATCACTGTCTTTAAACACTAAAGAAAGGGCAGTTCTCCTCAGTCAGCTGCCGATGTCTTATGAACATGATCACTCCTCACCTGCAAAACTGGGGAGGTTATCAACAGAACAGGCCAGAGGGCTTTCAGCTGAAAACAGAAGGAAAAGAATTATGGGACCTAGTGGTCTTCTCGTTTTAAATTCTATCTTTATAGACAAAGAATTGGGGTCAAAGGAGAATTTGGGGGACAATGTTAAAAGGAGAGAATAAAAGAATATATATTATTCTGACTTGTTGGAAGATTACCTGTGGTCCTTGGAAAAAGAGGCTAAATTGACATTTTAAATAAGCTGGGCGAACGAAAGCCTTGATGGCTACCCTTCCAATGGTTTGATTCTCTGAACTTGACAAAGTATTCATTTGATGCTATTAAAAAGAGAGCATCTGCTTTCGTTTTCTTGAAAAATGGTTATTTAAAATGATTGTTTAATGATCCCTTGGGACCAAAAGAACAGCCTCGATTTAAAAATCCTCATTGTGTATCATTCATAAAATCTAGTCCCTTGGTTTTCTGAAACAATCGAGTAGTGTAATATGCAATATGTAATAAAATAGCTGTAACCCTGTAACACGAGGGGTTTTAGTTTGCTCTGATTTTGTTTTCTTTTTATAGTGAGTTGTAAAGTGACTATATGGAAATGTATACCCTCGATTATTAAGCGAAGGGAAGAAATCTAAATTTTATTGAGAAGCAGTTACGTGTCCAGAAATATATAAGAGGGATATTAGTAAACTATTTCATTTGTTAAGCACCTCCTATGGGCCAGGGATACTACAGAGAATAACATAGATCCTCTCCCTACTTCACAGAGACTACTTTCTAGTTTGGGGAGACAAACAATAAACCCTAGAAACATGTCAGATAATAAACTAATATGCAGATAATTGAAATAGGGTGAGTAACAAAGGATGGCCAGCTGGTTACTTTAGGTCCACTGTGTAAGTGATGTTTACTCTGACATCTGCGTGGCAAGATGGATCCAGCCACGTGAGTGTCAGAGGAAAGCATTTCAGGTGGAGGACACAGCACAAAGTCTCCAACGCAGACAAAAGCTTGGTCCACTAAAGGAACAGAGAGCCAAGATGGTGGACAACGGGGAGAGTGGAAAGAAAGGACGTTGGAGAAGGATATGTTTGGAGGATGTTGGATAGATAAGAAACATGAACTGTGCTGTCCCGTGTTCAAGGAACTCAAGGTCCAGAGAGGCACCTGAGATTTAAAGAACTAAGAGCACAGACTCCCTCACTAAACGGTACAGCGAGGGAGGCAGGGTTGGATCGAAAGGATTAGCTAGGTGCGGGATATTACAGGAAGCCACATGAAGTGGTTCTGGGCTTCCAGAAGGTCCTTTTAGATTTATCTTTTTCCAGACATCATAGAACTGTACAATATTAGAGCTGCAGGAGAACTTCCAGATCATTCCTCATTTGGAAAAGTGAATCTTCTAAATGGTTAAACATGCCCAAGGCTGTATTTTAATGACATGAAGGCATAACTGGGTCTTCGGAAAAGTAGAACTATCCATAAGCTTACTTTTCCTTTTGGGAAAGGGCTGTTCAACTTAACAAAATAAATAGAGGCCTCCCTGAATGCAGCAACACTGCCTGTCTTAGGCATCCTCATTAGCTTGAAAAATAACACAGTACCTGGCACCAAAGAAGTGCTCAGTGAAGGTCTAAGTCATTAAAAATAACTGGCCATGATCATTTGGAGTTCGTTCCTCTTTCCCTAACTGAAGGATAAGCTAAAAGACCTAGACCTCTGTGCTAGCTGGCCTTCTCTGACCCTCTTGCAATGACTCCATCCTTTCGGTAGGCCAGGATTTCCATTCTATCGTTTCCCATCCACCTGAGCACTTGAGAATTCCTTTGGGTTAGCTTTTGGCTCCCTCTCTGCTTTTTCACCCAAACCTTAAGCTTTACTTCAAACACTTGGTAAACAAGTATTTATTCTGTTATCACATCATTTAGTTCTTTGATACAGTGCATTCTGAAGCATTGTCTGTGGGGAGACCAAGGGAGGAGTAGGAAGTTCAAAGAACAAAGGCCTATCCTTGGCCCAGCAGATTAAGTGGCCTATAGTATTTTCGCGCTTTAAACACGGCACATGCCCTTATTGTTTTGACTTGTTGGAGCCCTCTGCGTTGTATGATGTGTTTTGTTTGTAGAGTGATATGTATATGGTAGGGTTAAGGAACATAGACATATTTTCTGTGCGAGATTCCAACTTGAGCGTAGCACTTAATTCTCTATTTCAACTACCTTTCGCAATTTATATTAAATGCTAATATCTCCATTATGCAGATTAAGAGATTAAGTTTAGAGAATACTTTGTCTATGTCTCATAGGTAATAAGCCTTAGTTGTAGCCTATAAAGCATACCTTCAGCTTGCTACTGACACTCCTGAGCTTGCTGTGGGAGATGGGATAAACATTTATGTAGCTTATATTCAGGGTTGAAATAATAATTAAAAAAAAAAAAATTCCTAAATTGTTTAACATTAAAATGACACCAGTCAACCTTCTGCCAGCCATCCCATCCTGTCTGTGGTTTTTCCACTGCTGGTTACTGTTACCGTTGTCTTATTTTGTTGCTGCAATTTGTAGGCAGTGTTTACAGGAAATAGTCCTTAGGGGCGGGCTGAATTTCTGCTGCTTCTCACTAGATTATATGGTCAGAAATGGGGAGAGATTTACACTGAGCCAATTAAAGCTTTGGGTTTCACTTTAGTTTGGCACAAGATGTCTACCAGAAATCCAGGCTCCTTATTTACTATTGGCACTTTGTAAATAAAGTGGGGGTAAAAGACAGCCCTTTATACTTTCTTCATGTAGGTTACGAGTTTAATATCTGTATCCCAAGGATTCAGTCTGCAAAGAAATTCCAAGCCCTGTGCTGCTGTCTGGATGCCGTGCTGCAGAACTAGTAGGGGAAACAAGTGGGCATGTGGATTCTCCCTGGGTGGAGTGAAGGGAGAAGCTCCCCAGCCCAAAGCTCTCTGGTACACCTTGCCATAATACCGGAAGTTTTGTCATTACAAAGCATTTTTTTTTAATTAAACAAAAAGATCTTTTAAAATGCAAGTGCCTAATAATGAATAAATGCCTACGATAAATGCCTAAAACTGAAGCTATGTCCATAATAGTATAAGGCTTTCAATAAGGCCATAGTTCTCTTGGGTTTAGAAAGTTGCAGATAATATTGAATTTTGACTTTAATATTTTCCACTTTCTTTTGTATCATTTTTTATAATCATGTAAAAAAATTCCCTGGGTGTCATTTTCCAGGCCAATCCTGAGATCTAAATATAAAGCTGTCAAATATGTGTTATTGTTTGCCCTTCATATTGTATTCTAGTTGACAGTCATTATTTTTATTTATTATTCATTGACTTATGCTACATTACACATGGACAACATTCCAAAGATGGGGATGAGGTGAGTTTTCAGCCCATTATAAACCCATTGGTTTGTGGCTAGCTAGATTCCCATTCCTCCCACGTCAAGAGCTACCACTGGCCTCCTTCTTTAATTATGCCTTGATTGAAATTTAAAAATTTACTACAAAATCATGTCCCCACCTGCTCTGCCCACTTTCCTGTGGCCCAATTTTCTAGAAGGGATGGGTACAGAAGATTGGTGTGATCGACTAGGAAATATCATTAGTCTCTGTGCTAGAACATAACAATGCTTGTCTAAACTTTCATCCATCTTCCAACTGCATAAATTTCCCCATTCCAACTTCCAACACCCCCTTATATGTTTGTGTATGTAAGTTTGTTCATTTTTAATGAGATAGGGGTATTTTTTAAAAAGCAAATATTCTTAATAGAACGAGTTATAGTTGAATTAAGTCTCCAAACACATTGGAATGTGTTACTTTAAAAGCCTTGGTGAAGGGAATTTCCTTGGTAGCTTTTAGATCTTTTGACACTAGGCCTCGATGTACTGTTAGAGGCAATTCCCCAACTGCCCTTCACTCTGTGAGCTCATGTTTACTACTGCATCTAGCATAGTGTGTGATGCATAATTCTAGATGAATCCGTTGACAAATGAATAAATGAACTCCAACCATGTCTAGAGCTGTACCAGACACAGAGGTGCAGGCTAACAATTGGCAGTCCTTCAGATGGATATATTTTTAAGACATAAATTTATTGGTGGGGGGGGGGGAGGAGGAACAGTGAGAGAGAGAAGCAGATTGTGCCAGCTAAGATCTTTTTAATTTCACTTGAAAGTGTGGTTTTCCTACTTCAGCAGTAGCGGCAACTGGACAGTATACATTTTGCTTGTGTGTAAGGTCTGAGTAAGGACCGTAATTCCAAATTATTCCACAGATGCTGCACGTCACCTTAGAGTTTGGTAGTTATGCTTTTGCTTCTGCTTAGAACAACTTTCCTCTTTTATACCAAGCTGGTCTTTCCGGGATCAGCCCAAATATCATTTCTTTGTGGAGACTTTCCTCAACAATTCCCTTCCTGCTGTTTCTCCCCTTTAGAAAATTCCTCTGTTCTACTCTGGCTGATTGCTTAGACTTCTGTTTTAACACTCATTGTGTTGTATCATAAGTTATGTGTATGTGTCCCCACTTAGAATGACAGCTTTGTAAAGTCCGATAACTGGATTACTCATATTTGTGTTCCTTGATCTTAGTATTTGTACTTAAGTGCTTTTTAAATGCTTGCATGAATGAATGAAAGGGAAGCAGCAATGAGAGAAGAAGGGATGGAGGATGGAAGGAAGGAAGGAAGGAAGGAAGGAAGGAAGGAAGGAAGGAAGGAAGGAAGGAAGGAAAGGAGGGAGGGAGGGAGGGAAGGTCGGTCTGGTCAACATCTCCTGTAGCCATTAGCTGAGAGCAGGGCTTTAAGAGAGTTGGCATTAGTGAGAAGGAGAGTGAGAGGCAATATTTCAAAGTATGGGGGACTACATGGTGTGCCGGTGCTGTGGGTGGGAAGTGGGAGAGGCATAGGATCAACTAAAGTGACAAAAGGATACAGAAAGAAGACCAATTTGGTCCTGAAAGGAAGTTTTGCTCCTTGAGAACTTTACCTATTATCTGCCCGACTCAGAAGAAAAATAACAATAATTGCATAACCCTTAATAGTTTAAAAAATGCCGTTAGGGAAAAATAATGTAAGACCTCCAGACTGGACAGTTACATGCACATTATTTAACAGAACCCTATTTCAGGGTTCTTATGTGTATAGTCTTGTTTTTCAAACCACTGTCTTGGGGGAAAAAACGAGCCCTGCATCTGTAAACCATGTAGTTTTGTGGGTTTAAATAACTCTTAACACTATTATTCTAGATAATGTGTTCTTAGTTATGCACTGTATCACATTCTTATCTCCTTTATGCATGTCAGTTTTGACAATTATGAATGAATATGGAAGGTAACAATCACTATAGAACCTGTGTTCTTTAAGTAAACATTTATTTAATTATCATTGCTAGTTACTTATCTATGACAGCTATCCTGAATAAACTCATTTGTCATCATTTTATGTTTGACGAATACTGTAAAAAAGACATGCCCTTAGTGATAATCTTAAACCAAAATGAATCCATTTAGTTGCTCTCTAAAGTAATAACTATGTTTTCTGGCATTTCTATGTACTTTCTTTGGTGATGCTCCAGGGAAAGAATTCTATAAACATCAACTAATGAATCAATAATTATGATTCATGAAACTAAACTGCACAGGATTGTTCTAGAATTTGTAACACTTTGAGCAATACAAAACAATTGCTCTATTATCAATCAAATATCGTATCTAGGGAAGGAAGACTAACACAACAGCTGACACAGTTAAGAAGTAGTCCAAGTGCGGATATAGTTAAGTCCTTATAAAAATATTTAAAAATATATTTCCTTTAATATGTTGAGAAATACCAGTAATTTGTTTGCTGAGCCTTTAAATTAAATGCAAAGGGTCAAGTCTTAGTAAAAGTTTCAGATTTTAGTTTTTACAGTCCATCATTAAGAAAAAATAAAGTAGAAGAGCTAAAATGATTTTCTGAAGTATTAAAATACACACGCACTAGAAAATGTTTTGTTTCAGTGTAAACGTTCCATCCTGACCAATCATTTCCATTTGAGAGTTTTGATTGCAGTTTGCCCAGTATGAGGCCTGAATGTGAGAGGACTGGCTTGCGGGAGTGAGGAGGTAATTAGCCTATTTCATATCAAGCCGTCTATATTTTCTATGATTGCACAAGGTGTTGTAGAGAAATTATCTGGAACTGATTAAACCTCAGGAGAGAAGTGAGGGAAATCTTACATTCCAGAGTGGCTCTCTTAGAGAACGCGATCGCCCTCTAGTTTGCATTTACAAGCCGAGTTTTGTGACGCAACTCTGGCCACTTCGCCACCAGAGAATAAGAAGGAAGGAGCCGGATTCCTCCGGGTAGGAGGACTATCTGGACCAAAGAAAGAGGCTGGCGACGGGAAGGAAGAAACAGATCAAGCGTTTGAATAGCGGCCACAGGGCAACCTAAAGCCTGTACAGAGTTAATAGGCGCGCGTCACACACAGTTCCCTCGTCTACCTCCCCCCTGCCCCGTACACCCGCCGTGTGTCACCTTCCTGTTGGGAAGTCTTAGTGGGTTGCTGGGACAGAACAGGGGGCGCCTGCTCCACCCATAAGGTATCCGGTTGGAAGAAAAGCCAGTCTCAACAACTCGATTCTCTCCGTTAAATGATAAGTTTTGCAGACCGTTCGTCTCCAACTGCTGAACGTTAGAGTAGGGGGAGGAGGGAACACATCAGACATTTCTTTTCTGTTCCAACCACAAATCATATGGTTGTGCCTCCTTTCTATTCCACTTAGAGCCCTCTAACTGAAATTCCATGTTCTTCCTGGAATGCACGCTGGAGAGGCAGAGCTTCTTTGAGAAAATGAACCCTGAGCATGTGTTTTGATTCTCTAGACTGATCTGTGATGATAATCAGTCAGGTTACATTTTTGTGTGTCTTGCTGGGGGTGTAATAAACCCAGGATGCCGACGACTGTAATTTTCTGGTGATGTTGCAATGGAAGGAATAAATGGCCCAGTGTTGAACTTTGCAGCTTGCTCCCTTCCTGTATGTAAATTGCCTTTATATAAAATGAGGTTGATTAACAGAGTAGGGACACCCACCTCTGACTCGTGCTCCCATGTCATCTCAGCCTGCAGCCTTATCAGGCACATAGCAAGAGGGTACTCCAGCCCTGAGCTCTACCTACCTCCAACCTCCAGGAAATAATCTCCAACCTTCATATCCTAGATAACCTGAAGAATGAAAGAGGAGGCTATAAAGTCCCCTTTGAAAGGTTTGTCTGCTTTTATTACTATAATTTGAATGAAATGGATAAAACAAAGATACTTCAGAGGATTTGGGGTTACCTGGCATGGGGAAGGCACAGGACATGAATCGTAGGGGAGGGTCTGATGGAAGGTTTCTTAATTTAATGCTTTAAAAGCAAACAAGCAGAAATCTTTGTGCAGGCTGGTGTTTCTGAGCAGTCTTTGCAAAATTTGCTCTCTCCAAAGGGCAAAGAATGGTGTGGGAGCAGGGCTGGGCTAGGCTCGTTGAAGTTATTATATTATATGAAGAACCTATTGTAAGAGGAAGCAGAAGTGGGCCAGTTAAGTGTGACTGGGAGTTTCCCAAACCTTGCTTTAGGTTGGAGTGTCAATTTCAGGCACTAGTAAGAGCTTTCTCAAGAGCGGATACTGAGACAAATTTCTCAGCCTGTCTCCAGGAGAAAGGATGTATGTTCTCTTCTCTCAGTGTGGGACTGCTGTAACTGAGCAAACCAAGAAGAGTTGAGGCCACAGATCATATTAGGGCAAATAAGGTAGTTGTGCCTGCAAAGCAAATCCCTGTCCAGGACCAAAGAAAACCTGCTTCGATGCTATTCTTAGTTTGACACCTAGTATTTCTGAACCACTAGGGAATTCTGAAATGGCAGGGCCGTTGGCAGTAAGGGGTCACGGCAGGGCAGCCACAGCCAACAGCACCAGCGAAAGCCAGGTACCTAGCCCAGCAAATTTTAGTAACTTGCAGCAGTCTCCTCGCTCCTGGCCAGTGGCACTGCTAAGGGCGTCCAGGCCAGCGCTGGCGCGACTCCTCGCGCAGGAGGTCAGACTGCAGCTCCCAGGCATCTCCCCGCTCCTGGCAGCGGGGTTAGGCACCGAGCCGCCGCTCTGCCGAGCTTCCCTCTCTCCTCTGCTTTATGGAGCCGAGGCTCCCGGCTAATCTTTCAGGAGCTAACGAGTCAGTTTATCCGGGACTTGAGAGAAAGAGCCAGGTGGTAAAACTGAAAGAAGACTCCTGGGCCAGCCCTTGAAATAAACGGGAGGGGTAGGGGAGAAGAGGGATTTTAAGACAATGTAATGTGACCTTGCGGAGTTTTCAAGTGGGAGAGCGGGAGAATGAATCCGAGGAGTCGACGATGCCCCGGAATGCAGATCCCGCGCGGTCCTCGCCGCCCCGGGGTTACGCCAGGTCGGTCCCCTGAGTGGAGCCACCGCTCCCCTCACTTGCCACTTCTTCACGTGTTCTCGGCATGGTGAGGATTAAAAATGCAAGGAAAAAACCTACATGCGGAAAGGACAGAATGTTCTTAGAGATTACTTTATAGAAAAAAAAGTGCAATGCACATTGTATTTTTTTTTCCCCTTAGTGCAGAGACGAATTTTATTTCCGCCCCCTCCCCTACACATTCCTGACCTCTCCCTCCCCCTTCCCTCTTTCTTTCCTTCCTCCTCTTCCAAGTTCTGGGATTTTTCAGCCTTGCTTGGCTTTGGCCAAAAGCACAAAAAAGGCGTTTTCGGAAGCGACTCGGCGGTGCACAAGGGCCATTTGTTTGTTTTGGGACTCCGGGCAGGAAATCTTGCCCGGCCTGAGTCACGGCGGCTCCTTCAAGGAAACGTCAGTGTTCTCTCGTCGCCCTCGCCGGCTGCGCGCCCGGCCGCCGCTCTCCATGGGGGAGATGCAAGGCGCGCTAGCCAGGGCCCGGCTCGAGTCCCTGCTCCGGCCCCGCCACAAAAAGAGGGCCGAGGCGCAGAAAAGGAGCGAGTCCTTCTTGCTGACCGGACTGGGTAAGCGCCACCGGCCCGCGGGGACCTGTGTCGCACCCCGCTAGTTGCTCAGGGAAGGCGTGAGGGACTGGGTGTTTGCGATCATTCTGAGCAATGAAGGGATGAGACGGGGTGATGGGGAGGGGACGGCAGGAGCGGGGGACTGGCTGGGCGCCCTAGCCTCGGGCTAACCCCGAAGAGGAGGGCGCGCGGGGCCATCCTCCTTCGGCGCGGTCACCCTGCGCCCCAGAGATAACCCCGGCTGGTGGCGCGTGGCCGCCAGACGAGGGCAAAAGAGGTTGCCGAGGGAATCTGGAGAGAGGGTCGGTGTCGGGGCCGGGAGCGAATCTGAAGTCAGGGTTTGAGAACCAGAGCGGGCGCAGAACACCCGGCTGGCGCGCACCGGGCGGAATGCGCCGCGGTGCAGAGACTCTGATTTCCTCGCAGGGCGGAATAAATGAGAAAGGTGGAAATTTACCCCAGGCTCTCCTCCTCTCCCACCCGCTCCGCTTGCGGTTTCCCTCGCTCAAGCCCTGGAGCGAAAGAGGTTGATGATCGCCCCGCTACGACCCCTCCCCGGGCGGTCGCTGAACCCCGCGCCCCCCGCCCCCGCTCCCGCCCCCGCCCTGGGGTCGTCGGGAACCGCCTGCCGCCGCCAGCTTAGCGGCCCGCGGAGCCCCGCGGCAGTCGGGGGCGGGGCCTGAGCGGGTTGGGGGCGGGGCCTGGCAGCGTGACTTCCTCATTGTCTTGCGGGCCCCGCCCCCGCGGCGGCGCAGGGCTTATAAGACGGGTGGCTGGGCCAGAGAGCTGTGTTGGCTCAGCCGGTCTTCGATCAGTGGTGGCTGCTTTTACTCTGTGTTATCTCTTTGGCGATGACAGTGAAAACCGAGGCTGCTAGAGGCACCCTCACTTATTCCAGAATGAGGGGAATGGTAGCAATTCTAATCGGTGAGTGCAGGAATAAGGCTGGACTTGTAGGATATGCGAAGTGGAAAATTTTTTGAAGGTCCCGCATCAGACTAGTGCGTGTGGCGTCGGCTGTTAAAAAAGCATCTAAACGTTTATTTCTTTTCTCTACTTCACAGCTTTCATGAAACAGAGGAGGATGGGCCTGAACGACTTTATTCAGAAGATTGCCAATAACTCCTATGCATGCAAACAGTAAGTTTGGGGGGATTTGGAGAAATAAAAATTAGTAGTTTCAGGTTTACCAGAAATAAAGACAGTCTAATCAGTGTGTTTATCAGAAAGACGTAGACTTCCCTGGGGATGGGGATCCCTTTTCAGGATCCAATTTATTTAAAACATTTTGAACATTGAAATTAATTGAGGATTTGGATTGTTCTCAAACTGTAAAATAAATTTTTTATGTTTGCCTAATTCAACCCCTGTCCCAGTAAAGAACATTCATCATCTCTGTGTTTAGCTAGGTTTATTATTTTCTTTGGCTGTTATTTTCTTTAACTGAGTAATTTATTTGGGTGTTTTTAGTTTAAACACGGAATTCTCCGGGAACAGCTGAACCAGAAGCTCACTGTTGGTGTTGGTGTGCCCCCGTGTGGCGAGTCAGGAGATTCTAAATTGTTCCTTTCTTCTTTGCAGCCCTGAAGTTCAGTCCATTTTGAAAATCTCCCAACCTCAGGAGCCTGAGCTTATGAATGCCAACCCTTCTCCTCCAGTAAGTATTCTGTATTTGTGATGCATCCGTGCAGGAATTTTGTAAATGAGTCAGTTAGTAGTCCTACATTGATGAATTAAAATGGCATTTATAGAAATTAGTATCAAGGCAGGAATGCCTCTAGTCGAGGGCATGACAGGTGACATAAGGGCTTAAGTATTGAGTCAGTGGAGTATTTTTAAAGGCACGTTGTATAAAAGTTTTATCTTTTTACAAGAACGTATACAATTTCTATACTCTAACTTGAAGTATTAATACATATGGATGAAAAGTAGTTTTGAATGTGTTTATAGCTATTTGGTAACTTACCTTAGTTATTTGCAGATGTAATGTCTTTATTCTTGCTGTTTTCCTTTGAAATAGATATTAAAAGAAAATGTTTTATTTTTCAGCCAAGTCCTTCTCAGCAGATCAACCTTGGCCCATCATCCAATCCTCATGCGAAACCATCTGACTTTCACTTCTTGAAAGTGATTGGGAAGGGTAGTTTTGGAAAGGTAATTTCAAGTCTGAAGACCTTATTATTGTCAGTCAGTCATGCACTCATTTTACATCCTCCTTGCGAGTGGATAGCAAAAAAAAAGTGATTTTTAATTGAAATTTCAGGTTCTTCTAGCAAGACACAAAGCAGAAGAAGCGTTTTATGCAGTCAAAGTTTTACAGAAGAAAGCAATCCTGAAAAAGAAGGAGGTATGAGATGTGTTTGATTAGTTGGGTTTGAAGATAGATAGATTTTCATTAAGTAGTTTCACCTTCGAATTTTGGTACCTTGTTGAAATTTGCCACTGAATCTTAATTATCCTTTTCCTAGGAAAAGCATATTATGTCAGAGCGGAATGTTCTGTTGAAGAATGTGAAACACCCTTTCCTGGTGGGCCTTCACTTCTCTTTCCAGACGGCTGACAAACTGTACTTTGTCCTTGACTACATTAACGGCGGAGAGGTGAGCAGAAGGGACTGTGAGCTAACCCTTGGGTGTCTGTGGTTTTAGTTGGGGAAGAAAGTTTTTAAAAGATACTTAGGGGGAAAAAGTTACCAGAATTAGCATTTCCTTTAACTTACCAGGTTTCTAATAGCTAATAGACTATTTAGGGCCACTTCCTGTAATTGTTCTCTTTAGCTATATATGTCAAGACTAATCAAGTACGTTGTTATCAGGCTTTGGCAACTTAGACCAACTTTGTTCTGTCTCCTGCAGTTGTTCTACCATCTCCAGAGGGAGCGTTGCTTTCTGGAACCACGGGCTCGTTTCTATGCTGCTGAAATAGCCAGTGCCTTGGGTTACCTGCACTCTCTGAACATCGTTTATAGGTGAGCTGAAGTGCTTTTAAGGCTACCTTCCTGGGTGTAAAGGAGACACATCCTTAATCTTTGACAGGGCCTTAAAATAGTGCATTTTATGTATTAATTGGTCACCTAAAACCTGATCCCCCAGCATGTGAGCTGCCTTGACTCCATGCCACTGGGGAGCTAGCCAGCTAGGATTGTGCTTAATCCAGAATAGATTAGCGGAACAAGGGCTCCCTTTTTTATTCACTGTACAACTACAGTGAATTTAAAATGCCTGTAATAGGCCTAGCAATTATCTTTACAGAGGATTTCTTACGAAGTAAAATTAATTCGTGCAACTATTTTTCTGTTCATTTTTTTTTTTACAGAGACTTGAAACCAGAGAACATTCTGCTAGATTCACAGGGACACATTGTCCTCACTGACTTTGGGCTCTGCAAGGAAAATATTGAACACAACGGCACGACATCCACATTCTGTGGCACACCTGAGGTAGGAACACCCTTGATTTGCTGTCTGGTCTACCCGCTCCTTCCTGGAGAGATAAATACAGGAACGCTTTTAACTACAAAAAGAGTCAATGGTTCTCCACGATTTCATAGTCCAATACAGTGCCAGTAAAATACATTTGCTGTTTGACAAATTGAGATATTCCAATGCCTTACATTGCTTTAATTAAAGCAAAAACCATGGTATAAAAGGCTTTTAAATCCCCAAAGAAGATGCTTTTGACTGCCCAATAGCTTCCTGAAAATCAGTACATGTAGATGACCAGTTAGCCTCAAGGTCCAGCAATTTTATCAGGAAGAAATCTAAGGAAGTGTGTTCTCCAAATGGACCCAGGGTCTCTCAGCCCTTTCAAAGTGCATGCCTTGTCTTGGGATTTCCTGGTTTTGTGGACTCTAAACTCTGTTTTCCTGATCTGTCTTTTAGTATCTTGCACCTGAGGTGCTTCATAAGCAGCCTTACGACAGGACCGTGGACTGGTGGTGCCTAGGGGCTGTCTTATATGAGATGCTGTATGGCCTGGTAAGTAGCACATTGAGAATCATGGAATATTGACCCTGATTTGATAATGTTCTCTAGTATGTAGTCTTAAAATCCTGACTTTTCTGGGCACACAGGCCCTATTGCAGACCTAGTCAGTGTGTCTTGCCCTTTATCAGTAAGCTTATCAAATTCTGATAAGAGAGGCATATAAGTGTTTTAGAATAAACTCTTAACCTAGTGGATTTTTCTTTTGTAAATTCACATTTTACTAGATATGACCACACTTAACCTATGTGAGTAAAAAAAAAAAAAAAAACGGCTTTATTTGTATCTCTACCTCCTGGTAAGAGTTGCAAAATAGACACCAAAAAATCCAGGGCAAAGAAAACTTATCAAGGGAAAGGCTTTGTCAAATCCAGCTTAGTATGTGGTAGTTTAAGTCTTTTTCTCTATTGATAACATATGCATACAAAACTTCCAATTAAACATTAAGAAATTTTCTCCCTTCTCTCAGCCTCCTTTTTATAGCCGAAACACAGCTGAGATGTACGACAACATTCTGAACAAGCCCCTCCAGTTGAAGCCAAATATTACGAATTCTGCAAGACACCTCCTGGAGGGCCTCCTGCAGAAGGACAGGACAAAGAGGCTGGGTGCCAAGGACGACTTTGTGAGTAATTTTTTCCTGTTCTCCTGGATTGTCTGAGAAGTGTACTAGATCTCACTGCCCTTCTCGAATTCTGCCTGTCTAAATTAATCTTGTTTTTCCTCTCAACAGATGGAGATTAAGAATCATGTCTTCTTCTCTGTAATTAACTGGGATGATCTTATTAATAAGAAGATTACTCCCCCTTTTAACCCAAATGTGGTGAGTATCTTTCTCTCTTCTAAGTATAGAGAGTCCCAAAGGGCATTTCTTTAATTCAGAGTTGGTGGTGGTGGTGGACTGGGGAGGGCCCTCAAGGAATAAATTGGCACATCTTTTGTTCATGGACCATTATTCTACCTAGAGAAAAAGTGGAATTTTTGTCCCAACAAAGCTCACACAATTTTTCAACATATTTATCAGTTAAAGTACCAAAAGACAAAAAGGGTATTTATCCTTATCATTTAAACTCTGTGTGGCCTCTGGGTTTTGTGTTTGAAATCTATGATTGTTGTAGGAGTTTTCATATTGTGCTCTAAAGACTGGAGCTCCAGATTGAGAGTGTGAATAAGCGTGTCTTGCATCCACTGTGAATTTTGACACTGAGTGTGCTTTTCCTTCCTGCTAGAGCGGACCCAGCGACCTGAGGCACTTTGACCCCGAGTTTACTGAGGAGCCGGTCCCCAACTCCATTGGCAGGTCTCCCGACAGCATCCTCCTGACAGCCAGTGTCAAGGAAGCCGCCGAGGCCTTCCTCGGCTTTTCCTATGCACCTCCCGTGGACTCTTTCCTCTGAACAGTCGTAGGGTTGATTTCGAAGGATTTTATGTGTGTTTTTAAGTGTTTTAGTTAGCCTTTTGGCAGAGCTGCCAGCTGACAGGACATCTTAAAAGAGAATTTGCACATCTCTGGGAGCTTGCACATCTTGGCAGTCTTATTGCACACCGTTTGCTGGAAGCTTTTTGAAGAGCACATGAGGTTTTCATTTTCCTTCTTCCTTCCAAGTGGTGCTATCTCTGAAATGCGCATTAGAGTGCCGCCTTAGACAGACGCAGTCGTCTTAGTAGGAGGAGGACGCTGTTCTAAGGAGGAACTCCTGAAGGTCTGTCTGGGCTGTGATAACGAATCTTATGAAATGTGCCTTTTCTGATGAGATCATGTTAGCTCCAAAGCTTTTCCTATTGCAGAGTGTTTTAGTTCTTTATTTTCTCTTGTGGATTTACTGTGCAAACAGTGGTATGAGTGTGATATGCTTGATCACAGAGGGATTTAGTAATAAGCATCAATGTGACACTTGCAGGACACTACAATGTGGGACATTGTTTGTTTCTTCCATATTTGGAAGATAAAATTATGTGTAGACTGTTTTTTTTGTAAGATATAGTTAATAATTAAAATTTATTGAAATGGTCTTGCAATGACTTGTATCCAGATGCTTAAAGAAAGCATTGCTGCTACAAATATTTCTATTTTTAGAAAGGGTTTTTATGGACCAATGCCCCAGTTGTCAGTCAAGCCTGGTGTTTTCATTGTTTAAAATGTCACCTGTAAAATGGGCATTATTTATGGTTTTTTTTTTCATTCCTGATAATTGTATGTATTGTATAAAGAAAGTCTGTACATCGGGTTATAACACTAGTATATTTAAACTTACAGGCTTATTTGTAATGTAAACCACCATTTTAATGTACTGTAATTAACATGGTTATAATATGTACATTTCTTCCCCCTCCCCATCACACAACTTTTTTGTGTGTGATAAACCAATTTTGGTTTGCAATAAAACCTTGAAAAATATTTACATAAAGTGTCATGCATGTTCTTTTGTGTATTTTGGTTGAGGGAGGCAATAATGCGTCTATTTAAAACTTAAAATCAGGAAAATGCAGCTATAATTTTCAACTCAGTGGTTTGCTTCTAATAGCAGCAGCTTCTGACTCCAGAGGAGTATAAGGTCTTCTTAGACAACTTATATTCCAGATCTTCTTAGCATATTATGATGTCAGTTGTTCATAAATCCATCCAAACAAATCCTTTTCCATTTACCAGTCTCACAGAGACAGTCATGAAGTAATGTTCCTTATATGTATTGCCTGCCCTATGACGTTGACTGTTTGTCCGGACATTTAGCTTGTCTGAAGTAATAGGTAATTCTTTCAACAAATATTTGCATGCCTACTCTAGGCCGGGCTCTATCCTGAGTGCTGGGGATGTAGCAGTGAGCAAAGCAGATAAATCGCTGCCCTTAACAGAGCCTGATGGAAAAAGCAGACTTTCAATTAAGCAGTTTATTGAAAAGGAAATCAAGATAATAGTCTGCAGCTGCAGGAGATTGCCACTAAAGAGGGTGAGGATGTTTGTCATAAATGGATATGTTCCCAAAAAGCAGGACTTCGGGTTTCTGAAAGTACTCAGAGCTGAACTGAGTGCAGTACCAGCTCAGAGAAGGATTCCCAAGGAGCAGCACATCCCTGGCTTGGACCAGAAGCCTCTTGAGCTGGTGTGCGCCTAGCACCACATGGGCCCAGCAGACTCGGCTGTGCAGAAGCCACTCCTGGAACTCATCCCACTGGAATATTTACAGTGGAAGAGAAGGTGGCACCATATTAGGTGATCATCCGCTTGTGTCCAAATTGTTTGGACTTTCTCACTTTTCTAGGCTTTTCACAGAAATTGCTATCAAACAGGGAGTCCCCCAACAGTTGATCCTGCTGCTGCCTTAACCTCAGTCTACTGCATTCCCTGTACTCCCACTTCTCAGTTTGCACAGGGATTGCCCCAGGGAAAGCTGTCATCTTTTTTCCCTTTTATTGTGGCTCTTATATTTCAATTCCCCCCAAGCCCCTGCCCTCCTAAAGCTACTAAGGGCTGAACAGGTATTTGGAGATCATTTAGTTCTTGTCTCTTATAATCCACTGAACAAAATGGGATCGAAGTGAATCAATGACTTCGTGCAGAAGGTGACTTCCAGGTCAAGGTCTGCCTTTCAGTTGCTGCTCTACCTACAGGCACTAGCTACATATTAAAACCCCCAGCCTTGTGCCAGCCTTGACAGGGAGGTTATTTGCATATCTCCCCCTAATTCTCATGATCAATAACAGTTATGAATTCCTCCTTGAACAGAAAGTGCTTAAATCACATTTTTATTTGAGCACAGTTCTTGTAGGCTGAGAATCTATAATCTGATTGTAAATAACTCAGAGGGGCTAGTCATGGATTATAAAGCCTATTAATTTTTTAATGGTAAAAGTTTGGCTTATTAGGTTACAGTCAATCACTAGATAAGATGTGATTTACATTGTTTGAGAATCAAAAAGAACCAGAGGAGTCCCAAGTGGTGTCACACAAGTGGGAGGAGATTATATCAAACACAAGTGGGTGGGAAGGGAACAAGCCAAGAACAGGGAAGTGAAGAAAGGACAGGGATCAATAAAAAAGGACAAATATTTACTAAGCACTGGTGTCAAATGAGTCAAGTGATGTCAGATAGCATTCACACATAGGTATCTTTTATCTAGAGGAGTGGTACACATTTTTGCCAGTATTTGAAACTCAGTTTGAGCATGATGGTTGCAAAAGGTATGGATCTGTTTAAATATGAGTCTGGGGAAAATTATTGAGCTAAGAAGTGAGCTAAAATGGAAATCTGAAACCACTGCCACCATGAAGTGGCTGCCTAGAGCAGGCTTCACAGAAAGGATGCCAATGATTTGTGCTAACCAATTCTATGTCTAAGGTGTCTAATCACCTTAGGCTCTGAAGGTTAGATAATAGTAATAGCTAATACTAACAGTAACAGCTAGTAGCTCTTACTATATGCCAGACATTGTTCTTAGTATTTTACACTCGATTTATTTAATCTTCAGGACAATGCTATGATGTTGAAAGTGAAGAAACTAGCACAAAAAGATTATTTGAGGTAAGAAGTTGAATCATGACAGTTTGGCCCAAAGCCTATGCTTGTAACCATTACATTAGCCTGCCTAACAGGTGACAACAGAATACAGAAGCGAACAATGGTATGCTTTTTAGTTATTCAGTTATTATTTCACTAGACTTTTACTAAGATACCTTCTAGGTGTCTTGGTAAGGAGAGAGAGAGAGAAGGAGAAAGAATCTGCAATTACAATGTAGACACTATCAGTTGTTGATGAAGCTGAGGAGCAGGTTTTTTCCAAAGTGGTTTTTTCCAAAAATGTTTTTTTCCAAAATGGTTTTTTCCAAAAATGTTTCCCCCCCCCCAAAAAAAACCATTTTGGAAAATTGATTGGCACTATCCACTAAAGATGAACATGCATATAACTTATTATCAAAAAGTTTTGCTCTATGGTTTATACTCCAAGGAGTCTACATAGATTCAATAAAAAACTTGCAATAATTTCATAGTATTATTCATACTAGCCCCAAAATGAGATCAATTCAAAATGTCCATCAATCATAAAATCAGTAAATTACTGATGATTTCATTAATGAAACTGGATGTTGAAAGAGGGATAGAAAAAAGGGCATTCCAGGTGCTGGCCAATAGAGGTGGGGGAGTGAGGGGGAGCTTGCATAAACACAGGAAATGGGATCTTGGAAAAAGGAAGAAGCTCAGACAGACCCAAGTCTGAATATCAGCAAACCACTGTTTGGGCAAGTTGTCACTTGGGCAAATCTCTCCTAACTTCAGTTTTTCAGGTTAAAAAAAAAAAAATGCAGCCAGTATCCATCTTTTCACAGTTTTCTATGACACAGGTCAGAAGGAATTGGTATTCAATGAATGCTAATTAATATCTTGTTTCCCCAGTGATTACCTTTCTCAATTTCATCTCCTCTTTACTAGATTACAGGAGAAAATTATATTAAAAGCAGTGAGAAATCATTTTAAATAGGGAAATGGACCTTGTCACTGATGTTCTTGGAAGTCTCATAGAGAAGTTTAGATGTCATAAAGTAGAAAAAGAAGCATTTGGAGGTTTTCCATGAGGAAAATAAAGTGATCAGAAGGAGTGTTCTGTTGCCAAGAGTTGTGAGTGTGGGAGAGCTTTAGAATTGAAAAAAAAAAAAAAGAAGAGGAAGAGGAAATTAATTAGAAGACTTCTGTGGTGGTAATAAGAGAAGGACAGAGAAGAGAGAGGGTGAAGGCCTCAGATCAATTGGGCTGAGTGAGTTACTGGGAATGAAAGAAGAGAGAACCCAGAGCAAAGCACAATTAATAGAGTTCATCTCTCTAACGTGACTGCCTTAACTTACTGAAGTGGTCGTCACAGCTGCAACAATAGCATCTAGCACAAAGACCACCCACCCGTTTCTTCAACATTCTCAAGATATAATGCAACAGACAATAATCAATCAGTGTAATTGACAAAGCAAGTTGTTACACACTATAGTCAGTCTCTACTCCATCCTGTTAATTTCCCCCCTCATCCACTAAAAAGCCTCTAAAATCCTATTCTATGTGTCTCAAGCCTATAACAGGAACATAAAGATGTTAAAGTTAAGATGGCGTTACTCAAAACAACACCTGTTAAGAAAAACCATGCTCCTGCAAATTAACTAAACCTTATTTGAGAAATCATTTAAATGTTTTTCTCATATGGCATGAAAATTGTTAACCAATCACCAAAAACAACAATTGAATTACTATTGCCTAGACTTCACTCGTGGCTTACATGTGATCTCCTTTGGTGTGTTCTGGCCACTATATACTTGCTATATAAGTATAAATTTAATTTATGTTTGTTTTCCTGCTTTCCACATCGTTTCTGTGAGGACTTCAGCAACAAGACTAGGAGCAATCCTTGATGTTTACTTAGCGTTTACCTATAACATTGTGTTCAGATGGATTTGTTTGTGTAACTGGAGATCTTGGAAACCATGGACTATGATGGGCAGGGTTCTTGATTTCCTCTTTTCTGTGTTGTATATTCTGTGCTCCACCTAGGGTATCATGGTAGGCATGGTGATGATGCTGAAATGACAATATACAAAGTACAGAGTGTTCACAAGAAAATATACATGTACCCAATCACTTCTTGTGAACAATAGAGCAAGGGTCATAAGCATAAAGATGTAGTGTCATTTTATATACAATTATATAAGACAGATGAGTGGCTGCCAATTTGATCATGACATCCAGATGATTTAAACACAATTCTATTCGATCTTCATTTATTGCCACTTTGGATATTCTTAGACTCTTTTTTAATTATAGTATAATTGACATATAATATTGTATTAGTTTCAGGTATAAAATATAGTGATTTGATCTTTATATTCCTTACAAATGATCACCAGAATAAGTGTAGCAACCATCTGTCACCATACAAAGTTATTATGATAATATTGACAATTTTCTCCATGCTATAAGTTACATACCTATGACTTACTGGTTTTTTTAATAAATAGGGGTTTATACCTCTTATTCCCCTTCAACTTTTAAAACTCATCCTCCACCCCGCTTCCCTCTAGCAGTGATTAGTTTGTTCTCCGTATCTATGAGTCTATTTCTGTTTTATTTTTCATTTCTTTTGTTTTGTTCTTTTAGCTTACAAATATAAGCAGAATCATATATATTTGTATTCCTCTGTCTGACTTATTTCATTAGCATAC
Source organism: Pteropus vampyrus (assembly GCF_000151845.1). Taxonomy (NCBI): domain Eukaryota; kingdom Metazoa; phylum Chordata; class Mammalia; order Chiroptera; family Pteropodidae; genus Pteropus; species Pteropus vampyrus. The sequence continues at coordinate 12,084,459 of NW_011888805.1, forward strand.
ATAATACCCTCTAGGTCCATCCATGTTGGCACGAGTGGCAAGATTTCATTCTTTTTTATGGTTGAGCAATATTTCATTGTGTGTATATATCAATAAATAGGTAAATAAATGGGTAAAGATTTATTTCATTTATTGATGAACACTCAGGTTGCTTCCACATCTTGGCTACTGTAAATAATGTTTCAGTAAAGATAAGGATATATATATCTTTTCGAATTAGAAGTGAAATAGCTAGATTGTATGGTAGTTCTATTTTTAACTGTTTGAGGAAACTCCATACTGCTTTCCATAGTGACTGCACCAATTTGCAATCCCACTAACAGTGCAAGAGGGTTCTCTTTTCTCCACATCCTTACCAACACTTGTTATTTGTTGTCTTTTTGTTAACAGCCATTCTGACAGGTGATGTTTCATTGTGGTTTTAATTTTCATTTCCCTGATGATTAGTGAGTGAAAACTTTTCATAAGTTTTTTTGCTATCTGTATGTCTTCTTTGGATAGATGTCTGTTTAGGCCTCTGTCTATTTTTAAATTGAATTGCTTGTTATTTTAATGTTGAGTTTTACAAGTTCTCTATATATTTTGGATATTAGCACCTTGTCAGATATATCACTGTGAATATCTTCTTCCATTTAGTAGATTGTCTTTTCATTTTGTTGATGGTTTCCTTTGCTGTCCAAAAACTTTTTAGTTTGATGTAGTCCCATTGGTTTATTGCTGCTTTTGTTGCCCTTGTTTGAGGAGATATATCCAGAAAAATGCTGCTAAGAGCGATGTCAGAGTTCAGTCTATGTTTTCTTCTAGAAGTTTTATAGTTTCGGGTCTTACATTTAAATCTTTAATCCACTTTCAGTTTATCTTTGTATATGATGTAAAAAAAAGTGGTTCAACTTTATATTTTTGCAAGTATCCAGTTTTTCCAAAACCATTTATTGAAGAGACTGTCTTTTCCCCGTTGTATATTCCTGCCTCCTTTGTTGTAGATTAATTAACCATATAAGCTTGGTTTAATTTCTTGTAGTCTGTTTCATTGATCTACATGTCTGTTTTTGGGTCAGTACCATACTGTTTCGATTACTATAGCTTTATATTATAATTGAAATCAGGGAGTGTGACACCTTTAGCTTTGTTCTTCTCTATCAAGATTGCTTTGACTATTCGAGGTCTTTTGTAGTTTCATATAAGTATTAAGGTTATTTATTCTAGTTCTGTGGAAAACGACTGGTATTTCGATAAAGATTGTGTTGAATCTGTAGATTGCTTTGGGTAGTATGGACATTTTAATGATATTAATTCTTCCAATTCGTGAGCATAACATATCATTCAATTTATTTGTGTCATCTTCAATTTCCTTTATCAAGGTCTTATAGTTTTCAGAGTATGAGTTTTTTGTCTCCTTGGCGAAATTCATTCTTAGGTATTTTATTTTTTTGATGTGATTATCAGTGGGATTGTTTTCTTAATTTCTGTCCCTGATCATTCATTATTAGTGTATAAAAACATCACTGATTTCTAAATATTAATTTTATATCCTATAACTTTACTAAATTCATTTCTTAATTCTAATAGTTGTTTCATGGAATCTTTAGCATTTTTCTATATATACCATCATATCATCTACAAATAATGGAATTACCACTTCTTTTCCAATTTAAATGCCTTTTTTGTTTGATTGTTTTTCTTTTTTGATTGCTGTGGCTAGGACTTATAATACTATGTTGAATAAAAGTGGTGAGAGTGGGTAACTTTTTCTTGTTTCTGATCTTAGGGGAAAAGCTTTTAGCTTTTAACCATTGAATGTGATGCTAGCTGTGGGTTTGTCATATATGGTCTTTATTAATATATGGTCTTCATATGTTCCCTCTATTTTCATTTTGTTGAGAGTTTTTATTATAAATGGATGTTGTGTATTGTCAAATGCTTTTTTACAGCTATTGAGATGATCATTTGATTTTTGTCCTTTTTGATGTAGTATATATTATGTTGATTACTTTGTGAATATTGGACCACTCTCTCATTCCTGGAATAAATCACACTTGATCTCCGTGTGTGATCCTTTGAATCTTTTGTTGAATTTGGTTTGCTAATATTTTGTTGAGAACTTTTGCATTTATGTTCATTAGAGATATTAGTCTGTAATGTGTGTGTGCATGTGTGTGTGTGTGTGTGTGTGGTGTCTTTGTCTGGTTTTAATATCAGGGTAATGCTGGTCTAGTAGAATGAGTTTGGAAGCATTCCTTACTCTTCAATTTTTTGGAATAGTTTGAGAAGGATAATTATTATTAATGCCTCCTTAAATGTTTCATAAAATTCACCTGTGAAGCTGTCTGCTCCTAGACTTTTGTTTGTTGGGAATTTTTTGATTACCGATTCAATTTTGTTACCAGTCATTAGTCTGTTCAAATTTTTTGTTTCTTTCTGAGTCAGTCTTAAAGGATTGTATGTTCCTAGGAATTTATTTATTTTTTCTAGATTGTGCAATTTTTAAGTCACAGATTCTTAAAGCAGCATTCCAGAGACTAAAGTCATCACTGCACGACCAGACCTAAACTCCTTGATTCCAAGTATATTGCAGTGTTGTTAGCAAAGCAGAGCACAGGTCTATTTGCTTTGGTCATAACTAATTAAATTAAAGTCTATTTAATTAGATTAATTAAAGTTAAGCTGGAGACAATTTGAGGATCAAATTAAAAACAATGATTATATTTTCCTCTAAGTGATCATGAAGAGACACAGAAATGATCTGATGCTTGAAGTAAATTACATGCTACTTGATAATAGTGGACAGTTTGGGATAATTTTACAGAAAATATAATTTTCAAATCAAACATATTTGACAACTCTTAAAATATAACAAACGAAAGATGAAATAATCAGAGAGGAAGAAAAAAATGTGAAATAAATAATGTTTCCTTACACTTTTATTTATAAATGGATAACATGCTCATTATAAAATAAATAAATAAATAAAAACATGGGAGGTTAAAATAAATAATAATTTCATCATTGCCTCACTCAGCCCTTCTCATCCCAATTTCCCCTTTCTGGAGATAACTAAGCTCTTTCACATATTCGCTTAGAAATTTGGTATGTATATACAAGCATAAAGGCTTCTAATAACAGATTTTTAAAGGAGGGAGCAGAGGTGTCTTGATTACTGGTTGAATTTTTAAAAGTAATCACTGATATTTTCTAAAAGTTTAAAATCTCATTTTTGTGATTCTAGTGTTTAAAATTATTTGGTGAAATATAACTCATATTGCATGTCAACTTTTTCATTGGCTGCTGAATGAAGACACAACAATCTGGTTTCATGTTGCAGAACAAAGAGCTAGACTCATTGAGACACAAATACTTGACTTTCAAGGTTGCTCTTTGCAACTATGTATGTTTTTGCCTTGCCCACAGTCTTTAGAACCTAACAGCTCAGCAATGTCACTTTAGCTGCACACTTTCTAAAACATATAGAAACTGTCACTAAATAGTTGTTTCGTGCCTAAGGTAAACCTGAATGTTTTCACAAAAGTTACCTGGTTAGAGGATAATACTTTCACTTTCAACCATTCCTACATTCCTTTAAGTGACTCTTCAACAACTCTAGATTCGTTCCCAAGTTTGTAGAATCATAAAAATATCAGGGCAGGACAAATTAGTAGGTCTAGGGGTCATAAACTCAACACCTTCACATCCAGGCTTATAAATCATATTAGAATAAAAAAAAAGGAGTAATGGATGATGCATTTTCTCTTAAAAGCACTGAAATTAAAACAATAATTAAGATCAAAAACAAAAACCACTGTCTTGGCCAAGTAAAATGAGTCTATTATGAGAAACATCTGCAAATTTTCTAGTCTAACCTCACATGCATTTATGTAAATTTTACGAGCTGCCTTCTCTTTTGCATTTGTGTCCAGTCCTTATCTATGAGTAACACAACAAAAACAAAACTCTAAACACTAGGAACTGAGAACTCTGCTTCTCTTAACTATGCAGTAGTGAGGGAAAAAATAGGCTTACAAGAAGGACACTAGTCATCATTAGATGACAAAAAGTCCAGCCTTCCAGCTTGATAGAGACTGTCCCCAGCTTCTGATATTCATACACCTGGTGGTTCCACATTACATCAGAATTTCATAACCAGTTTTAAAAAGAAAGCAGGCAAGCTCTTTAGTGTATCATCTAGGAGCATTCAAGAGGCCCCCTTTTTAGCAGACCACTCACTCACTCACAAGGGAAAATGGATCACACATTGTTTATAATAATCTGAAGAATTTTCCATCTTCCATAAAAGGACAAGGAATTCATTTGGCCAAGCTATCCTGAGTTAGAATGAACAGGAAGCCAAGAAAAGATATGTTGAGTGAGGCAGCGTAGTAAATTAAATTCCTTTTAGGTTTCTTAAACATACACCATAAAATGGGGATGAATTGTACTACTTTACTTGCCAACAAAAACAAAGTGGCTATAATAGCCTGACATTATACCATGTCAACCCTTTCTTTAAAGAAAAAAAAGGATGAGTGACGCTCTCACAAAAGCTTTGTTCTTGACTTTGTCATCATTGCTAATTGCAGTATGGTCAAATATGTAGAAAAAATCTAGGGCTATTGAGGGCATATGTGGATATAAACCAGAAGATTTGGGTTCAGGTTCTACCTCCATCCAGTGTAAGATCTCTTTTCAAGGAGGATACTAGGGATACTAGTAACTGTTCTGCTTTCTTCACAGGCGCATGCAAAGTTCCAATCAGAGAGACATTGTGTGAGAATGGGCTTCCCTGAGCAGGAAGTGATCAACTAGTTTCAGATTCTTCTCAGAAAACACCATGCATCCAATGGTACCAATTTACACAGTTGTTTAAGACTTGAAGCCTCTACGAGTCCTTTAAGACTTTTCTAACAAATTGTCCTACTGAGAATTTTGTCACTTAGTAGACATCAGTTTTTAAACACATATTGATGCATATGTTTATTTAAATGTTCTTTGAAAATTCTTCCCATTAAAAAGCAGGAAGCTTTTTCAAGGTATTAAATATTCAAATGCAGGTCTATGGCCATGCTACCCTGAACAAGCCCGATCCCGTCTGATCTTGGAAGCTAAGCAGGGTTGGGCCTGGTTAGTACTTGATTGGGAGACCACCTAGGAAGAACAGGTGCTGTAGACATAAAAAAATAAAAAATAAGGGATTGTAAGCTGACAAGGTCCTTGCAATCTGAGAGGTCAACCAAGGATTGCCTCACCTAAAAATTTCAAATGCAGAAATTAAGAATTGTTCTCCATTTGCTAAAATAATAAAATCTTATATATGAACAAGCAATTTAAAATATAAAGTATAAAAGATATTACTAAATAAAAATTATCTAAATCATTATTTCATTATTTTTTAAGCTTTATTTAGATGAAAATCATACTTTGGAGATAGAGATAGGGAATGAGAAAAGTGAGAGAGATTCTAATAATATGACACTGATTCATCAATTATAAAACATAACAGAAAAAATTTTGTCTATAGTTATAGCAGAAGTTATAAAGTCTAAGAATTAATTAACAACACAGAATGCACAAGAATTTCGTATAGAGAAAAATTAACTCTATTTTTATAGGCACTGACTACATGGAAAGAAAGATATATCAGTGGAAAGGATGTCATAACTTTGCAAAGATATTGATTCTCCCTAAATTTATCTATAGGTGTCAGTAAATTTCAAGTGAAAATTTTAAAAGAAATTTTGGGGGCAAATTGGAAATTAATTGTTAAATGTATATAAGAGAGTAAGATCCACTAATATTTCATATGAAATTTACATGAAAGAATTTATCCACTATAATAGAAAATGAAGAGTAAAGAGGGGGAATCAGATCTACCAGCTCTTAAAACATATTTCAAAGACATTAAACAGTATTAAAACAGCATGCTATTGGCGTACGGAAAAACAAATGGGACAGAAGAGACGGTATATAGAACATGAGATTAGTAACGCCACCAATCAATAGAGAAACTAAGGATTATTTAGCAAATGATGTTAGGAAATTTAGCTCATTACATGAAGTGAAATAAATTGGATCTCACATGACATTTAAAAA
>NW_011888805.1:12091077-12098167 GCF_000151845.1 Pteropus vampyrus
CTATAAGTCTATAAATTTTACTATTTCATTATCATAGGAAGGTATGATGATGAATGACAAAGTAGTAAATATATTAGGATACTGAAAATGACTTAACCTTATTTAACATATCAAAAAAGTAGAGATGTTTTTCTACATGAGGTTATTATCAGAACAATAACTATTATTTTTTATTATATATACTATTCATACATTGTTTTCATATTATGAGTTCATTTCTCAATGCAGTATAAACTGCTGCAACCTTTCTTAAATAATTTGTTAATGAGTATCGAAAGCCTTAATTTTTAAAATTAATTAATTAATTTTTATTAAATTTTTTGGGGTGTCATAGGTTAATAAAATTATATAGGTTTTGAGCATACAATTCAATAATACATCATTTCTATATTGCATTGTGTGTTCACCATGGAATGGGAAGAATTTTAATGAACGTGGAGTAAGCTTCCAGAGAAAATAACAACCTACATTTACAAAACACTTTACACTTCCCCATGTTAACTCATTTTATCTTACCAGATGCTTAAGGAAAATGGGGTAAAATATTTCTACTCCCTTTTATATATGCTAAAATTGAGGATCTGAAACGTTTCAATGAATAGACAGACACCCATAAGTAAGCGGAAGAGTAGACTCAAAGCCACTGTCTGACAACAGAGACTTTCTCTTGTCACAACTTCCTTTGAGCATCATGGTGTATTTGCTGAGCAGTGAGCAAAAGACTCACCACCAAGAAAGTGTAGGTCAGCTATTTTAGTCTCCCTTCTACAGAGGTTGCCCTTTTATGAGACAGACACTTGAAACTGGAGAAAGAAACCAAAGTCATCAGTAGATAACTGGAATAGGCAGCTCAGATGTGAATAACTCATTTTATAGTTCCATTAAAATTGTTACGACTCTCCTGAGAGGCAGTTTCTTATGTTTAATGGTGTCTAAAGCCTGTATTTAAGGAATGGTAATACATACTCTACATTCCTCATAGAGTTGTCATGAAAATCAAATGAAAGGACTTTTTACATATAAGGAATCACTGTCCCAACTTTTTTTATTTCCTGACACCCTTTAACAATTTGTGGAATAACATCAACATCAGTCTGCAGCACCACCCAGTGGATACAATAGTGTTTGACGTTTTTATGTGTCTTCTCGTTTTCAGGTGGTAAATATTACCTGTATTACATGTCTATTACTCGGACCTTTTGCTCACACTCACTATATTTCTTTCAGATTTTTGATTTATAAAAATTGTTTATATGAGGTTTTGCCACTGAGTTTTATTTTTATAAATCATGGGGGTAAAAAAAGCCAGGTTACAGAGCAGAAACCCATATTTTACTTATAATGCTTTACCCTATATAGCTATCCTTGTCATAACTGCAACCCAGGTGTTTGTCTTATAAACCAGCTGTTATTTAACACAAGAAGAGAAGCTGGGGATGTTGTTGGAGAGGTCTGTGTCTTTCATGATTCACCCACAAGTTGTATTTAAAATTGTTGAGTCTACATCAGAAACTTTTCTCATTGTAGTTCATTCATTCAGACACATACCGTTGCTTCAATAAAAATCTGTTGCATGTTTTCACTGGTGTACATGGTGCCTAATGCTAGGGATACAACTATGAGCAAATAGAAATGTGGTCCCTGTTTTCAAGGACTTTGCAAATCCAAGTCAGAGAGATATACAGTCATTAAGCAACCACCCAAATGTTGCCGCCTCACTTTGTTCAGATGAGAATATTTCTTAAACAGAAGAGTCTAATCCTTCCTCATGCATATTTGGGTGTCCCGGGCCTGTGGTTCTACAATGGAAGTGCTTGGAGTTCTTTTGTTTAAACCCGACAATCAGCAGGAAGAAGAAGGGCATTTCCTTCATCTTATAGCATAACTATATGAAGCAGTGGAATGTGGAGTCAGAAACACCAGGGTTTGAATCCTGTAATCACTTACTTTTCCTGTGACCTTCGGCAAAGAATTTTATCTCCCTGATACTCACCTTTTATTTTCTGTAAAATAGAAATAATAGTAATAATTCCTACCATGAAGGGAGAAAGCCATGGCTATTACAGTGCATGGAATAGGATGGGTGATTAATAAATACATTGCCTAAAGCGTCCTTTGATCAAAACTAACATGATTTTTAATGCACCATTCATATTCACTGAATCCTAAAGTAGTACATAAAGTTTAAAACAATGAGAACATATATATATATATATGAATCAAAAATAAGAGAAAATTAGTAGTTTTGAGACTAGTACACAGCATTATTAAGTTTGAATGTAAATACAAGCTAGTCACATTTCAAGGACATTTAGTAACTATATCTAAATTCTTATTTACCAGCTCTGAGAATCGGACTAAGGCAGATATTATAAAAGCAATTGGTCAGATAAAGGAGGAAGCAAAGCTTAGTTGGCTAGCTTAGGTCTCATGACTAGTTAAAAGGAGAAATAGACCTAAAATCTACTCTCTAGATTGTGTCTTTTTAGATTCTATTGAAAAGAATGAATACTTCTGATTATCTAAACCTTAGTAACAGAAAAGACTCCTCAGTATTGTTGGCAGTCTTGCCATGAAGATAATCTTTTTTATAATTCCCTCATTTTATGGAAGAGCAAAGGAAATGTATGGAATGTTGTCTCAATTATATGAGATTTTTTATCCTATTAAGCACATACACATCCATACACACAATTCAAAATATCTAAGAAAGAAGGGAAAGATTAAAGAACTAACATTTATTGAAACCTATATATGTGTTAGGCATTTAAGATACATTATCTTATTTAATCAAGTAAGTACTATAGTCCCTGGGTTATGGAGGAGACCCTGATGCTAACGAGGATAAATAACTTCTCCACAGAGCTCATGAATGGCAAAGACAGAATTTACGTCAGGCCTTGCTGACCCTAGGGGCCTTCATATTTCCATCACTTCCCAGAAGACTGACATATGGAAACAGAATGTGCTCCTTTCCGACCTGAATATATTTCATCCTCACGATATCCAGTCAACTGGCAGTCATAAACCTCTCCTCTATGCAGCATCAAGAAATTGAAGATAGCTAATGTCAATCTCTATTTTTACAGATGACATTAAGGAAGTTAAGATACCTCTCAGAATATTATTTGAATCAAATCAGGTCTGTTAAATTAAGTGCATATTATTTTACACTTTCTGCTTTTGGAAATATTCTGAAGTTTATTCAGACCACACTGTTGTAATTTTTCTGTCTGCACGAAGAACATCTGAGAAAGGATCACTGGGTGGTTCCTCCTTGGCTCGTGTTCTCAACATTTAATATGATATGGAAAGAAGGTAAATTGGAAGCCAAAGCTAATCTTGGCAAGAGGCTGGTGTCACTACAACTGGATATTAATTTTCCAGATGACTTTGTGGCTGAGTTGGTATTACTACATGACATTAGAAGATTGAAAGTCGGTAATAAGGTTAGTGGAAGGACTACCCCTGCAAGGACACATGCATACTGTAAAGTAAGAATAGTGCACAAGCATTTGCACTCATATGCACACACCTACTGAGCTCTAAGGCAACTGAGACTTTTCAAAAGAGTCTACGTACTTCGAATTGTTTCTGGGCCTGCTCAGCCTGTAACTCCTGATTCCATGTGCAATTCCAAATGACAATCCCTATGAAATGGCCCATAAGAGAAGAGTCTCTCATTTGCCTCGTGAGGGCTGGTCGGGGCCAGGCTGAGTGGCCAGCTTCCTGCACTCAGGGCTATGCTCTGGGGAAAGACTTCTCCCTGTGCTCTGGTATGTGAAGCTAAGAGCAAACCCAAGAAGTCCTTTGCTGGGGCCAAGGTCATACTGAGAACCAGATAGACAGAAACTAAACCAGATCACACATCTCGGGACCTGTACATATTGGTCAAGCCCTCATTTGTCTCAGGGCTTTCCATTTGCTTTTCCCTCTTCCTGAAAGGCTGGCTGCCTCACCTGTGCTAGTGAAGATGTGCTCCCTTCACCCAATCTAAAGCAGCTCCCCTGTAAATTATTCTGTCTTCTCAATATGTTTGTTTCCTTTATCACACCACACTCTGTAATTGTTCATTTATGCCTCTTCTTACAATCTGAACTGCCTAAGGGCACTTTATCTATCTGATCTCTATTAAATCATTAGCACCCACATACCTGGCATATAGTAAGTGCTCAATAAATGTTTGTTAAATGAATGAATGAGTAATCACTAGGTTAATACTTTCCAGATATTTTTTAAAACATCTCTGTTAGAAGTGATAATACTTGGATCAATGTCAACTTGTCAATTAGTCAAAACGAATCCGACTAATAAATATCAATAGCCTGAAATTAAAACCCAAGACTAAAAAAGAATCTATCACATGACATATAATAGAGTCAGAATTACAAAAGATTATTAAAGGAATCAAAGATGAAAACTGATTAAAAATAAATATATAAAGTTTCAGATTAAAGTCCAAAGAATCAACTTCACAACTATAAAATTGAAAAAGTTGGACTTAACAGTACATGTGAAAATTAGACAACTCAACCAATTGCAATTTCAATATCAGTCAAGTGCAAATAAAACTTCCAAAAATCAAATGTGCTCTTAGGCTAATAAACAGAAAGACAGTGTCCAAAAGAAAACAGTTCCAGTGTTCTGCTGATGAGACAATATCAGGAGAAGAAGGTTTTGTTTTGGAAGTATATTTCAAAAAAAGACACTCAGATTAAAATGAACGAGATGGGAAAGGTTCTGAAACCAGGTTCCATGAGCAAAATCTGTGAATGTCTAGCTGGGAAAGGAGGAGTTGGGGAGTGAGGGATGGAGAACATGATAGCTGTCCACAAACACTTCATACAGAAAAGGAATTAGCCTTATCTTGCTGTGCTGTGTGCAGGACAGAACAGAACAGGGCGAAAATCAGAGGGACACAAGCTTTGAAGCAATGTAATGAGATCCTGATGGCTGTAGTGACCATGTCGTGGCTCTGAGTGTTAGGGTTCTCCAGAGAAGCAATTATATATATATATATATATATATATATATAAGAGAAGACGAATGTCCCAACTTAAGCAAAGAGAACAAATTTACCCTTCTGCCTCTGTCTTTTTGCTCTATTCAGGCCCTCGACAGATTGGATGGTGCTCACTCACAGTGGTGAAGATGATCTTCTTCACTCAGTCTACAGATTCCAACTCTAATCTCTTCCAAAAACACCCTCACAAAAATACCCAGAAATAATGTTTACCGGTTATCTGGGTTTTGTTAGCCTAGTCAAGTTGACACATAGAATTAACCATCACATTTTGTAACTACTTTTGGGGGCAGATTGCACTAAAAATTCCTGTGTTAGGTAGGGGTCCAGGCAGGTAACCCTCACATTTTCTTCTAAATATTTTATATTTCCAGTGCTTTCTCAGGGGTGTTGAGGATAAATAAAAACATTTGGAAGTGTATAAAAGTTCTGTACAAACATAAACTATTATTTTTATCTATAGTTATAATTTCCTGCCTAAATTTAAATACAAGTTTTCTTACAGCTCTTATAAACAACTAAGAAAGTTTTAAAATCATATTATAACAAGAAAATGGAAAAGGTCATTTAGTTGACGTTAAGTAATGGTGATATAGAGGTGCCATGTCTCTCACTTGCTTGGAGAGGCTATTTTCAGGGGAAACAAGGAGACCAAACCCCACTCTCTTAGATGCTTGATAAGTGCTCTGTTTATTTCAGCTGCTGATATCTCACAGCAGACTCCCAGAGAAATTAGAATTAAGGAATTCTCTAGGAAATGACCCATAGCACTTATTTTAAGCCACTATCACATCAAGTGCCAGATCAGCCTGGAGAACATCCTGGGAAGAGACATTCCCCTGGCCCTCCTCACTCCATTCACCCAACCTCAACCAGATTTGCATAGAAGAGGGCCTGTGTCTTGTTATGAAGAAGAAATTTCCCAACAGTATGGTTGTGGGTTAGTAAACTCTGGAATGCATTGTAGGGGAAGGCTGAAAACAAAATCCTTCTTAGAAGTGATCATTAAAACAAATAGGATAGGTTCTCATTTTTCTCAGGCCATTTAAAGCAGTCATTGAGGGTAGGATCACTTCTGTGCCATCCAGAGCATCCAGGACACATCTATTACTAGCACCTTTTCAAGTAAAAGTTACCCAAACCTAGGATCACCCTGTTAGGATAGAATAAGTCGCTGTAGATGCAAGCCTGTGTTGATGCTGATGTGGCACAGTTAATAGACTGAGAAAGAGAGAAATCCTCCCATTGTGATCATGTGAGTATATGGCAAATCTGTAACATTCATTCTGGAGATGGTTCATGCAGACCTTTGTGTTGGCCTGAAATTAGAGACCAATTGCACTGAATTACATCCAAATTCCAGATAGAAAAATAAAAGGAGCTGCAAGTGACCCTTAGCCAATGAGGACCAATTTCCAAATCCAAACCTGGAGCTAATTTTTCAGAAGCAAACTCGCAGGAATCTAGGATAATTCCTTAGGGTCGGGGAGGGCCAGAGCTAGTAGGACTTGGACACAGCATAGGTTCCAGACCCACTGAAAAGACTGGCTGTTGTCCCTCAAGCTTAGTTTTTCTCAGGCCTAGTTGTGGATGGATTATTTCTGCTTCACACTGAAGCATCTGGCTTCTGGTTTTTTCCATCCCATTTTCTCCCTGGAGCACATCAGGAAATTTCACATTCTAGTTTCTAATTTTTGACAACTCCTTAACTTCACGTCCTTTATTTTAAGGCATTTGACTAAATGGATATAAGTATTTTATTTTCTTGGAAGTCAAAGCTTTTAACTTTTTTTGTGGATATATGAACAATTGCTTTATTTTGCTTTCCTCTAACTCCAAAAATAAGTAGAGGTTTGATTTTGAACTTTCTATGACTGAGTAATAAAAATGTAAGTAGCATGAGAAATTATATTATCTCCATTGCATTTGGCACAAATCTGAGATCAAATAACCAGTAAAAATGTTATTAGTTTAACTTTTTGAAAGGAAATGTATTCCTGGTCCATTATCCCAATGAGTAATGCAGAGACATTTTCTAAGTTGCTTTTTATCCAAGAGTTTTAAATG
>NW_011888805.1:12098887-12110792 GCF_000151845.1 Pteropus vampyrus
TATGGTAGGAATATGTCATTATGTTTTACCTAATCTTTGATTTATGAATATTTCAGTTATTACATTTTTCTCTATTATAAACATTGTTGCAACGGATGTTCCTGTACCTGGGCATTCCTCTGCTTCTCTGAGGTGAAGCTCAGAAGGAAAATTGCTAAATCATAAGGTATAGATATTTTAAATTTTAATAGATTATACTAACAATAGTTAATACTTACAGAGGAATTATTATCTAACAGTTACTATTCTAAGTGCTTTACATTTATGAACTCTTTTAGGAGAGTATTAATCTTAAACCATTTCAAAGGTGAGAATACTGAGACATGGCAAGGGCCAGTCACCATCCCAAGGTCCCATAATTAGAAAGTGACAAAGTCAGGATTTGTTCCCTAGGAGTTTCCTTCTAGACTCTGGGCTCTTTCTTATCCAAGATACTCTACTTCTTATAGTATAATCTTTATTATTTTCCAACGTATGTGTGTTTTTGCTAATTAAAAAGTGGAAAGCTACTTACTTTGACTGATTTTACCAACCTTACTAAACTGTATGTGGAGATTTTTTGTTTTTCTGATTGAAAAGTTATCTTCCTAATCATGGCTGATCATGGTCTGGCCTTGGCAAAGCAGGTCTCATAGCTTGGCAAAATAAAGGAAAGAGAAACTGTTCCATTGTCACCCGTGAGATATAGAATGAGGTAAGGAGATGAAAAACTTCAGGTTAGAAACTTTGCAGAGAAGGCAAATCAGGTCATGAGCACATCTGTCCTCACTGAAGAGCTTCATCTGAGGCTCTTATAGGTACTTAACCTATAGGAGCTGATGAAGTCTATTTGAATCAAGCTTGCTTTCTTCTCCTTTGGGCAGTCTTTGAAAAACCAAAAGATGGAAGAATCCTTTTTGTATTGCTGTTGTGTGAATATTTTACTTTATTTTATTTAACATTTTTGAAACAGTCTCAAACTTAGAGAAAATTTGCAAGTTCAGTACCAATAAATTGTTTTCCTGAATAATTTCTGAGTAATCTAATTATTGCCTCATTGTCCCCAAATATTTTAATATGTTATTTCCTACAAACAAAACTAATCTGTTACGTAACCACGATCTCATCAAAATCAGGAAATTAACATTGATACATAACTATCATCTAATCTTTGGACCTCAGTTAAATTTCGTCATTTGCCCCAATGTCCTTTATAGCAAAAGGATCCACTTTATAAACACGTCGTGCATTTAGTTGTCACATCTCTTTAGTGTCCTTCAATCTGGAACAATTCCTCCTACTTTCCTTGATTTCCATTACCTTGACATATCCAATTTCAGGCTAGTTGTTTGTTTTGTAGAATGACCCCCAATGTTAATGTGTCCGATGCTTCCTCATGATTATATTCAGACTACACATCTTTGAGAGAAATGTCACAGAAATGATATGTTCTCATTGCATAGTATTAGATAACAAATTCAAATTCTTCTATTCCTAATAATATTAACTTCGATCCCTTGTTAAGGTGAACCTGCTAAGCTTCTCCACTGTAAAATTACTTTTATTCTTTAGCATTAATAAGTATTTTGCTGTGTGTTTTGGGGAGTGGGACTATATAAATATACCATTCTTCACCAAACTTTCAATTTATTCATTCACTCATTTATTTCAGTATACACTCATTGTTTCTTATTTGATTTACTAGGTCCTAATGTTACAATCGTTATTTATTCTGGCGCCCAAATTGTCCCAGATTTGGTATATGGGAGCCCCTTATGTCTATGTACTTTACATGTCTCCATAGTCGTTGAGCTTTTCTTCACTTTCCAGCAAAAAAAAAAAGATGTTGAATCAGCCATTAATCCATTTAGACAAGGGGTCCCTAACCCCCGGGCCACGTACAAGTAGCAGTCTGTGACCTGTTAGGAAAGGGGACACACAGCAGGAGGTGAGCGGCAGGCCAGCAAGCAAAGCTTCATCTGTTATTAGCAGCCACTCCCCAGCGCTAGCATCACTGCCTCAGCTCCACCTCTGATCATCAGGCACTAGATTCTCATAGGAGCACTGGTCTCTGGTGCCAAGAAGGTTGGGGACCGCTGGGTTTAGATGGAGAATGTATTTAGAGACTAAGATTGGGTATTGGTGTGCTCATCACTTTGCTAGGTTTGAGGGTATCATTGCTTCCAGGACCTCTCTGTGAACAGAGCCAGGGACTTTCTCTCATTCTCTCCCTTTCTCTCTCTCTCTCTTTTTCTCTCTCTCTCTCTCTCTCTCTTTCTCTCTGTCTCTCTCTGTCTCTCTCTGTCTCTCTCTCTCTCTCTCTCCCTCCCTTCCTCCTTCCTCCTTCCTTCCCTCTCTCCCTCCGTCCCTCCCTTTCTCTCTCTTTCTCATCTATCTCAATTAAAAAACATATTTACACCAATATCACTAATTTAGACTCAATTTATTCTTGTTCTCCTCCTATCATAGTTGTGACTGCTTGCGCCAATGGTGAGAAACCTGCTCTCATTACCCTTCAAGTATTTGTTCATTTGATCAGTTAGTTCTCTGTACATAACCTATTTCCTGTTTCTCCTGCTGCCCCCACCCCTGCATGGGTGTCCTCCTCACCTCCCTCAGGCTCCCATGCCCCAAGCTGGGCTCCCCTCCTACAGAGACACCCTTCCAACCTCACTCTGGCTCAACACTCACACCAAACCAGCACTTCTAAAATGGACTGCCTCCATATACAGTCAGGTTCTGACACCCAGCTATGTCCCTACCCTAACCTGTGTGGACACCTACCTCCTACCTTGCCTGACCTCACCTGGTGATTTTGGACCCAATTGTTCAGATAGAGAAGAGGAAGAGTGGTATGTAATTTTAAGAGTAACTTTTGGTTTAGCTATTTTAACTTTTGATTACTTTCTTTCTTTCTTTTTTGGTTGTGTGAGAAAAGCTGTATTTAAGCTAGCCACAGCTAAAAATAATCTCTGATATTTTGAATTAATTTAATTATATTAATTAATTCTTGCATCTTTTTCGGACTCAGACACCTTCAGAAATAGTAATAATAACAATAGTCTCAGGAAATTCGGGATTCGGTCTATTTGTGTCACAGTGGATTTTTCAGAATCTTGCTTCCTGATCTCTTTGTCCTAGACATTTAGTTTTCCCATGAAGGTAACTTTTATCTTCTTTCACACTGCTCTGTTCCCAGCATTTCCAAGGCTTCATTCCTGTCCAAGTATTTCTGAGTACCACCCCAGTTTGTTTCCCAGAATTCTCTTTTGTGTACCACTGCATAAATGTTTCCATGCGGCTACGTATTTCAGAAAGTATATTTGCAATGGTTTACGAAGTGTTCAAGAAATATAAGTCACTTCATTCTATGAGTCACTGGAGAAGGTCAGTCATTCACAATTTATAAGCTAGGGACAGTCTGTTACATATTGGTTGCTCTCTTATTCCTCACAGAGAGACCATCTTATTAGCTCAAACCAGTGGATGTCATTTTCCCCTGGTGTAAAGTCATCGGCCTCCCTGGAGTGGGGCGTGCCTCTCAGAGGACAGCTGTGGCCCATAGCCCCCCATTCCCAACATGATGTTCCCATCATCTTCCAATGGCAAACAAGGAAATTCCAGTCAAGAATATCAAGTGATCTGAATCTTTGCCATAACTATGAAAAGAAATTAAAATGGAATTGTTCCTACTGGTCTCCAGTAACTGAATGTTCCCTCGGAAGGATTTGGCATTAATTTGAGTTATGCTGCTGATCACTTGTGAACTCAGGTTAATAACTCTCCTGGCCAGTTTCAGATGCAAAAGTAGAATTAACGTTCATTGTTGTTGTTTTGTTGTGTTTTCTGTAATGGAGATCCTTTTCTCTGCAGGAGGACAGTAACTAGGGTAGAATCAGAAAAATTTCAAAATAACCTGCTGGTAAGTTTTCTTTAAATAAAACGTGCTTGGAGGGAGAATGTTGCAAATAAAATGTCTATAATACAAAAAACCTGTGAACATCGCATCTGAACACAACAAAGTTGTGCAATCCTTTGATTAATTCACCCGAGGAGTCCAGTAGATAAGCTTGGGAAATGGTTACTGGATGTACTGGGTTGTTTGAGAGAACTGACAGACACTGGGCGGGAGAAGACTTTTCATGGAATATACTTTGGAAACATTTATTTAGATCAGCAATCACTCTTTCTACAAGAGACTGGGAAAGGGTGCCTATTTCTGTGTTTAGAGGGAGAAAGAAGGAAGAATGGAAAGAAGAGAGACCTAATTAGGCCGGAAGAGGATAAAGGAAATGCCTCCATAAGGTGAGCAAAGTGCCTGGCCCTCAAGGGATCCCGAGGATAATTTTGTGCCACCATGCGACGATAGTCACAAGGCCTTTGAGCTAAAATTACTACTCTTACTTTAAATTGGCCTCTTCACCTCAAAGGGAGTTCAATTAAATTAAATTCTTTCAGTGCTTCCCAGTACCTGCTCCCCAGAGGGTCCTTTATGAGACCATTTAGTATTCCCAGGGCTTCCTTCTATAATAGGCCAGGGCACTTTCATGATCCTCCCTCAACTTGGAGCTTCTGAGAGTGATTCTTCATTCTCTTTGACAAGTTTTTAGTAACAAAGTAGGAAACAAGTAACGAAGTAGGAACGAAGTAGGAAACAAATTTCTCATGAGACGATAAGTGTTCTAAGAGGAGTTAGCAGCTTGCATTTTGAGGAGTCCATGTAATTCATGTAAATCCTCTTAGATTTCCCTTTTAGCCATGACTGCTCTTCTATCAGCCAGGAAAAGATGTGGCCTCCTTCTGCAGGAGATGAGCAGCAAGAGATGGAAGCTCAAAATATTTGTTCCTCAGCTGAGTCTGCAACAGTCTAAAAGCAGCACTCCCGTGCGTGGATTGGGGAAGAGATGGATGCTGCCAGGAAAAGGCGTCAGGACAGTCTTCCAGCTGGGACAAGGGAAAGAACACATGTCTACATGTGGCCTTTTATGGACTAGACACTCCTACGGCATGAAGACACTTCCAACTCACAAAAATCACGAGAGAGATTATTTTCTCCACTTGTTAGGTAGGGAAAACTTAGGCTCAGTGGAGTTAAATAACTTGCTCAACATCATATAACTATTAAATGTACAGCCGATCCAGAATTGGAGCTCAGAAATATTTAGGTTGAGAAACTGTGCTCCTTCCAAGCAGAAACAGGGATACTCCAGAGCAACTCTTCCTTCATTAAATGACACTATCATTACAGAATTTCTGTTAAAGCTGATGCTGTGGTGGTGGTTGTTACTGTTATTATTGTTATTATTATTTGGATAACTACACTGAAGAACTTGGGGTAGATCAGTTCTTCTGTTTCTCCACACATTAAAAAAAAAAAAAATCCCTGGTAACTCTAAACACAAACATTAAGTTATTAGAAGATGCAGAAGACTTATATCAAAGATTAGCCTTCTGGGCCTTTGTAATATTTTTTTGACTAGGTTCATTGGCTTTAAATCTGATCTCCTTTAATAGTTACATACTAAAGCAACATGAAGTACCTATGAAATAGAAAAATCCAGGAGAGAAATAAGGTATTTGACAGAAAGGGCAATTTTTAGAAACCTGTAAATGAAGCACAAACCAACCAAGCTATTTCTCTTAATCAGTTGTTCATTCTTGTGAAAGCATTTGGCTGATGAATCATCTCAGTAATGCTTTTTTTAAAATCAGAAATGGGCTGAGCTAGCTTTATAGCTAAACTAGATATGGTCAAATACAGTTCCAATTCTTAGCTGAGTCAGAGATTCTTCTTGGCTAGTTGTTAGAAATAAGATCACTTTATATTAATACTTGGAGCAAAACTTGATACCCTAAGCTCCCATCTGCTTGATTAATTAGAAATCTAGTCTTTTCTTAAGATTCACTTCCCTAAACATTTAGAAGAGTTGTGGGTCTTATGTGTGTCTATGAATCAGTTTCCTTTGTCACCTGTTGAGGAAATAAACAATCTAGATTTACTTTTAAGATTAGATTCCTTAAGGCAATATTCTAGTAGTAGGGAACTTCCTATTGTCTTCAGCTTGCTTTCTTAAAAAAATTAACTTACGTGCAATAAGTTGTACAAGTCAGAAGTGTACACATTAGTGAATACCATGAATCTATTCTTTAAGATAAGGCACCAAAGATCCCTTTTATAGTACACAATTTGTCTATGAGAGATAATACACTAAGCTATTACTGTAGCTCCCCCATAGGGAATTAATCTATCATATTAGGTAATCACTTGAAGAAATGCATTGAAGGATGGGTAGGCTTTGATGAGGATCAAGATTGGAGACTTTAGAGTTATAGTGAAGAAACTGGAATAACCAAGGTGTCAACAGAAGGGTAAGAGAATAAGCAAGGGAAAACAGGGAGGAGCAGCGATGCGGCACCCACATTTGAAGGAGGCTGATTTCATGAATAAAATAATTCCTTTTAAAAACTAAATAAAAACCAATGTTCGATATTTTCTTTTTATTTTGAATTATTAATTTTAAGTGTACAAGCACTAAATGGATATATCCTCATTATAAAAATTCAAATAGTTCGAATGAACTGAAAATGATTCTCAACCATTACCTCTAAGCATAATTCCTTATAGAGATTGGTGTTTATCTTATAGCGTGCATCACATTTACATTTATATTTACATCATCATACTTATATCATATATATATCTATGTTGCATGGACATGTGGATATGTTGTATTTTGTTGTTGTTGTTTTACATGGGTGTCATTATGCAACACATTCTGTTCTATAACTCACTTTTTCACATAACAATGTTTCTCGGTGATCCTTCCATATCAAATATTTAAACGTAACCCTTTAAGATTGCTTCATAATTATGTATGGCAGGTGGATCAACTATTTTCCACGTTTTTCCTTTTACATACAATGCTGCAATTGTTGACCTTAAATAAGCTTCCTTGTACAAATGTGCAAGTGTTTCTCTAGAATAAACTCTTATAATTTAAATTTCTAGGTCATAAGGTATGAGCACTAAATTTTAAAATTGCACCATAAAATTTTATAGAATTTTAACTACCACTTATGGTGCATGAGAAAATCCCTTTACCCATACATTTGCTAACAATTAATATTATCAAATTTTATTTTTTTCCCAATATTATGGGTGAATAAAGATACAGTATTTCATTGAAGTTTGTATTTTGGCATTATCCTGATTTGTGGTACAATTGAGCATCTTTGCATATGCTTCTGATGACTTGTATTACCTCTTCTGTGAATTATCTGTTCATATTGCTGTTTGTCTCTTACTTAAGGATTATGAGTGCTTTATAAATTTTGAATATTGATCCAATGACTGTTACATATGTTGCACATATAAAAAATAAAAAGATTTTATTTGCAATGATGTTTGTCATATAAAAGTTTAAAAACTTGATAAGATTAAATGTATCTATCATTGTTCTTTATGGATTTTGCATATTATATAACATTTAAAAAGTCCTTCCTTTAACTAAATTACATTCTCTTCTTTTTTCTTTTAATACTTTTGTAGTTTTTTCAGTCCGATTTATGTTGAAATTATTTTTGTGAATGATGTGAATCAGAGATCTAACAATGTTTCTTCCAAATAAATTAGTAAATGTAATTATGAACAATTTAATTTCATTTTGCTTCATTTTCCTCGGAAGAAAGAATGGCTTTTCTCTCTCATCATGGATCGGTAAACCCCAGGGAAGCGCTGGGACTGTCCTGGCTGGGATACACACCCATATGTGTGGCCTGGAGAATAGAGTTCCACAATTGACAGCTGCCCTGAATCACACAGAATGGGCATTTGGGAAAAGTCTTCAAAAGAAGGGATGATGCTCTTCCCAGTGTAGGAGAGACCAAAAAATCTTGGCAGATAAAAACAGCAGATATCCACTATAATCCTAAACAATCCCTTGTACCTTATTGGTGCATTTCTTCTGATCTTTTATTTTTGTTTCCACATAGAAGATGATAACAGTAATTAGAATAACTAACACCGAGCATTGCTCTGTGCAGAGCTACATGCTTCACAGGAGCAACTTTAAAAGGTATTTCTTTGATGAAAGAAAACTTCAAGGATTTTGAGTAGTTTGGCAATAAGGTCAAAGCTTGTGTTTTGAAGCTTTAAAGCCCAAACATTCTTTTTTCTAGTTAAAAATAATGTATTAATCTAATAAGTATAGGAGATGCCTATCAGAAAACTGGAAGGGCAGGAGCCCACTCTGCTGGAAAGAAAATGTATGTTATTTGTGGGGGAAAAAAAAGTTGGCACTCAGGTTAAAAACTTAGTAAAGTTATCTTTGCAAAAACTATATAACGACACAGAAAAAAGCTTAATGACATCACATCGAAATGGTCAAAACACCTAGGTTTGAATTCTGGTTATGTTACTTGGTAGCTGTGAGATTTTTGACTAAGTTACTTAAGCTCCCTCAATTTTCTCATTAGTAAAATGGAGGTATATAGCATTTCCTACCTCCTAGAGGTGCCATGAATCTTAATAGATGCAATACATGTGAAGTGTTCAGCCCTTGCACCTGGCACATAGTAAGCACTCTGTCAGTGTCAGCCATTGTTCTTACCATTGTCATCATCTGTGAGTACAGCCAAAAAAAAAAAAAAAAACTATGTGTGGGAAAAAAAAAATCAGAAGAAAACACAGAATTTGGGACTAGCCAAAGAACTACTCCTAAAAAAAGTGAAAAGGAAATTTCAGGAATTTACAATAGCATACGGTAGACCTTTACAGTTTGAAAATATAAATATCAGCTTAATTGTTAACCTAAGCCTTAAAAGCCTTAAAATTTAGCAACATCTGCTGAAAGGTGAATTATTTAACTCATATACTAAACACCTATCTTAATGCATTCAATTCATAATTTATTGACCATGAACTTGGTATCAGATACTTTGCTAAATTCTGTGGACAAGTTGATTAATTCCCGTGTTCGAGAAGCTTAGAGTCTAGCAGCTCAGCTATCAAACATCTGTGCCTGAGACAGAAAAATAAAAGAGGACATTATCACCATGGACTTTCAATTCTACCACCAAGAAAAAATTAAGTGGCAATATTGGGCTGGTATATAATCAAATGCAAAAATGAAAACTATCAATAGTAGAACCATAGGAGTGTTACAAGAAATAGGATGAGATTAATGGAGCACTTGGAAAGTCTTTCAGAGGAGGGAGTCGAATTTCTTTTAATGACATGGGGCAAGGGGAACTCTGAATGTTTTTGAGCATACAAAGATAACAAAACCAGTATTCTAGAAAAAAAATAACCTTCTGGTAATGTATAGAATGGATTGGTTTGAAGATGAACTGAAGAAGAACTATTAGATATTATAATTATTTACAGCTGAGATGATAAGGATCTGCACTGACTTGATTCCAAAGTAAATATAATCAACAGTCATCTTGGCAAAAGTGATTATATTAGACTTCTAATTCGTGACACACAGATGAAGAAAATATGTGTTTCTGTAAACATGGACAAAGGATTATGTGAGCCCAGACATCTGCTCCTACAATCAGACAATCTCAGTCGCTTCTTTATGTATAACTTAGACTGCTATAAAAATCACACTTTTAAATATGTTTATCTCCACCTATTGAGAAATTGTCTTTCTGAATATAGTTCAAGATATCACAATTAATATTGTCCAAGTAACAAGAAGCAACTGTATGTAGTTCCAATCTCATATGAAAGAACAGAATCTTGACCCCACACCACAAATGCAATGGACTCCTTTACTCAGCCTGCAGAAACATGTACTGAAATGCTCAAGGAACGCTTAAGTAAGGACAAAACCTTTTGACTTTGAAACCTACATTATTGACAAATTTCTCAAAGATTTTCTTAAATATGCCTTTCTGCCCTAGTTATAAAGAAAAGTAGATTTTTATCTTTTCTCTGTTTATGAACTAACAATACCTCAGTTCATAACAGAGTGGACCATATAGACTATTGTTCAAATTGGGACAATTTCGAGAGTGTAAGGAGGAGGGACAAATGCTAAACTGGATGGACTGTGGGAGGCCCCAGACCTGTGGACATTCAGGATGTGCACTTGTCATAAACACGAGTGGACTCCACCATGAAGCGCTGTATGCACATCCCATCCTCCGTTTGTCTGTCTCTCCTTCAAATCAGTTTGGCCCAGTGCTTTTACAGCTTTCCTCTGTCCTTGAACATTTGCTGTAATAAGCAGCCTCCTGAGCTTAGAAAATCCCTAACTAGCCACTCGACCTTGTGCAAGTCTCCAAATCTACCTCAACTGTGGAAGGGCGGTCTGTTCATGGCTCTGCTGCCCACTCTTCCCCGCAAATAATCATGAGAATAAAATGAGATAATGAGTGTGAGAGTGTTTGAAAACTATAAATTTACACATAATAAAGAGACACTGGTAAAGAAAAATAGAGAAAATATGAGTCAGTGGGAGCAAGTATGGTTCTCTTGTGCCACTGCAAGGCAGATTCAGCTTATCTGTTGGGCAATAGGAGTGTGTTTCCTTGTGTCACTCAAGCCAAAGTTCTCTATGGTGCAATTAGCGGAGGATGCTAATTATACACTTCCAATTCGCAAGACACAGAGGCACATTCAGGGTATCTCAGCTTCCAGAGCTCGTGATAAGGACGCATTGAGAATAGAGGGCGATAGGAAGACCTGCCATCAGCTGTACAGCCAGGCCTCTGGAAAAGGAGGCCTTCGCTGAGCACTTAAGAGAACTCTACTGTCTGTCATTCTCCCTGGAGCCCAGCTGCAGTCCCTTGCAATGTCCCCTCAGAAGCCGGTGCCAGTGGCTTCTTGCCCCAGTGTTTTACTTCAGAGTTCTTTCTCTGGTAGCTTTAGCTCCTGTGGTTAATAACTAATCTTGCAGTCTCTGCTACAGCACGAGTCTTGTTTATTCATGGATTCTACGCCTCTTGGTTTCTGCTTACAGCAATTCTTTGTGTGTTTCTCTTCTGTGTCACTGTGTCCATTTCTGAATGTCTCCCATTCAGGCGCCTCAAAGAAGGGGCTCTGACTGGCTGAAAGTGTCACCATCTATTGCAGAATACTTCTGCCTGGGCAGAGCTCTGGTTCCAAACAAGTTTAGAGATTAATGGTTAGATAATAAATAGCTGTTTTATGTCAGATACTGGTTCCCTGTACAGGGATAAACAAAGCTGGCAACAGGTCTTTAAAAGAATCTTTAGCTCTTCGCCTTAAAGATGGTCTTGTTTGATGGAACTGTAGGCCATACCATTTCATGTGATATAAATTGATTTTCCTTTAAGACTTTAGTTATATCACTTTATCTCATCTCTTTTACTCTTATAAGTCTTTCATATTTTCTAGTCTTAGCAATTTCATATTCACCACTTAATTCACAGTACCTAAAATAATCAAATGTGTCTTCTTTAAATATAAACACTTTCTTCATGAAACAATAACAATGATCATTATAATTGATTAGACTCCTACTAAACCACATATTTTATGTATATTCATCTCTCATTTAATTGTCACACCTAAATACAGGTAGGTATGATTAATCTCATTTTGCAGATAAAGAAGTAAGACTTAAAGAGATTGAATAACTTGCTTATGTTACAGAGCTAGACTGGTAGAGAACTACAGTGAAGTGTGTGGTGTGTTTATGCCTGTGAAAGCCTGTTCAAATCTCAGGGTCTGTGACTTCTATAGGTTTCTGATCATGTAGGCATATCCTGCTATTTAACCAGCCATGGTTACTGAAATTCAGACTCCCAGCAATGAAAATAGGTGCGCCTTATCAATCTTGATGTTTATGCAAAGCAAGCTGACAAGTTGGTAGAGCATGGTCAATCACTAACAGAAAGAATAGTCTGAGAGTCACATTCCCAGGGGTTGGCCAAGGGTCAATCATGCTTCCAG
>NW_011888805.1:12112347-12114893 GCF_000151845.1 Pteropus vampyrus
TTCCAGAGCTCGTGATAAGGACGCATTGAGAATAGAGGGCGATAGGAAGACCTGCCATCAGCTGTACAGCCAGGCCTCTGGAAAAGGAGGCCTTCGCTGAGCACTTAAGAGAACTCTACTGTCTGTCATTCTCCCTGGAGCCCAGCTGCAGTCCCTTGCAATGTCCCCTCAGAAGCCGGTGCCAGTGGCTTCTTGCCCCAGTGTTTTACTTCAGAGTTCTTTCTCTGGTAGCTTTAGCTCCTGTGGTTAATAACTAATCTTGCAGTCTCTGCTACAGCACGAGTCTTGTTTATTCATGGATTCTACGCCTCTTGGTTTCTGCTTACAGCAATTCTTTGTGTGTTTCTCTTCTGTGTCACTGTGTCCATTTCTGAATGTCTCCCATTCAGGCGCCTCAAAGAAGGGGCTCTGACTGGCTGAAAGTGTCACCATCTATTGCAGAATACTTCTGCCTGGGCAGAGCTCTGGTTCCAAACAAGTTTAGAGATTAATGGTTAGATAATAAATAGCTGTTTTATGTCAGATACTGGTTCCCTGTACAGGGATAAACAAAGCTGGCAACAGGTCTTTAAAAGAATCTTTAGCTCTTCGCCTTAAAGATGGTCTTGTTTGATGGAACTGTAGGCCATACCATTTCATGTGATATAAATTGATTTTCCTTTAAGACTTTAGTTATATCACTTTATCTCATCTCTTTTACTCTTATAAGTCTTTCATATTTTCTAGTCTTAGCAATTTCATATTCACCACTTAATTCACAGTACCTAAAATAATCAAATGTGTCTTCTTTAAATATAAACACTTTCTTCATGAAACAATAACAATGATCATTATAATTGATTAGACTCCTACTAAACCACATATTTTATGTATATTCATCTCTCATTTAATTGTCACACCTAAATACAGGTAGGTATGATTAATCTCATTTTGCAGATAAAGAAGTAAGACTTAAAGAGATTGAATAACTTGCTTATGTTACAGAGCTAGACTGGTAGAGAACTACAGTGAAGTGTGTGGTGTGTTTATGCCTGTGAAAGCCTGTTCAAATCTCAGGGTCTGTGACTTCTATAGGTTTCTGATCATGTAGGCATATCCTGCTATTTAACCAGCCATGGTTACTGAAATTCAGACTCCCAGCAATGAAAATAGGTGCGCCTTATCAATCTTGATGTTTATGCAAAGCAAGCTGACAAGTTGGTAGAGCATGGTCAATCACTAACAGAAAGAATAGTCTGAGAGTCACATTCCCAGGGGTTGGCCAAGGGTCAATCATGCTTCCAGGTTCTCTTGAAAGCATGTAAAAAATAAGCAACCAGATCTGTGTTAACTCTTTCCATATGTATATGTGTATGTATATGTTAGGTCTATGTATATGTATATGTATGTATGGATATGTGTATGTATAAAACAATGCTGGAAATGTAAATCGAAAAACAGTAGATTTCAATCGGCAATATTTAAAAATTATTAATTTCAGGCTACAATGAAATGATGGAGTGAAAACACTTTTAACAAACATGTGATTGAAAACTTTACCAAAAATACAATTGGAAAATCAACACAAAAACTCAAATAGTGGCAATATGAGATTATCGATGCATTTTAGATTCTGGAATACAAGCAAAAACATACTTTTGAAAAGTAAATGTTATTAAATTTATTTAATCCATATCAATTTGACATGATATTTTAAGTGAAATTGATGTTATAAGTAAAAGAAGACAGGAAACAAAATTTAGTGTACATAAAGCCTTTGAAGTCATCAAAAGCACTAAAAAAGTTTTGAAGAAAAAGAAATTGTGTTTATAAAAAATGAATAATTGAGACTAAATAAATTGCACAGTGTATTTATATTAATGTCAACTTATCTACACAGAAAACACTAAAAATATTAAGAAGATTTATCTTAACTGTAAATCACAAAGTCTGTCCCATCTATAAGCCAAAACTAAATTTCAAAATCAATTCTTTTCTTATGTAGGATATAACAGCACTATTTTTAAAAGAAAGAGTCACTATATCAAAAGAACGTGACAGCCTTTCTAAGGTTAGATGACAGAAGTGATTTGCAGAACTGTTGTAACTATGTAAACACCTCCAACTGAAAGGAAATGCAGACCACAGTAAGGAATGTGATATTGATGAGCAACAGTATATAAGTTTTTTCCTAAAATCTGTTTTAAGCCCCATTTTAATACAGCTAAATTTTCAGGGATAATTTCCTGGATGCATTTCTGAAAACTTCCTTTTTAATATTATAGAATGTATGTAACTTTGCCAAAATTGGTCAGCAGTAGAGAATGTGGCCCCTCAAAATTAAAATTTATTAAAAATGACATAATGTCTACAAGGTCACATGAATGTCTAATATAGTAGTAAAAAGATATTGGAGCTAGTAAATGTTGAAACTATCAAAATGAATTTCCTTTCCATTAAAAGAATATGTATAATAATTTTATAACAAATTATTGTATTCTAGTGACTTCGAGTCCTTCATAACTGCAAATAAAATTTAGATTTTATGTTAATTGACTTGATTTATA
>NW_011888805.1:12114943-12117330 GCF_000151845.1 Pteropus vampyrus
AAATGACATAATGTCTACAAGGTCACATGAATGTCTAATATAGTAGTAAAAAGATATTGGAGCTAGTAAATGTTGAAACTATCAAAATGAATTTCCTTTCCATTAAAAGAGTATGTATAATAATTTTATAACAAATTATTGTATTCTAGTGACTTCGAGTCCTTCATAACTGCAAATAAAATTTAGATTTTATGTTAATTGACTTGATTTATACAAATTTACAAAATGAGTTTATGTTTCTTTGTAATTATTATCATCTCTTTCTCTATCCTCCCATTCCCCCGCCATGTCCATATCCATGGCAGCTACAACTTAATTCTTCAATGGGCCTAATCATCTAAACAAAACAGAATATGGTTTTCATTAGCAAAATTCCTAGAAAATAAAGAAGTTTATGAGTAGTTTTACGTTTGTTGAAAGCTGGGGCAGAGGGCAGTGCAGAAAAAAAACATCCCCTAAAGTCAGAGCCTTGACGTTTTTCCAAAAAGTGGCAATAGGTGTAAAAATGTACTATTTCTTCTTTCTATTTTGGTATAAAAAGCACTACAGAGTATCCTGCAATGAAAAAAATTTAGCTCCTCTTGCTACTAAAATGCTATCAAAACAACAGAAATGATCAATGAAAACAAAACAGAATATGATCAACGAAAAGGGTTACCATAAACAAAACAGAAATTTTGAGGACTACTTAAATGACAGAAATCAGATGGGCTTATATTGATGAAGCACTTAGTAAAGAGAAGCCACAAACCAAAATGAATGTAGCTCCATGAGAAAACATTTACAAATGTTGATGCCTTTTTTCCTGATAGTGCCTTTGAGGAACCTGCAGCTCCCAGCCTTTATGGGCAGGCTGAGGTGTAGCCACAAGGTCATGAAAGAACTGGCACTGGGTAGTCACCTCAACCCCATGCCCACTACTCCAAGAGACTGAGTATAAAATGGGCAATGGCCAGACTCTGATCCACAACCTGAAGCGACCTGCCCAAGAAGCCATTCTCCTTATCTACAGTAACCAGCCCAGAAAGCCGGCCAGCTAGAAGTCAGAGTTGAAGGAAGTCAGGCTGGTAACTCTAGTAACAATCCAGGAAGCAAAACAGTAAATTATCTAACAAATTGGCTTCAAAAGGCCTGGACTTGAATAATAACTGACAGCTTCCCTAAATTTTGTTCTCGCTTCTAACTTAAAACCAACCAGAGAAAGCCAAGTATGCATCCCTAGATGAATCACATAGGATGCCCCACTTCTAGTTAGCCCGCTGACAGCTTCCCCACTCCAACAGTCCCCAGTCGAGGCACACCTGAAGCCTTCTCTTTTTCCATTATAAAGCTTTCCCATCTTCTGCCTGCCTTAAGTCCTGCCAAAACACACGTGACTGTGGCTAACTCCCTCACAGCTTTGAATAAATAGCCTTTGCTTTTCTCATTTGGTTGGTTTTTGTTTATTTCACATCTCAAAAACAACTCCCCTAGATAAGTGAGTGCCTGCTTCACAGAACTACCACTAGAGGCCGAGAGTTGTAAATGAAAGCCCAGGTTAAATTCCAACTGTACCATAGGCCCAGTGGGAATAAAATAAAGATAGCTTCATCCAATAGTGGATAGCAGTAAAGCTTCATCCTTCAGATTTTTCTTTGGCAACTGGGAGGGCTTCATCCCGTCTGCTTACTATCCACGAAGATGTCATGAAGGTGATTCTGGCTGTCTGTCTGCCCAGGTGTCTATCACTCACATGGCCCTGGAATTGGCCCTCCCTTTAAAACTGTTGCATGATGTGTAGTTTTCCTTTAAATACTTCAGCTTGGGCACTGTGGTGTATGTATAAAGTATGAATACTTGAGGATAGGTTACTTGACATTTGAAGTATATTTGTCCTAATCAAGAATACACACTCCTTAAGTAGTTGGTTAGCATTTGAAAAACTTTAATCAGGCGACCTCACTCCAGAGGCTACTACTGCTACAGCCTTCAACTATTTCCATCTGCACTATAAGGATTGTTTATCAGCAGAAGAGCTGTTAGAATTAATTTTGTATTTTTAAAATGAATGATGTTTAAGTTATGTGATTTGCTTAGAAATATCATACAGGAACATTTACCCTTGCATGAACTGGGATATAAGAATCTGATGAGGACAGATATCTGTACCTTTCAAAACCCTTATTCTGGGACTCCAAAAAAAACCTGGTGGCACCAATTTCTAAAAGAATCTGATCTAACAAAATTAGCTAAATCCTGCAGCCAGAATATTGTCATATTTAGTGAAACGTAAGTGCAAGGTAGTCACTGAGCTTTTAAAACCAGATTGCATAGCTGTTACTGTGCTGCCTTGCTAAAAGTTGTCTGGCATAATTCAACCTGAGTTTTGCTTCCATAGTAACATATAC
>NW_011888805.1:12117380-12125252 GCF_000151845.1 Pteropus vampyrus
ACCAGCCCAGAAAGCCGGCCAGCTAGAAGTCAGAGTTGAAGGAAGTCAGGCTGGTAACTCTAGTAACAATCCAGGAAGCAAAACAGTAAATTATCTAACAAATTGGCTTCAAAAGGCCTGGACTTGAATAATAACTGACAGCTTCCCTAAATTTTGTTCTCGCTTCTAACTTAAAACCAACCAGAGAAAGCCAAGTATGCATCCCTAGATGAATCACATAGGATGCCCCACTTCTAGTTAGCCCGCTGACAGCTTCCCCACTCCAACAGTCCCCAGTCGAGGCACACCTGAAGCCTTCTCTTTTTCCATTATAAAGCTTTCCCATCTTCTGCCTGCCTTAAGTCCTGCCAAAACACACGTGACTGTGGCTAACTCCCTCACAGCTTTGAATAAATAGCCTTTGCTTTTCTCATTTGGTTGGTTTTTGTTTATTTCACATCTCAAAAACAACTCCCCTAGATAAGTGAGTGCCTGCTTCACAGAACTACCACTAGAGGCCGAGAGTTGTAAATGAAAGCCCAGGTTAAATTCCAACTGTACCATAGGCCCAGTGGGAATAAAATAAAGATAGCTTCATCCAATAGTGGATAGCAGTAAAGCTTCATCCTTCAGATTTTTCTTTGGCAACTGGGAGGGCTTCATCCCGTCTGCTTACTATCCACGAAGATGTCATGAAGGTGATTCTGGCTGTCTGTCTGCCCAGGTGTCTATCACTCACATGGCCCTGGAATTGGCCCTCCCTTTAAAACTGTTGCATGATGTGTAGTTTTCCTTTAAATACTTCAGCTTGGGCACTGTGGTGTATGTATAAAGTATGAATACTTGAGGATAGGTTACTTGACATTTGAAGTATATTTGTCCTAATCAAGAATACACACTCCTTAAGTAGTTGGTTAGCATTTGAAAAACTTTAATCAGGCGACCTCACTCCAGAGGCTACTACTGCTACAGCCTTCAACTATTTCCATCTGCACTATAAGGATTGTTTATCAGCAGAAGAGCTGTTAGAATTAATTTTGTATTTTTAAAATGAATGATGTTTAAGTTATGTGATTTGCTTAGAAATATCATATAGGAACATTTACCCTTGCATGAACTGGGATATAAGAATCTGATGAGGACAGATATCTGTACCTTTCAAAACCCTTATTCTGGGACTCCAAAAAAAACCTGGTGGCACCAATTTCTAAAAGCATCTGATCTAACAAAATTAGCTAAATCCTGCAGCCAGAATATTGTCATATTTAGTGAAACGTAAGTGCAAGGTAGTCACTGAGCTTTTAAAACCAGATTGCATAGCTGTTACTGTGCTGCCTTGCTAAAAGTTGTCTGGCATAATTCAACCTGAGTTTTGCTTCCATAGTAACATATACCAATAGTAAGATATCATAGTAACATATACTGATATGTATATCATAGTAACATATACTGATAGTAATGGGACTACCCATTAGTCCCTGGAGACTGCTGGCATGTCCCAAAAGAACCTATCTCAAATGAGCAGATTAGCTTCGGTCACTTTAAATTGAGGGGAAAGGCTTGTTTTGGAAACACATCTACACAATGTCTCAGAAAACCTGTACCATTTATCGATATTAATCAATATCTTTCTTAATTCATTAAAATTATAGATAACCAAGGTCTTTAGTCAGAGAAAAAAACAGGATTCTTTTATCATTACAGAATTCATTTATCATTCTTTTATCATTATGTTGTCTGATTAAATCAGACAACATTGTAAAGTGCTTAGTATAGTATCTATCACTTGGTAAGTTCTCTAAGTGGTAATTATTATTTTTAATAATTAAATATAATGTCTAAGAAATAGGTAATAAAGACCCTGAAGTTTCATTTAATTAATAATTTTTACACAAATTCAACCAATTTTTCAAATTCCTTCTGTATGGTAGGCACTGGAGGTATAGCAGTGAACGACAGAAAGACTCCTGCCTTTTAGAAGTGTACACCTTAGGGAGACAACCAAAAAAGAAATATGCAACACCAGGGATTCATGCTCCAAATTAATGTAGAGCTGGTTCAGGGATGGAGAGTAATGGGACAGGGATGAGGAAGGGGCGGCTGCTTTATTTAGCATGTTGAGCGGAGGCCTTGCTGTGGAAGTCTCATTCGAGCAGAGGTGTGAATAATGTGAGGGAGCACAGCATTACACCGTCTGGGGACGAGTACTTACTCCAGGTGTGTGAAACAGTAAGTGCAAAGGCTCTGAAGTGGGATAGACTCAGAATGTTCAGGAAGAATAGAAGGCTATTGCGGTCCCGGAAAGGTGTGGGAGAGGAATCTGGAAGGAAATGAGTGAGATGGTCCCTGACCAATTTCTTCGGGGCCTGGAGGCGATGGTAAGAAGTGGATTCTATCCTAGTATGATGGGAGGACATTGAAGAGTTAGAACAGAGAAGGGCCATGATCTGGTTTACATTTTTAAAAGATCCACTCAAAGACTTTTCAGTAGTTCAAGGAGAGAAGATGGCAACTTGACCTGGGGTGTTAGCAATAGAGGAGGTTAAAAAATTAGGGTTGTATTTTGAAGATAGAGCTGATGAGTTGTTTATGAACTGAAACTGAGACGCAAGACAAAAAGAGAAATTAAAGATGTATCTAAGACTGGACCTCAGCAATGAGACAAAAGGTGGGTGTCATTTATGAAGATGGAACTAGAACAAAGTAGAGATGCCTGGGGTGGGACAGAAGGCTGTGTGGCAGTCCAAACACCAGATCTGGATGTGTAGTAGGAGCTCTCTGCAATTAATATAAAAGTCTTGATACAAGAAAAGTGACCATTCAGATTTAACAAGAGTAGGATTCATAAAAAGAGACAATGAGGAAGTCAAATCAAGAACTGGACTCTCACAGGACTGTGGCAGAAATATCTGGTAGCAGTTTCGCCAAGTCTCTGCTGAGAAGGAACATGGATTATTATTTAAACTGCACCGTGTGTTAATCGTGATGTATAAAAGATTAACGTGAATGGGTCACAGATATGATGATGGAAATATCCCCAGCCCTTCTCTCCATAAACTTCTGAGGAAGACTCTGAGGGAGCCTACTGTACTTTGGGGCCATTTTGATATTGACCAGGAGAATCAATGAAGAGAAGATTTGACAGGAGCTGGGAAAAGAGAGGCAAATTTACACAGGAAAGGGCATGAGCCTACAGAGTAAATCTCAAAGTGAAGAAAAGGAACAAGGTGGCTGACGGGTGAAAAGAAGCAGTGTGGGAATGTCACAGGAGCCCTCAGTGAATTTCTGACCTGACAATGCACAGAATGCTTATCTGTTCCTTTTCTGTAATATCTATATTCTAGAAGCTGTTCTTAACAAGCATATGCTGCGTTTCCAAAAGCATTACTCATTTTTCATGTGTTCAATAGTTTTCTTTTTCAAATTTTGTCACCATAATAAATTGGGTTTGTAGAAAAAATGTAAAAATTCAAGATAAAACTAGTACTGCTTATAAAAAAGAAAAAAAAGGTTATAACCTGAAGTGACTCTCAAATATATTTAAGACTGAATAATTTCAAGAATGGAAAATAAAACTTCAGCAAAATTTTAGACTTTCCATTAGGTTCTGCTATCGTAGGGTTATTCAAACAAACAAACAAAAAGAACCACATGAGAAATATCTTAGAATTAAGAATGTTCCCAGAAAATAATTGAGAAGTTTTTGTTCAGGTTTGCCTTAAGAAGAAAATAATAATAATAGTTAATATCCATTGAGCACATATTATTCTTGTTCTAAATATGTGTTCTAACATTGTTCTAAATATTCTCATTCTAAATGTCCATTTTGTGGATGAGAAAGCAAAGACTCAAAGTTATAAGTAACTTGCCAAGGTCACACAGTAGGAAATAGTCAATGTTCTTAGTCACTACACCAAACTATGTAATTCGTTCAGGAAGTAGAAGAAATTATTTTCTTCCATCTACACCAATTTGAATAAAATTCATAAAACAGACCAAAGCAAAAGCAAAAAAACCTTCACTATTCATTTAACAACCAAAGTTTCATTTTGTAAAATACTGTGATAATGTTACCAACAGGTGGCAATGTTGGCTCAGAAAAGTCTGACCAACACGCTACAAATAATCTTTACAGAAAATTTTGGCACTGAAACAACAAGCAGCTTTTTATGACTTTTTCAGAGAGGATTTTTGATTTCATTTACATATGACACTGTTCTTTTATTCTGTGATTTCTCTCTAACCTTCAAACATTGAATTTAGACTTGGAGCAAAGGAAAATTTTAGAAACCTTAATTTCACAAACTTTCCAAAATAACATTTTGATTGGACTCAATTGATGAAACAGTACAAGCATGAAAATAAAAATAAAGTAAAAATAAAATAAAAACATGTCATTTCAAACACTTAAAACATTAATTTATGTCTTAATCATTTGAAAAAAGAAGCAAAACACATTTGTCCCCAGGACTGAAAAACTATAAAATCATAGGATTTAAAAGCTAGAAGATAATTAAATTTTAAATTTCTCATTATAGTGCAGATTCACTGAGGTGAAGCACAATAAAATAAGATAAATAAGATTGTTTAATAAAAAATTTCTTAAATCATTACCTATGTCATGTAAATATTTTTGTAAATATTTACTTGCCTAATTTGCCAAGGTACTTGATGTTATTGCTTGACCTAAGTTCTCCATTAATAGTAGCTAAAATCACTTTTATAATGAACCCATGTCAACATTGCCATAAATGCTGAATATTTTAGGGAGTTACTGTACCAGAATTAAAGGAAACTTTTCTAAGGAGCTTTGTTTTAAGGCTCGAGTACTAATTTACATGGAATTACCCACTGTTAATACCTGTCATAATATTTTTAATCATGAAAAAGTTTAGACAGGAAATATCTTATTTACTCAGGAGTAATTTCTTTTTAGCTGATTGTACCTATTTCAAAGTTAACCATTCCGGAGTTTTCATTACCTGTGTTGGTGCCACCAAATGATAAACTCATATAGTGATTTGTTCATTTCTAATACAGATAATTGGAACCAGTGATTAATCTTCCAAAGTGGATAACAAAGAAATTAGGACTGGATGCGACTTAACTCATTTGTTCATTCATTCATTCATTCATTCATTCATTCAATAAATGTATACCAAGCACCTAGATGCTAAAGGTACAGGGTGAACAATGAGACACCATTTCACACATGTTAGAATAGCTATAATCAACAGGACAAGTAATAACAAATGTTGGAGAGGATGTGGAGAAAAAGGAACCCTCATATATTGCTGGTGGGACTGCAAATTGGTACAGCCACTATGGAAAACAGTATGGAGCTTCCTCAAAAAACTAAGAATTGATCTATCATATGATCCAGCAATCCTTCTACTGGGTATTTACCCCAAAGACTTGAAAACCCATATCCGAAAAAATATTTGCACACCGATGTTTATAGCAGTATTATTCACAGTGGCCAGGACATGGAAGCAACCGACCTGTCCTACGATAGATGATTAGCTAAAGAAGCTGTGGTACATATATACAATGGAATATTACTCAGCCATAAGAAGAGACGAAATACTGCCATTTGCGACAACATGGATGGACCTCGAGATAATCATGCTAAGCAAAATAAGCCAGACAGAAAAAGTTGAAAATCACATGATATTACTTATATGCGGGATATAAATCTAAAAGCAACAAATGAACAGGACAAACAAACAGAGGCTCATGGACATGAACAATAGACTAAGGGTTACCAAGTGTAGAGGGGAGAGGGGAAAGGGGAGGTAGATGGGGTAAAGGGGGTTAAATATGTGGTGACAGAAAGAAATCTAATTATGAGAGGTGAACATACAGTGTAAATATATGTGTGTGTGTGTGTGTGTGTGTGTGTGCGCGCGCGCGCGCGTATACCTCACTGTTAAAGGGTACAGTTGAAACTTATTGGATTTCATTAACCAATGTCACCATAAAAAATAAATTAATAAATTTTAAAAAATAAAAAATAAAAATAAAGGTACACGGTTGAAGAAGAATATTAAAGCTCTACGATTAAGGAACTTATACTCTGAGTGGCTTATAATAAAAGCTAATATTTAACTTAACTGTAAAACATATTTGCTGAAATAGTAACATTATACTGACTACTTTAAGCAATGCTCTTTAAATCTTCACAATAAACTTATGAAGTTGGTACTAATTCACATTAGGTGAACGATGAATTGGCTTAGTATCTGAGCAGCATGATATTTTAACCTTGGAAATGGGTATAAAATTTCTTTTTCAGTTGTCAAGAAATGTCAGTTGGATAATTAGGAATTATCTATGATTTAGATCAATCCGATTTTATCCATCAAAGAAAATTTATTGAACAACTACCATGTGCTAACACTGTTCTATAAATGATATAAGAAATGTAAAATTAGTTTTTGCCCATAAGGAACATGTATTCTGATTATATCACTGTAGTCATTTTTATTTCCTAATTTAAAATGCCATCTGCTTAGGAGCTTTTTGACTCATCTTCTCTCTGTATCTTATTAAAATTCTTAAGAAAAGAGAAATATATGGAGGGGGAAAAGAAACATGAGAACACACGACACTGCAAATTAAGACTCTAAGAGAAATGCTCCTAAACTCCAACGGATAACCTGGATTGAAATGCCCAACCAGTGCTGTGACACAGGAACCTGAATAACCCTAATATCTTTCAACCATTTGCCCCAGGCTCAGAAACATAAGGCCTGGACTGAAAAGAAACCAGGTCACTCTCCCTCTCCTCTGAGGCTGTTGCTTTTTTAGACTGCCAAATTGCCGTTCCTGCCTCTCTCCATCATTTCTATCAGCCTTTTAGTACCTTTATTCTTATATCTATTTAGGAACTGAAACTAGAAGAAGACAATTGGACAAGAAGGAGGGAATGCATTAAATCTGGGGATTAGTAATTTCCATAACTAAAGTGTTATAGACAGAGAGTACCAGCTCTGGGGGGAATTATTTTTCATATTCTCTTTGTGTTCAATGTCAGAAAACTGCTAGGGGGGTAGAATAAATTTCCATGGGTTCCACAGAACAAAGTTAGATGGATGTGAATTGTTAGCTGCTAGAATTTGGGTTAGGAGATGAGTATACTAACCTATTAAACAGTGGCAGATCTAAAGAAGAAATTTAGCCAACACTCGAATTGTCAGAAAGTGAAATCAAGGGCATCCATCCACCCAACCAAACAAATTCTGGATTTGGATAATTACCCCATCGTGGGACTGTGAATATGCTAGCAAATAAATGAGAAAACACGGAGTATTCATTTGCTATTAATACATAACAAATAACCACAAAATCTTAGTGACATACAACAATAAATATTTATTCTCATGAATCTGTGGATCATTTAGGGATTGGTTGATCTAGGCTGGACTCTGTGGTTTATATTCCTACATAGAGGCAAATATTTTCTAGTAATAAGCTAATCTACTATATAGACAAACAAAAATTATAGAAATTTTGAAAATGTATCATAAAACAATACTTGTGATATTGAAGACTCAATAAAAAGGGAGAAAACCTCTAAAAACGATTTATTATAAAACCTGGAAAACAATTTGAGAAATTTTTTTGAAATTTTCAGTAAGATACAAAATGACGTAGCCTATGTGAAATAAGACCACAAAGTATAAGGAGAGAAAGGCGGAATTAAAAAAAAAAGAGAGAGAGAAAAGTATGTTAAGACAATGAAAGTAGAAAGATAGTGAAACATTTTTAATGAGCTTAAAAATACAGAAGCAATTAAAAATCCACATTTGAAGCAAAAAAGAGCAGACATGATAATGGATAAAGTCCAATTAGCGATGTCTAGAAACCTTTTTACAGTGTAGAGAATGTGGT
>NW_011888805.1:12125302-12150478 GCF_000151845.1 Pteropus vampyrus
CAATTAAAAATCCACATTTGAAGCAAAAAAGAGCAGACATGATAATGGATAAAGTCCAATTAGCGATGTCTAGAAACCTTTTTACAGTGTAGAGAATGTGGTGGAGAATAGACATTCATGATATGAATCTAAGTGTTTTCTGCAAAAACCTCAAGCAGGAGTAAGCAATAATTATACATATATTGGGAAAAAAAGTTTCCTGAGTTATGTGAATGCCCTTCAGCCAAAGGACACCAGGAATACACCTACAGTTAAACAAAGTTGGTTTTATTGACTTGTTGCAAGCAAAGGAAAACATACACCATAAGGAACTATGGTAAGAAGATGTGCAAAAAGACTTGTAAAATTTGGGCTATGTTAGGTGATTTTGAGGAGAATTCAAGGAAGTAAGGTTTTGCTCTGGATTTGATGTCAGAAAAACGAAAAAAGGATTATTCTATTATTGGGTATTTATAAGTTTCTTAAGGCTTCCATAACAAAATACCACAAACTGGATATATTAAACAACAAAAATTTATTGTCTCAGAGTTCTGGAGGCTAGAAGTTCAAAACCATGGTGTCGGCAGGGACATGCTCCCTCTGAAGGTGCTATGGAGGTCTCTGTTTGGACCTCTCTCTTGGCTTCCAGATAGTTCATTGGCTTTTGGAAGATAGTACTAATCTTCACAAGGCATTCTCCTTGTGCAGTTGTGTCTGTGTCCAAGTTTCCCCTCTCTATGAGGATGCCAATCACATTGGATTAGGGGCCCACCCAACTTAATTCTTCCCACATGCAATAACTCATTTCAAAACGAGGTCACATTCTGTGGTTTGAGGACTAGGATTTCAATATGTGAATGGGGCGTGGCGGGGTGGAGAAAAGCACAACGTAATGCATAACAGGTATCTCAGTGAATCTCATCCAGAACGAGGAAATAGAAGGAGACTAAAGCTGTAATTGGTAAAGAAGCAGTAGTCACTTTTCTGAACCAGGCTAGGGGATGTTTGGTTATTTTTGTGGTTTGAAGAACGTTCATGTTTTTGTCTGTTCTCAGGCATGAATACAGAATGGACTTGTTTTCGTCCTAATCCATCATGGTCACAGATGGCCTTGTCTGGTGTTAATGTTCTGTGAAACTGTTCTCCTTCAACAGAAAAGGACAAAACTTGGCTGTGACTGCCAGCTGTGAGTGCTAGTGAAACTAAGATCTAATTGATAGTACTAGGCCAGCTCCCTGCTACCAGGGCCTGATTCTCTCATTCTGAGTCTACCATTTCGACCAAGGGCAGATGAAATTAGGTCACAGGACATTAACTTGTGATTTCCAGATCTTCACCATGGCCAAAATGCTGCTGATTAGGTTTTCCAGAGAACATAGTCCCTATTTCTATATTTGAACTTTCAAGGCTTCACATGTAGCTCTTATATCACTCTCCTTTGAGAAGTGTGAAGTTCTTTTTTGTTCTCTCCCAAAAAAGCAAACTTTACTCTAGTTAAGAATTGTCAGTAGAAAGACAGATAGGAAGTGTACTTTCAAAATATATAAAATAGTCAATCCTCTTGTTTCATAGAAAGAGAAAGACTGATTCCAATCCATAGAGAATGAAGAGCAGAGAGCTGTGCTTACATGTCCCTTGGATGTGTGAAGCTTTTGAAAGGCCCATATATTTTTGTCTCATTAAAAAAGTTCTGAATTACTGTGACAGTGAGAATTATTTCTTTTGGGTGTTTCAGCAAGAATAAAGGGATAGATGCTGGGTTTGGTCATTGCTGAGAAACTGAAATCTAAGCTGGGCAAAGCTCCAGATTTATCATTAGCCAAAGGATATATAAATCTATTCTAAATCTAGATGGGGAATGAGTTTTATTTTCTTACTAAGTGCTGAATCCACTGCTTCATCGTGTTTCAG
The DNA here is from genome assembly GCF_000151845.1 of Pteropus vampyrus. Classification (NCBI taxonomy): domain Eukaryota; kingdom Metazoa; phylum Chordata; class Mammalia; order Chiroptera; family Pteropodidae; genus Pteropus; species Pteropus vampyrus. The sequence goes on from NW_011888805.1 coordinate 12,127,193, forward strand.
CAATAGATTGGACAAAAATATATAATTTTGGACAGAAATTCTCTGCTTTGATGATGAGATTTATCAACATGGACAATGGCAAAATTCGAGATTAAAGAACATCCATAAATGAGATATTGTTTCTAGAGTAGTCATTGTTTTGTTGAGCTGACAAGATTCTGTAAATCCTAACCTTAGTCACCCTGTCCCTTCTGGGCAACCCTTAAATGTTGTATCAACATTTGGTATATAATCCCAGAATCGATAGACTCTGCCATTTGTCCGAATTAAATATAATAGTAATGATTAATATTCTGCAGTAAAAGTCTTAAAATCACAATATAGTCTAATTGTTAATATAAGCAGTTTTGTGCTTTATGTTGTAGATATCCTCAGCATTAAGGATAATGCTGAGCTGCATGATGTAGCTGAAATAACACGTCTTTGGTTCAAATTAGGCTTCCATCCTTTATGATCTTTATGGATATATATAACTTTTTAGACACTCAAGTTCTTCATCTATGAAGTGAGGATAAAAATGATAGTTTGTGAGGATCCAATGAGCAAGTGGATGCCAGACATCAAATTTTAAATATTTTCTTTTTTATCTTCCTTTAGTATAGACTAGTTGCACTAATCCTATAACAGAAAACACTGATGTAGTGTTCGTTGAACACTGTGAAACATATATATTTCATTTAAGTGGTCAAAGATCATATGAAAGAAGGGGATGGAAAGGCCCCTTAACTCTCTCTTTTATCGACCCTTCTGCTTTATCTGCCTCACTATCTTTTCGCCTTAGCTTTTTCTATTTTCTAATTCCTTCCAGTTCCAGACTGAACTACGCTATACTATTTCAAAGTGGATCTTGTTCAGCTCCTGCATTCTTGGCCTTCACTTCACCTTCTAACGAAGTGATTCTTAAGTTCTAGACCAGTAAACTTTTTTATAAATAAGGTGGATAGTAATAAGGCTGCACAATTTTTAGTTCAAATGGAAAATTTTTTTTTTTAAGTTACTACTATTATCACCACCATTCCTGTTTTGCGAAGGATGGAGTTAGAAGAACATAATCTCAGAATTTTAAAAAAATCCTTTAAACTGAGTAACTTTAATTTCACGAAAACCTCTCTGGATGGTTTTTATTTTTCTCAGCTGGCTTTAAAAATAACTTTCTGCTTTTTTTCTCTCTTTCTTCTCCTCATATCTTTCTCTCTTCCTCCTTCTTTTTTCTTTCTCTCCCCTGTTATCAAAACATAACTGCTTTATGCTATATTTCTTCAAAGCCTACCTAGTGACAGGAATGAATTTAAAAAGTCAAATTTACGGTAAAAAATAGCTGAAGATGTTACCACTCTTTTAAAAAATTTTCTATCTACTTATTGGCTCAAATAATAAAGATATTTTATAGGCTCTTGTAATTCAAAATTTCAGAGGTAGGATAGGATTGGTTTGACTTGTCAGTTCAAAGATGTAATGAAGAACCCAGCATCTCTCCTCTTATTCTAACTGCATTAACCTGGCTCCCCTTCGCATTCACGAGATTGTGGCGAACGATATCTGGTGACCTGTTTCTTCATCCGCATTCAAGGAGAAAGCCTGCGCATGTTTTATTTATAGTCGTATTTTGATTTTGGCCTTTTGATTTTTCTTTTCGAAGCAGAACGGTTTTTGAAAGTCATATTGCGTCCAACATATCTTACAGCGGACAGCTGCCTATACCACCAGAAGGTCCACTTTGAAGGAGAACATTAAGAATTGGCTATTTTATAACTGGCCAGAGTCCCATCTTTCCAAAAAAGTCTTCTTTCTGTCAACGTAGAATCACAGAACTCCAGTGCTAAATCTTCAATGATGTGTGAGGGGAAAGATTAAACTTTATGTTATCTTCCCTCTTTATCAACACTGAATTTTAAACCAATCTATCAAAAATGCCTATTATTTAAATTGTAAATGTTATTTTCACAAGGTGAGCAGAAAAACTTTTGGAATATTTATTTGCATTTTACTCTTTATTCTGTAGGAAACCTGATGAACGAGAATTGCTTTTCCCCCTTTTGCATCTTAAAAAACTAGATTCTGACTGTGTGCTCTATGGTTTCAGGGATACTATTATTGCAGAACAGAAAATGGAAGGTGCTCATAATAAACCAACCCCTGCCCCACCAACCCTTTCCTCTGAGCTTTTAGCCCACTCAGAGTGAAGGAGCCAAGATTGGCCAGACAAGTATGCAGGGAGTGTTGGCTCCAGACCTGAAGAGGAATGAGTAGTTTAGAGTTCACGATGGATGGGTTCTTGAGCCCCAGGAGGACATAAGACATCCTCATAAGGATGTCTTATGTCCTCCTGGGGCTCAAGAACCCATCCATCATGGGTGGCTCATAACTGATAGAGGAACTAAAATCGAATGTCAAGGGGAGCAAATTTATTCCCTTTCTTGGTGTTTCCTCTCATGTGCAGAGACCTCCACAGGAGTTAAATACCTGACCTCTTTCCACCCATCACTTTCAGCCCTGTCAAGGGAGGAGAAGTAACTGCTCTGATGAATAAGTTGGGGGAAAGAGCCAGGTTTGCACATCCTAGGTCTTCTCCATTTTTCTCTCTTCCACTCTGCTATTGGTTTTCCAGGCTCTGCCCCAATGGAGGGCTGCAGCTGCCCAGAGCAACCTTGGCTGGGTAAGTGAACCGGTCTTCCTCTAGAGTTTAATATTAGCAAACCACTCAGCCATTCTCCCCACATAGCTTTAACAGTATTGAAGGGGGTGTTTTGCTCTATATCCGTACTATTCCTGTATTGTAGGAATACACTGTAGTTCCTATATCTTACTCATTTCAGAATCTCCAGGAAAAAGATTCGAAGACCTTAAAATGTTAAATGCACTATTTAGTGTTAAATGTTAAATGTTAATGCACTATTTCTGCATGTATCTCTCAGTCGGTCCTGAACTCAAGCAGGGGAAAAGAGGGAGTGCTATGTCTTGACCCCTTTAGACAGCAACAACTAAAAATCGTAACCTTGGACATTGGGGTAACAGATCCCCATCCACTTTGAATAACCATTCAAGTATTCATTCATTTATTCAACAAACTTTAATTAACTGTCCACAATGTGCTAGGCACAGTTCTTAGCAGTCGGAATATGGCAGATGGGTGTCTCGATCGTGACAATCATGTAGTGAAGACTAGAAGCTTTTCCTATGTTTGGGGGCACCATATGAGTCTACAGATCCTCAGTGACACTCCCAAAACATAACTGACATATTTAATTTAGAATAATTACAGTCTTTCTCACATGTAAGTACTGTAGATCAAGTTCATAACTGCTACTAATAATTTAACTTTATTTTAAAAAGGTAGCTGTTATTGAGAGATTTGGAGGGTGGCATAGGAAAGGAAAGATAGGACCTACCTTTAAACTATATGGCAGTTACATGGACAGTGTAAAAGTTGACAATCTTTTTGCCCAAAACTACTCCATTACTTGGGGGGAAAAAAAATAAAAGGTGAAATGTAGCTTTCTGTTCTATTAAAATATGTTAAAGTCATCGTGAAGAAAAATAACTTCAATATATTAATTGGTTGTGAATATTAATATGACAGAATAATACTAAAATTATCTTCCTGTGGCCTTTGGAAAATACATTGTAGTTCCTATACCTTGCTCATTTCAGACTCTCCAGGAAAAAGATTTGAAGACCCTATAATGTTAAAGATTGTTATTGTTGTCACTCTTTTAATTCCTGTCTTTGACTAGGGCCAAATGCTAAAAATATTTTAAAATTTTCCATTTTCTCCCCATTCACCATGTTTGCCAAATCCAAAAGTGGAATGTGAGAAATAGCTTAAGTTTAGTTCAGTTTAGCTTTTTTTTTAATATGTGGAAGAAAAAAGACATTATCACGATGCCAATTCCTACCATGCTCTAATCGCAGAATATTGGGTTTAATTTGCATAGTAACTGTTGTAAAACTTGTTCCTTGGCAAGTAGCTCTGGCTCTCAGCAAAGTCGTGAAGTGAACAGATGTTCGATTGGTTCATCGAATTCAACTTTCTTACGGTCTGGACCCTATTCCTCCCTCCTATTCTCTATTCACTTACTAGGAAATTCAAACTTTAAGGGTAGTGGCTTTCCCCAAGTAAATTTCAATTTTAAGGATATGCAGGTAAGAAATGCAAATGAGCAGAATGAGATAGGAAAAGACTGCCATATAGTTCTGTGTCTACATCTGTATCATGATACCACATTGTGTCATAACTCTTTACACATTTGACTTTCCCACTAGACTAAGAATTATACAGCACAGGCTTGTTTTTATTCAGATTTGTATCCCTTGTGCCTAACTCAGATCATGGCACACAGTAGGTAATCAATTTATTTTGGATAAATTAATAATGTGTGAATGTTTTCACATTTGAACACTTTGACAATGTATGTGCTATCTCTATTCATATAAATTGCTACTGCAAGACTGCATTTGAACATCAAGAAAACAAAAATCATAACAAGGGGTTAGAGCAAATTAAGCCTGAAACATCACTGGAGGAAAAGTGACAGAACAGAAGTTGTTCTATTTCGGGCACATCATGAGAAGGCAAGTTTCTTTGGAAAAGATATTAATGCTGGGAAAAATAAAAGGCAGCAGGAAAAGAGGAAGATCAAATATAAGATGGATTGACTCCATAAAAGAAGCCATAGGCAGGAGTCTATAGGAGCTGAACAGAGCTATTGAGCACAGGACATTGTGGACATCACTTATTCACAGAGTTGCTAAGACTCAGTGGCATGTAACACCGACAATTCTAATTTCAACTTTCCTCAAAAGGTACATTTGAAAGTTGTATCAGAGTGAGCAGAATGGAAATGTAGCTTCCATGGAATGCAAGCAGAAAACACATTTATTCTTTCTCTTCCTTATCCTTTCAAAACTGCCCTGTGGAGGTATTTCTTCTCCGTCTATTGCATAAAATCTAAGGCAGACCCCAAAAGTCTTATAGTAACTCTCAGAAAATAAAAAAGACCTCCAGTTATTTCTAGTCATGGCAACAGCTTTATTTCAATATCAATATATCTAGTTCCATGTCTAGTAAGAACTTCAGACTTCATTAAGTGAAGATATCTTCTTTACTCAGCTCAGACAACCTTTAGAATGGAAACTTGCAACAGGAAAGAGGGGCATGGTCAGTTTCCTTTCTATTTCCTTGAGCTTCTTTCTTCTTTCTACCAGCTGATCTGGGGCTGTAAGTGAGGATGGGTTATGCAAGTTCCAAGATGACGTTTTTATTTGCATGCACTTATGGAGTCTTCAAAGGCCCCTTATGAGACCTCACATTGCCCAGTCCCATGACATGGGTGATGCACTCCTTAACCGAACTGTTATGACCACTCGGACCCTTAGCACTAGACCCAGTGGTGTTCCCTTGCCCAGAGACTGATGAGACTACTTCATTTGGCTGTTCTCCTATGTAGGAACCCTTCCAGATCAATCCAGTTACAATCCTCACTGTCCACTTGGTCCACAGTAAGCTTAAGCCTCCTTGAGTATACCACCTACCCCCACCACAGCCCTCTTTCCTTTCTCATCTTTACACATGGCTTCAGCTTAGCTTTTCGCTTTGGCTCCATAGATATGGCTCAAAGACATCCCCAAACTCTAAGAAACACTCGTCATCAGGCTTTCCAAGTGTGTCTCTGAAGCCCTTCTCACTAGACTTGAGTAAAGAAGAAGCAGCCCTCTCTCTTCCCTAATGTCTGAGATCAGGGAGAGGAAAAGAACCTCAATTTGCCAGCACATTTTCAAAGGAACTTGGAGGATGTTAGGCTAGGTCAAGGAAACAGCTTTTGATCACTTCCTTTGCAGTACCTCCTTTGGGAATGTGGGAACATTTGCCACCTGTTATTTTCGACTCAACCTTTTAAGGCCATTGTTAAAATTGATAGCAAAATATCCTATGTTAACACCTTATACAAACACAAAATGCAGGGTTTATAGTAGCGTATTATTTCATACCCAGATTCTTTTTAAAATAAAAGGATTATGTTTATGGTTCAAATTTTTGGATGAATATACATGTTGCCAGTAAAAAATACAGAGGGAAAAGCAACCACAACGGATAATGAATGGACCAGAGATTTCGATGGATTTCTGAAATATGGAAAGAAGATTGGAGAGTACCGTAGTGAATGACAAGACAAGCCATCCAGCACTGTCAAGAGAAGGCTGCAGTACAGGTGGCAGCTGTTCTCCTTTGCAAGTTCCCGGGAGGCGCCAAGCATAGCATCGGCAAATTCAGAGCAGGAGTAGGAGGCCGACATTTATAGGAAGGCTTTCTACAGAACAGTGGTGCTGGGGCTTGCATTCCCATGTATCTTCACTCACCTCACACTTAATAAGCAAGTGGCCACTACTGTCTTTAGTCCTAGGGAGAAAAACACAGAAATCTGGCAGCTGAAGAAAGAGAGTGACTTTTTACACTTTGTTTAGAGTTCCAAGAGTGCCCTGTGGAGGCAGGCGAAGCACTTGACTACATAGGAAATTTCAGGCTCTGCCCCCGAGAAGCTGAACCATCTCTGTCTGAGCTAGTTTGTTGCCAGGTAACCAACAGCAATTTCCCAAAATTAGTCATCTAAAGAGAACGACCAAGAGGAATAAACAGAATAACTAATCACGGAGAAGTCAAAGTTTGCCCAGGGAACCCAAGAGAATTTGAAAAAAAGAGAGAGAGAGACGATATTGTGCCTACTTCATTCCCACAGTAACATCTGGCTACCTACCTACCTTCATAATAGAAGGGTTGAATTGTCAAAGCAGTCTCACTTGAATGATAGATCTCATTCAGCATCCAACTTTACTGATAATTCAAAGACTATGGATAAGAACCAGGCACAGATGTGGCATTTCTTTTGGAAGGAGCCCAAATTTGTCAGACTCAGCTTTTTAAAAATGTCTTTCTCTCTCACAGGGTACATTTTGTTTTCAGAGCAACAATTGGTTTCTGAACAACGTTATGTTCAGAATAAATAAATTTATTCAAAGATTTCTAGGCTTATTAACAACAAGCAATCTTGACCTGATACTCTTTCTTCCTCTGATTCATTTTAAATTTTGCTGAAGTAGATCCTCAATGAAGGTAAACAGTAGAAAATGTTCTGAGATCTGCATATCTGAAAATGCCTTTATTTTACTTTTATGTTGGAGTAATTGTGTGGGTTGTTACATAACTCTACGTTGTCTTCGTTGACCACCCTGAAAACTAAAACTTCTCTCGCTCTCTCTTCCACTATCTCTGCCAAGGTCAACAACCTGGCTCTTGTGTCCCCTCAGTGGGAAGAGGCCACGTTCCTGCTATTAACAATTCCCTTCCCAAATATAACCTTTTCGCTTACTGTCTATGCCTCTACCTAGGGCCAACCTTTCCACTTGCACATCACATTCTGTTGTTCTTCATCTATTAAAGGTTATTGCTCCAGTTATTGTTCCCTTTCTCTCCAGTATCATTTTATTTTTTGCTCTTCTCTCCAAGATCACTGCCACCAGCAGAGAAACTTGCAATAACTTTTCACATGTTAATCTCTCTCATGATATTTGCATCCTTGTCCAACTCCTGACCCATTCACTGTTTCTCTTAATAGAAAAACTCCAGTATGTCAATTAGTTTTCAATAAAACTGGAAAAAAAATAATTATTTAAAAATCTTACTCCTCCATAGTATCGTCTGTTGTTTCTGCCTCTGGTTCGTCTCCTTCCATTCTCTTTTGAATCTACTCCAAATAACTTTCATCGTTCCACCAAAATTGTTCTTGCCAAGGTCACAATGTTCCCATGTTGCTAAGTACAATGGGGAGGATTATCAGTCCTCCTCTTTCTTGACTTATTAACAAATAAAACACAGTTTTAACACTGTTGACCACTCTCTCCTCTTTGAAACACGTCTTTCACCATGCATCGGGACATTACACAGTCGTGATTTTTCTCCCGCTTCCCTGGCTTCTCCGAAGAACAAGCAAATAAAGAAGATGACACCTTCCGGAGGATAGATTAAAGGGAAGGAAAAGTTATTCTAAAAGAAAAACATGAAGGGTGTGGGGGATGATTAAGAGATCTGGGATGCAGCAGACAGATGCTAGGAGAACCCGCTCATGATTCTGCTTCCTGGTGTGCATTCTCTGGTACAATCTCCTCCCCTTGAGTGTGGGCTGGACTCGTGATTTTTTCTAGTGAATTGACTATGGCAAAGGTGATGGGATGTCACTTCTGTAATGACATTACAGTATACAACCTTTCTTGCTAGAAGATTAGTGCTAAGGATTCTCTCTCCTTTGCTGACTTTGAAGAAGAGAACAGCCATGCTGAGAGGCCCAAGTGGGAAGAGTCTGAGAGTGGCCTCTAGGAGCTGAGGATGGACCCCAGACAACAACTCCCAATAAACCAGAAACCCTTAGTCCTAGTGTTGCAAGAAAATGAATTCTGCCGAGCATGAAAGCAGACTCTTCCCTGGTCAACCTCCAGTGAGACTGCATACCGGTTGACATCTTGATTGCACTTTTTTGAGACTCTGAGCAGAGACTCGGTTGAACTACACGTGCTCAGATTCCTAACCCTTAAGGAATCATAAGACAGTAAATGTGTTTCATTTTAATCTGCTGAGTTCACAGTAATTTGTTGTGTAGCAATAGATAATTAATACATGAGAGACAAACCCAAAATCTGGTCAATGGGAGTTTCAGAAATAAAAAATAGAGAAAATAACAGGGAAGAAATAATAAATGAAGTAATACAAGAATATTTATAAAACATAAAGAAAAATTTAACAACTCAAATTGAAAACTGCTGAAAGTGATTAATAAGTGTGTGTGGGGGTAGGGGAGGGATTGAAACCTAGATAAAAATTTCAGAATACCAGATTTTGGGAGAGGGGAAAAACCACAGTTTCTCTAAAAGGAATGAAAATTAGGTGGCCATCCTAATGCTCGGTGGTTTCAAAGTTCTAAGGAAAGGTTATTTTAACCTAGAGTTATACAGCAACCCACACCATTACTCCAACATGAAGGAAAAATAAAGGTATTCTCAGATATGTATAGCTCAAAGCTTTAATACTATTTATCCTTCTGAAAAAAATATTGAGGACATATTTTAGGAAAACTCAAAATGAATTCAAGGAAGAAGAAAGTATGAGGTCAAGAGAGAGAAGACTAACCCATGATGAAGATTATGCAGTGGACCTGGAAAGCAACCTGTTCAGATTAGAACAAGAAGTCAAAGGTCAGCGGATTTGCCTTGACAAAATACCTTTAGGAAACTAGATGACCTTCGTGAAAAGGTAAAGGCATATGCTTCTTTTAGGAAAATACAAAGGCAATTAGAAATTAAAGAAAAGGCAAACATCTACAAGAAAGTCAAGTTTCAAATATGAAGCAATCTAAAATGTGGTGTAATTCAAGCTATTGATATAACATTATTTGATTTTAACATTTGGACATATTTTTTCTTTTCTCGTTAGAGCTTTTAGTGACCCATGAGTATATTTCTTTATGTATCCTATCACATTACTTCATTTAGTTCTACAGTAAATAATATATTCATAATTATCCTATGGTAATGCTGTATGGTGAGTATCAGTTTTTAAAAACAATCTACAGACAATGCATGAGTAAATTAATTTAGTCGAAGACACTAAAAACATAAATTCTACAAATATTATGAGTGTAAAAATAAGTTCAGTTTTAAAAGTTGGAAGGTGTTATAGCAATCACTGGAGGCATGTGGAAAAATCCAATAGGAGAATTTAAAATAACTAGGATGAATTGGGAAGAGAAATGAGGGCGGCAGGTTTGTGTAAGTGAAGGAGCCAGTAAGAAGTGAAGCCCATTCTGCCCTCTGTTCGTCAACCCCCGTGTGCGAGAGGGACGGCCTGGGGCATTTCTTTCTAATTTCTACAAGGACTGGATGGGGAGAGGAAGAGCAACCTTTCTGAGTGAACCTAAAGTTTATTCCTCTGAGAATCTGCCAGCCTTGCCCAAAATGCTCAACATAGTGGAAATACGTGTGGGGATGTGGGGGTGGGGGGTAGAGGTGGGGGAGGTGTTGCTTCTCTAGGTAAGGAAATCACAAAAGCCCCCATTTTCTTCCAGTTCTGGAGGGGGGCTCTCGAAAACCTTCCTCTCCAACCGTTGCTTGAGTCTTTTCAACCCCGAGCACTCACTCCACTCCTTTCTCCCCCGCAGCTTAATTCCCCTCAATCAGCCCAGGCTTTTGCAAAACAAAAGCCAGGAGGAGGGCTGTCTTCTGGGTGCCTGGCAACCGCTACTTCCTGCGGTGCCACACAAAAGCACGAGGGCTGCCTTGAACACAAAGGCCTGGCTATCTTCTGGGATGGGGGAGGTAATCTCACCCTAGCCGCAAGATCGAAATACAGACTGAGAGATTCAGAGAGTGATCTCGCATCATTCTCTTCTCCCTCCCGCCTCCTAGCATAATTTTGAAGTCTCCGAAAAAAAAAAAAAACTATTTCCTACCCTTTTGTCCCTCTAAGAGGACCAGGTCTAGGTTTCTCAGGATGTTAGTTCCCCTACCCGAAGCAGCTTATCAGTTAGAGACGGATCTTCCCCAGATGTCCTCGGTTCTACTAGGTGAGGAGCTTGGGTCTGCAGCAAGTGGACGGGAAGGCAACTCCCCAACTCGCTATGCATCCCAGGTTTATAATTTTCTTAGTCAGATGAAGCCCTGAGTAAACCTCAAGTTTGGCGAGGCAGCTGGAGAGGAAAAGAGTTGATTTTTGACAAAAATAAGTCTGGTTCAGGGTTAGGGGACTGTACCCTCTTCTTCACTATTTCTTCTCCCATTTTCAGAACCTTCATAGAGTCTAAAGGAAAACCTAAGGGTCCAGCTCAGCCTAATTTCTTATTGTGTGCAATGTCTCCACTTCCTGCTCCCCCTCCGATTCTACCGGATCACTGATCGCCGTGAACACACCAGAGTTTCCTCTATTCAGTCGTCGTTCATTCCTGGATGCAGTCTAGCATGAGAACAGCAAACAGGCCTCTGGCCTCCCTAAACCCTCAGTGGCTTGCTCTGAATCTTCCTACCGTGAGAGTAAGCAGGGCTCCTCGACTTCACTGGAGCCACTGGGGGCCTTCGTGTCGCAATCACTTCACTTGGGTTCCAGACCATTTGTTCAAAGACTAAGTAAGAGCCATGTCTCTTTGATGGGGTACCAGGGCAAAGGGTACTCTCTGCCTCAGCATCCAGCTCTCAGGTGGCCTCTGGAAGGGTGCCATACCAAGCTCCCTAAAGCCTGCAGGTGGGCGTCAAGGCTTTTTGTTCCCATCTATCACAGCAGGCAGGATATGGGCCACTGAAGTCAACTCATCCATGCCTGGTTCCCCTACTCACTGAAGCGGGCAATAGCTTCCTGGCTCCTCCCCTCCTTTCCTTTACCTGCCCTTCTTTTTTTTTTTTTTTTTTTTTTTTTTTGCCAGTAAATAAGAGAGCAGTTGGCGAGGTGGGAGGGGATACACAGAATCTGGTGAGGATGAGTACACAGCGCAGTGAGGTACTCAGCTTTGTGTGTGTCCATTTCTGTTTTAAATGACCAAGTTCTGAACTAGAAGTAAGTGTCTAAACCTCTTGGGTCAGTTCTTTCTGTACCAAAGACTCTAATCTTAATTAATTAATAAATAGAGATCTTAACCTTTTCAACATCCTTCAGGTGGGTGTTTAGGGAACTGACCTGCAGTCTCCTCTGGTTTTCAGTGGATCCTAAATCTTCTTCTAAAGTTCTTGACATTCTGGCACAACATCTGAAGAAAGGCTGTTCTCAGCAAAGTCTCTATTGTCACCCCCCCCCCCAATTAATATGTTGAAGTCCAAATCCCCAGGGCCTCAGAATGTTACTTTATTGAAAATAGTCTTCACACATGTAATTAATTAAGAAGAGGTCGTTCTGGAGTAGGGTGGGTCCCTAGTCCAATATAACTGGTGTCCCTATGAAAAGAAGACACTTGGACAGATGCACTTGGGGAGAACACCATGTGAAGATTGGAATTATGTTGCTACAAACCAAGGAGCTATCAGAAGCTGGCAGAGAGGTCTGAACAGAGCCTTCCCCAGCACCTGAGAGGGAGCATGGCCCTGCTGACACCTTTCTCTCAGACTTCTGGCCTCCAGTAAATTCTCTTGTTTAAGCCACTCAGTTTATGGCATTTTGTTACAGCAGCCCTAGCAAACTAATATTCCTGGGACATTTCATCAGTTGATATAACTTCTGGCCTTGGATATCTGCGAGTGTGGCACCATCTACTTCGTATTCCCATCTCTCCCCATCTGGGATCTACAGCCACTTATTTTTCTGATTGATTTCCACCACAGGCTTCTTCTACCACCAATTCCAACAGCTTAGCCTGTTACTCAGGCAGCATGGCCAGGCTTGAGGGCACGGGGACTGTTCCCATATTGCTGGAAAAGATTAATTTTTAAAAGATATTCAGAATCTAAGATATAGACCTTAAAGATCTCCGTCTGTGTCCTTCTCTTTCATGATGCTCTCCTAGAGCATGTAGCAAAATAAATCTCTTCAATATACTAAAATAAGTTTCTCTTTGTTTTCTCTTTCTGACATTTTCGTTGAATATCTAGCCTAGTGTCTGCCCAGGAGTTTCAAAGCATTTTATAGTTTGCATTTTTTAAAAACATATTATTTCAAAATCCACTTATGTTCCTCAAATCAACAGTGGTGTATAAAAGTCCTCACTCAATCCTGTTGACCAGTTCTCCAAAAGAGTCAAGGCCTTGTCAGAAAAAGACATTGGCATCAAATCTTATGAGATGTAATCAGCCATGGATTGTACAGGAATTCAAATAAATTCTGGAACTATTCCTCATGTGTAGTTGTTATGAATTTTATTCTATATCATAGGGTGTAAGAAATGCCACATTTCCTGAATTCCTATAAGTCTATTATATAAGCCCCAGTTGTGGGGGGGGGAGTCATTTCAGTCATTTGGGGGTCTTTCTCTCCTAGGTTCAATAAATGACATGGTGATCACAGTATTGAAAAGAACTCACTGGTCACCATGGAGCCTTCTAATTTACAAGTCCCATAGTTCCTTGATGGAGTAATTTAGCTGTTTCGGTGCTGCTCCTGAACCCACGGATCTTTGCTGAGGTGGTAGTCACCGTGCTTTGTGCTCAAGCCCCTCTAAGTGTACCAGACAGCCCTTGTGGCCGAGGCCCGGACACCTCTCTGGGGCCCCCTGGGGGATGTATTTAGGATCCTCACCAGTTGTGGCACCACAAAACCCTCCATCTTCTCCCCCAGTTCTCAAAGCCCCACCTATCAAGGGCTCTTTCAGCCCTGTACTGAATTGAATAGTGTCTCCCCAAAATTTATGTCCTTCCTGCAACCTCAGAACATGATCATATTTGGAAATAGTGCTTTTGCACATGTAATTAGTTGAGAAGATGTCATACTGGAGTGGGGGGAGGGGGTCCTAATCCTATATGACTGGCATTCTTATAAGAAGAACAGAAAGGATACAGGCGTAAAAGGAGAACACCAAGTGATGATGAACGAAGTGGTTGACTTGAAGGTCTACAGCCAAGGAATGCCAAGGATGGCCAGTGACCACCAGACGCTAGAAGGGACAAGGGAGAGTTCTCCCCTGGAGTATGCAGAGAGCCTGCTGACACCTTGATTTCAGACTTCTAGCCTCCAAAACTATGTGAGAATAGCTGCGCAGTTTGTGATACTTTGTTACAGCAGCCCTCAGAAACCAATCTAACCCTCAAGCAGTGTCCTGCCTTCTTGCTGGCTGCTGGATAATCCAGCACAATCGCCCTCCATCAGCCTGGACTTCAGCAACAGCAAAGCCAGGAGGCGGCTTGTTTTCTCAGAGTCAGGTCACTGCTGACTTCGGTCTGCTGCTCAACAGCCTCAAGCAGGGCGCCCCAAGCCCTGCGTCCCTGTAGGTGCCCCGGTGTGGGTGGGCCAGAGGTCGAGGATACACTGAGTATCTCTGTCAATTATTGATGCGGAATTCATACAATATTTGTGAAGCTGATGGGGGAAAGTTTTTTGTTTGTTTGTTTGTTTTTGGATGAGTCTTTAGATTTGAAGTTTTACAGCACTGGGTATATTCGGACCCTACATATCTGGTGTTGTCTCATATCCATGAAGGGCTCAAACTCAGAGATAAGCACAGAATATGGCTCGGCCACTCAAAAGAGCCATCTCGAGCTTGCTGTTCACTGGGGGAGGGACAGAGTCGCCCGGTTCTTTCTCAAGCACAGAGCGTGTTTAATCATGTAGATGCTTTTGGGGTGTCTGTTTTCCTTAGCCTGAGGTTCCCTCCTAGGACCCAAGTGGGGAGTGGAGCTGTAGAGGACGTGAGGTGCAGGACAGAGAAGGGCGAAGAGTCACAGCCCGTCAGGCCTCCCGGGGCTTCCGCCATAGGGTCAGTGATCAGAATTTACAAAGAAGGAGGAGAGACTGCCACAAGGCCCTTGGGCAGCTGCTGCTGTCCTCTCTTGGCCTTTGTCCTGAGCACAAATACAGACCATTGCCTCAACTCCCTAGGACGTAGCTGTGACCAGCTGCCACCTTTTGCCAAATCTGTAGACAATGTAGACACCAAGAACAATGGCTTTTTTGGGGCTCGGGACCAGCTCACATTAATTTCACTGCCATCCACCCACCTGGTTCTGTGTCCAGAAGCCAACTCCTGTCACCCCTGGGCCTCTAGCAAGAGTTCCCTGGGCACAGACTTGCTTCCTGTCCCTGAACCTTTCTTCTCCAAAGTCCAAAAGAAAGAACATTTGCCTCCTTCTCTACCTAATCTTATCCTTGACCTCGAAGATGTCATTTTTGGTTTCTAGATCAGCCCTTTCTCAGGATGACGATGGAAATTTCCACCTGCTTCCTGGCATTGCATCCCCATTTCAGAGGGGTTGACCTTCTTCCTCAGCCCCAGCAAAGCAACAGTACCCACACAGGAGACCAGCATTGGTACAGTTCTCCAGGCCAGAGGGATTCGGTCTGGTACTGTACCACCTACGAGACACCCAGAAACTAGTTCAGACTGAGTTTGGTCAGTATAGTCCAGATTTTTTTAAAGACTTTATTTTTATAGTTTAGATTCTCAGCCAAACTGGCAGAAGGTACAGAGATTTCCTATATTCTCTCTGCCTTCACTATCAACCTCCCTATCCTCGCAGCACATTTATTACAACCTATATTGACTCATCATAATCACCCAGAGTCCATAGTTTACCTTAAGGTTCATTCTTGGTGTTGTGCATTCTATAGGTTTTAACAAATGTATAAAGTCATGGATGTACCATTATAATATCATGCAGAGCAGTTTCACTGCCCCAAAATTCCTCTGTGCTCCACCTATTCACCCCTCCCCGCCTGACTTTCCCCCCGCCTGACTTTCCCCCCGCCTGACTTTCCCTCGCCCTGGAAACCACTGATCTTTTTACTGTCTCCATAGTTTTGCCTTTCCAGAACATCATATAGTTGGAGTCATACAGAACGTAGCATTTTCATATTAGATGATTTTGCTGACAAATATGCATTTAGGATTCCTCTATATCTTTTCATGATTTGATGACTCTAGATGCCTTTTGTTTTGTTTTGTTTTGTTTACAATTTCTCCAATATGAGATGGGTGTTGGGCCTGCCTGTTTCTCATGTAAACTTCAGTTCTCAAGTTCCAACTCATCCCTTTCTTTCTTTCAAATCCCTTTCTTTCTTTCCATCTCCTGTCAATCTATTTTAGAACAAGAATTCAGAAATGAGAAGACTGTCACAGAAGACACTCGTTAATGTGATTATTTGAACTTAAAAATGAGTTTAAATATTTCCTGGTGGAAAATAAGTATTATTTAAACATTTGGTGTGACACAGAGGTCTATCACAGTATGTGACAGATATTATCCACAGACTGAATCTGTAGTTCCTTCTTTCTAATGAATATATTTAAAGAATATATGCATTATACAGTACTCTAGAAAATACAGACTTTGCAAGTATTTAAATTTATGGTAAAACATAGATATCAGCTTTAAAATGTGTGAAGAGTTACAGAAGTTTTCAAGAGTTTTTCAAATTCTTTTAAGGTGTACTTGAGCAAAAATGTTTGAGGGCCATCAGCAAGTGAGTGAAGGAGCAAAGCTGGCTCCATATGTCACACATAAGTTACTCTTCAGGACATCAGTGTACAACAACTCAATACAGTGATTACCCAGAATAATATAGAAAATATTCCATCTGGTTCCTACCCTATGTTAACTAAGACAGGGAAATGTGTAATGCATATTAGGATGATGATTTAAAAAAAAAAAATTCAGAATGTTCATCAAAAAAATTTACTCATCATTTAATTCCCTCACCATGGCAAATTTAGCCATCCAATATATTTTAAATTGCTTGCTATGATGTTTAAATGTTTTATCCTGTACAGAAGGAAATAAAAAGTGCCTGAGAGAATAAGGAAAGAGAATGTTATATTTACTAGGGCATAATATTAATCTTTGTTCTACTCCTTACCTGCCCCTTGACCTTGGACAAGTCTGTTTCTTTGTCGGTCCTTTGTCAGGGGTGAGGCAAAGTGAGAGTTGTATCTGGAGGGCCCACATCAGATTTGGCATCACAAGTAATTTGTAGTTAATGAAGGTTTTTTGTAATTTTAATGATAAAAGATAACGCTAAGTTAACAATCCTACTATATAATAATTAATGGCTTCTCTGACAGATCAGTTTATTTACTCAATAATGATCATGCATTAGAAACACTCCCCTGAGCCCAGTAAAGGCTCATGCTCAGTATAATAACACCTTTACACCTTAAGAATCTCATTAAGATTTCTTTCCAGAGTGAATTATATTAGATTTCATGCCCAGGGTAGCTTCAAGTGGTAGATTCTGCCTCAAATCCCAGTGTAAGACAAGAAAATAAGAAAATAGAGAGTGAAAATTATATGAACCTAAGACAGTCATTAAATAACTAAAAAGCTAAATGTCTTTATGAAATAGTATTTGGGATCTGGAAAACTGAAAAGATGGTTGTTGGATGTAATAAGAAGAAAAAGTCTTGGTCAAAGCCTCCAGTCTTTGAGAACCACATTTAGAAAGGAAGGATACTAGAGTCAAAAGGTCAGGCACAGGTACAATGAACGTAGTCACACAGTCAGGAAAAGTCTCCTGTTCTCCCACAAGAGTGCCTCATTCTTTGTTCATCCCTGTCATCTTGCATTGTGCCAGGCACATAGTAAGCACACAATAATATTTGTATGGATGGATGATGGATGAGTTTTTAAATAAATGTCCATATTCCCTTTACTTCAGGGCCCCAGGACACCTGGTCAGGCATATATACAACACAAAGAAGTGGCTAACTGGAGTCACAAAAAAACTATACAGAACGGTTGACAAAAGCAACACCCAAAATTGACACCATCTCTCTTTTCCTAGTAGACCTACTGCCATCTCCTCAGTCCCTTGTAGCTGGAAACCTGCTCTTCCTTTTTTCTATCAAAAGGGGGCAGCAGAGAAGAGCAAATTCAGATTTGAGGCCTGCTGTGAGTAAAGCCGCCCCATGCCACAAATACCTTAATGCAGATTTCCCAAACTGTGCCTTTCTAAAAGTTAAAAGATTTTTTTTTTTTTTTTTGCAGGGGATGGGTGGGGATAAATTAAGGATCTAAAATTAAAGAAGTTAGGAGAAATCACTAAAACTATTTAGTGTCTCTACTGAAAATTTTCTTAGTATCAAAGTGGTTTTTGGTGACTCAAGAACAACATATAATATGGAGAATTTCTCTCTTTTTTTTTTTTTTTAACGCCTACAGCACCTGGTAGTCCTAGGTGGTCTCCCATCCAAGTACTAACCAGGCCCGACCCGAGATCAGATGAGATCCGGCACGTTCAGGATGGCATGGCCGTAGACTCTCAAACGTTTTAAATGATGAAAGAGCCCTCTCATTGTTTAATTCAGAATGCCTATTAACATCTCAAGGGACACCAAAGCTCTGAAGAAGATAAATTAGGAAGTGCCATCCTAACAAATCTTTCCCTTCTTAATGCCTAAGTATGATGCTCTCAGTTTCGAGGTATCGCCTCTATTTGTCAATAGAGAAAAGGGCTGTAACATTGACCCCTGCCATTTCATGAGTAAACTCTCTAAAGATGAAGGTTGAAAAATATAGATACACCCTCAATCCTTTATACTTGATGCTTTCCCTTTTAACCTTCTCTCGTAGTAGGAAAGGCCAGACCCCAAGTTTGCATGCAAGAGTTAAAGATCTCTCCAGGGACCTCCAGATGAGTATGTGACTCTGTGAAATGTTGAGTCAGATCACGCTATTGTCAAGGCTGGAGATTCATGGACCTTTCTGGTTTATCACCACTGTATCAGTTGCCAGTCTACTGTCATATGCCTCTTCCGTCCTTATTTAGAAAGAGAGAGCATGATTTGAATGGATAAACAAATGGACTGAGCATTAATTTGATTCTCTTCTATAGTTGCTATTGCTGCCACAGTAGTGAATATATTATATTTATATAGCACTTTAACAGTTTTTAAAGTGCTTTTAAATACTTCATCTAATTTTTTTCTTAACTAAAATCCTTTTAGAAAATGTATGTTAGGGAATCTTTAGATGAATTTGTTGCTTGGTTTTGAAGTGGTTTATAGAACTGAAGGAAAAAATGGGGAGAACAACATCTTGGGAAGAACCACAAAAGTTCTGGAGAAATGGGTAAAAAAGAAATCGTGGATGATCTTTTCCGGGTTTTGCCATGGAGAATGACTGACTTTTCCATCCAGGTATGTCCTTCTATCACCTCTCAAGACTCACATTACAGAGACAGACCATCTAACTGTCACGGCAGGCAGTATAAGCCTACCCCTTGGCTAGTGGATGCTGTACACAGTTGGCAGGTCCACTAAGATGGCATGTAATTTTCAAAAAAAATTGCAAGAATATTTTTAAAATAAGGTAGCTTGGCTGCTTGGCATGAAAATTAGTAGCCTTAGGCAAAACAAGTATAGGTCTCTGTATCTTAGAGATGAGGAAACTGAGCCTAGAAGGATGATTTAAATTGGCCACAGTCATGTGGATAATAAAAAAGAATCCAACACTAGAATTTATATTCTCTTATTCTTGAACCACTATTTTTTCTATTGTTACCTTATACTTCTACGGAGTCCTTGGATACAACAATAACAAAAGCTACCATTCATTGAGGATCACTGTGGTTAGATACTGTTCTAAATACTTACTATTAATTCATTTATTCTCCATAGGAACCCTATGAGATGGGTGCTCATATTATCTCATTTTAGAGCTGAAGAAATAGAGGCATAAAGAGGTTCCAGAGCTAGTAAATGGTACGATCAGAGTTCAAACCAAGACTAGTCCTAGAACCTACTTTCAAAATCATGCTGTAATGAAACAACACAAGATCTACTTGAAGTTTTATTACTTACACCCCCTTCGCCATCCTTTTCTCTGGTGTTTCTTTCAGCAAATCTTTAGTGAGTGACTAAGTTTCAGACACCATGCTGGAATCCAGAGGAGTTGCAGTGAACAAGGGGGTCACGACATGCCCTCACAGTGTGTATAATCTAGTAGGGAGAACAAGTTAGTAAATCATTGCAGTGCTTTATGCTTAACCTTATGTTAGTTATGGGCACTTGGCCCAGACTGGGGAACAGAAGTCAGAGAAGATCAAAGCGACTGGAAAAGACAGATAGGTAGAGAGTAGGGAGAGATGTAAAAGATCGTACCACCTAGTCCCTTAAGTATCGACAGGCAAGTATAAAACACAGCCAGACCTTATAGAAAACCAAAAAACCAACACCATTCTCATGGGGCCCTAGCGTTCCTTCTCTCCGCTTCACTGTGATTCCTTGTCCTGCTGCTCTCCTTGTGCCCCGCTTTCTTTTATTTTGCTCCCCTCCTTTGCTCTCGCCACTGTAACTCTGGCTTGTACAAATTTTGGCCTGCCATGGCCCTGACCCCAGGCCTCACTCCGTATCTTCTATTAACCAAACATTCTTCCTTATGGCGGATACAGTAGAGTGGCCCTCTTCACCTTCATTCCACTCTTCTTCTCATCGGGGAGATTAGAAAGCTACATTTTTCCCTGACTTCCTTACAGCTGGGCCCTTATGGCTGGATGTATCTGCATGAAGGTAAATATGACGGGGAGGCTGTCTTCAGCCTCTTTACGGAGTTTCTGCTAGCCTATGAGATCAGGAACTGAACTCTGATACAACCAGTCTTGGCCTATCCTATCTGCTCCCTGAGCATGAGCAGCCTGGTTTAGTTAGCTATGCTGCGGATGAGATTGGGGCAGTCATTGGGGGTGGGGGATCGTTAAGTCAGGAAGTGGCAGGAGATGGGCCCGGAGAGGTCAGCTTAAGCCAGACTGTGCAGGGCATCTTAGGCCACGTTAGGATTTTAGACCAATCCTAAAACAGCTGGAAGCCATTGGAGGGTCTAGATTTTAGGAAAAAAATCTTGTTCAGTGTGGAAAATGGGCTTCAGGGAGCAAGAATGCAGGCAGGGAGGCTGTGTGAGGCTGCTACAGCTGTCCACGTGGGAGTTGGGGAGGTGGCCTGGGGTTAGAGAGGGCTATGGGAATGGAGAGAAGGGAATAGAGCTGAAAGATTTTTAGTAAGTATGGTCATCTGGAAAGAACTCCATTTTCTAAACACATTCACAAGGTCCGATGCAAGATTTGTGGGACCTGAAAGGTTATAAAAATTGAGGGGGAGTTCCTATTTTATCAAATAAGAATGCAAATATTTATTTAGATAAAGTACAAATGTTAAAAAGCTGCCAAGTATTATAAACATCACACAATTCAGGAATTGCCTGATTCATCTCTATATTCCCCCCACCTCCTCTTCATACATAATGTTTGTGTGTGTGTGTGTGTGTGTGTGTGTGTATGACATTATTTTTTATAGCAAGAATAGAAAGAACCCAGTCCATCCTCTAGCATGGCCCTCCTCCACGGCTCACATACTCTTGGCATTTGGAGCCATAGGACAGGTTCACATTGAGAGGCAACCTGTAGTCCTGTGCCTTTTATCATTGTGCCACATGAGTGATAATGTGTAATATATGCATTATGAGTTGGCACAGTGGGTAGCAGGAGAATTCCTGGAAGTCCTCCCTTTACAAGGAGAACTAGCAACAGCTTAACTACACACTGAAGTGCCTGTGAACCAACTAAATGAAACCCAAATCAAATATTTTTCTAACTTAACTGCCCCTAAACCAGATTCCAAATATTCCATGGGCACTCCTATGTCAACTGACACAAGGAAAATGTGACCAAAAAATCATCAGCATCCAGGTGTAAAGAGTTGGTGACCTTAACTGATTGCAGTTAAATATATTACTTTTGCAAATTTTATGAAAACGTATAAATTGTATGAATGCATTGCTGGGCCCCTTCCAGGGGCTTGAAAGGGCCAGTGTGGGTGAGGGGCCCTGAGCTTCGACTTTGTTAGCTTTGTGATTAATCAGCCCTCTGCACACATACAGAAGGACTTAGCTAGAGGAGTCCAGAAACTAGCTCCAACTTAGAGACTTTGGAGTCAAGAGTAATTCTCAAAGTATTATTCTGAGCTGGTCCAGCCACCCCTGGGCACAACATATATCTAGTGACTTTGAACACTGGACATGGTGGCCAGAACCACTGCTGCCATCATTGCTGAAATGGGGTCTGCAAATCCTACTACTTCGTTCTACAAACTCTTAATGCAAAACCCGGCATGTGTGATCTGCTTGCCAGAACTTGGCCCTAGGTGTAAAGGAAGCCAGAAAAGGGACCTTTCCAGCTTCTGTGTAGAAGACAGTCGATCTACTACTATGCAGTGCCCCGTCACTGACCATCGAATAAGAATACATATAATGAAAGTGGGCCAGAGCTCTCAAGTCAATAAAGGCTGCTGTTGTCACATAAGATCGAGCAACTTTTCCTGACATCATGGTGTAAAAGTAAGTATAACCTAAAGGAAAGGCTTAGTCATTGAATAAATCTTTGCGTGTGCGTGAATACCTTCATTCAAAGAACACGGTAACAGTACCAAAGAAGATCTGAAAATTAGAAATAATTTATTTGGAAAAATAGTAATCAAATGGAGAAGAGTACTCATTTTATATAGTTAAGCAGTACGAAAGCAGACATAGACTAAACTAACAGTTAAGACACTATGATTAAAAAAAGTTTATAATTTGAACAGCCCTATTAGTTGCCCAAATGCATCATTGTGCAAATAAGAAAAAGCTGCCCCTTTTTGATATTTTTAAAAATCATTTTCTGGAAAATTTGTTTTATAAATTAACAAAGAAACCTCTGCTCTCTATGAATGGGAATGGCCACCTATAGTTATATAGTGTATAAATTGTACAATAGTATATAGCGGCCCTAAATTTGAAGAACTTTTTTCAGATTTATGCTTAGACATACAATAGTATAACAACATTAAGAAAACAACTTTTTCAGATAATACTTTTTACACATAGTTTACGCACAGTTAGGATTGGTCTAAATTCCTTAACGTGGCCTAAGATTACCATTCCAATATATTAGTTATTTTCAATTTTTCCAAGTTCCCTTCTAGTCTCTACCAATGCACACATATAATTTTAAAAATTAATGTAATGGTAGTCAGCATGCAATTTTCTACTCTGATTTTCCCATCTAAAATAATAGAAATAATGTTTCCTTGCATTGCTATCTTTTAATGATTTATTATATAATTTTATATCAAGCAGACATATCATAATGAATTTAACCATACTTCTGTAATCTGAGGAGCTTTAATCAATATGTTATGATTGGTATTATTCTACACGTAAGAAAATAGTTATACTAAAAACTTCTCTCTAAAAGGAGTTATTTAGATAGTATAAACAGGTAAAATAACAAATACTCTTCAAAAAAATCATACCAGGATGAGTATTTTATTGAAATATGGTTAAGAAAGGGCTAAATTTGTATCTGGATATTTTTTGTCTAAAAGTCACATTTCCCCATTTGTGTTTGCAGTGTAATGAGCCATTTTAGGATAAAAAAAAAAACAAAAACAAAAAAAACCCCAAAAAACCAAAAATCCTCTGGAGGTACATTTCACGTAAACATAGTGCAATGGGATGCACTGCAGAGAGGCCATAGGGTGTAGTGGAAAACATGTGGATTTTGGAATCAAATAGACTTGGACCACTGTGCTTTGAAATGTTATGTTTTGCAAAAAGACTTGTACAAGAATGCTCATCACAGCTTTATTT
>NW_011888805.1:12150528-12160902 GCF_000151845.1 Pteropus vampyrus
TAATGAAAGTGGGCCAGAGCTCTCAAGTCAATAAAGGCTGCTGTTGTCACATAAGATCGAGCAACTTTTCCTGACATCATGGTGTAAAAGTAAGTATAACCTAAAGGAAAGGCTTAGTCATTGAATAAATCTTTGCGTGTGCGTGAATACCTTCATTCAAAGAACACGGTAACAGTACCAAAGAAAATCTGAAAATTAGAAATAATTTATTTGGAAAAATAGTAATCAAATGGAGAAGAGTACTCATTTTATATAGTTAAGCAGTACGAAAGCAGACATAGACTAAACTAACAGTTAAGACACTATGATTAAAAAAAGTTTATAATTTGAACAGCCCTATTAGTTGCCCAAATGCATCATTGTGCAAATAAGAAAAAGCTGCCCCTTTTTGATATTTTTAAAAATCATTTTCTGGAAAATTTGTTTTATAAATTAACAAAGAAACCTCTGCTCTCTATGAATGGGAATGGCCACCTATAGTTATATAGTGTATAAATTGTACAATAGTATATAGCGGCCCTAAATTTGAAGAACTTTTTTCAGATTTATGCTTAGACATACAATAGTATAACAACATTAAGAAAACAACTTTTTCAGATAATACTTTTTACACATAGTTTACGCACAGTTAGGATTGGTCTAAATTCCTTAACGTGGCCTAAGATTACCATTCCAATATATTAGTTATTTTCAATTTTTCCAAGTTCCCTTCTAGTCTCTACCAATGCACACATATAATTTTAAAAATTAATGTAATGGTAGTCAGCATGCAATTTTCTACTCTGATTTTCCCATCTAAAATAATAGAAATAATGTTTCCTTGCATTGCTATCTTTTAATGATTTATTATATAATTTTATATCAAGCAGACATATCATAATGAATTTAACCATACTTCTGTAATCTGAGGAGCTTTAATCAATATGTTATGATTGGTATTATTCTACACGTAAGAAAATAGTTATACTAAAAACTTCTCTCTAAAAGGAGTTATTTAGATAGTATAAACAGGTAAAATAACAAATACTCTTCAAAAAAATCATACCAGGATGAGTATTTTATTGAAATATGGTTAATAAAGGGCTAAATTTGTATCTGGATATTTTTTGTCTAAAAGTCACATTTCCCCATTTGTGTTTGCAGTGTAATGAGCCATTTTAGGATAAAAAAAAAAACAAAAACAAAAAAAACCCCAAAAAACCAAAAATCCTCTGGAGGTACATTTCACGTAAACATAGTGCAATGGGATGCACTGCAGAGAGGCCATAGGGTGTAGTGGAAAACATGTGGATTTTGGAATCAAATAGACTTGGACCACTGTGCTTTGAAATGTTATGTTTTGCAAAAAGACTTGTACAAGAATGCTCATCACAGCTTTATTTATAATAGCCCAAACAAAACAACCCAGGTATCTATCAGTAGGAAAATGGATAAATAAACTGTGGTATATTCACCAGTGGAACACTATTCAGAAATAAGCAGAATGAACTACTAATACACACAAAACCATGGATGAATTTCAAAATTATGCTTGGTGAAAGCAGCCATACAGAGAATACATACTCTATGATTCCATTATAAGAAGAGGTACAACAGACAGAAGTAACCCACATGGAAGCAAATCAAAACATTAGTACTTCTATAGGTTGAGGTGGAAATTTACTCAGAAGACACGTAAAGGAACTTTCTGGGATGATGGTCATGTTCTGTAACTTAAAAGGGATTTGGATTGTACATACGTATGAGCTTTTTTGAATTCATATAATGGTACCCAAAGAAGTGCATATAATGATGCACTTCATTGCATGTAAAATGTCTAAAAGGAAAAAGAAAAGAGAACCTAAACAAATATTAAACTCAAGCTAATAACACACATACTGAAATATTTCAACTTAGTTTGATATGCATAAAATGTAATGGAACAATGTGGAAGAATTGGTATGCAGATAGCTGGGTAAATGAGCACACATAGTAAAATGTTAATTATAAAATCTAGGTTTTTCTTATGCCTGAAAAGCGTCATGATAAAACATTGGAAAGTGGTTTTTGACCTGGGATATGTTCCATAAAGTTCTAAGCTTCAATATCTGCAAAATGGAAGTAATAATATTTACTTCATAAAGTTACGGAGTTTAAGAAAAATTGCCACAAAAATAGGTCTGGTATACAATAGATGTCCTCATGCCTTGTGATGTTGCTTGTCTTCTGTTCCATCCTCCTACCTGCTTTGTCAATTTACAAGTCATGATACGTAGTTTTGGATTTGGTAGCACTGCCCCTGAAAAAGTGGTCTACGATGGTAATAGCAAAACTATTGGGATTATGGGGGATGAACTATCTTCCTGCTGATTATACATTTCTTGGATGGAGGAACGGCTGTTAATGAGGGTAGTGGCTCAAACCCCAAGAAGGAAGGATAGCCAATGGTTATACTTGTTCTAAAGAGATTAACAGAAAGAAGAAAGGACGAAGTGTTATAGGCGATCCTCATTTGTGTTTTGATAGTAAATAACAAAATAGTTATTCAGCTCACTATCAGCTCTATTGTGAGCTCTCATTTACTTAACAACTATTCATTAAGGTTCTACTACATGCCTGGTATTGTACTGAGATGGACGAATGCAGGAATGCACAAGACAAACAGATGCTTGACTTCTTTAGCTTACACTCTGGAAATGATAAAGTTGATTGGATTTACAGGTATCAGTCTGTTAGCCAACAAATATTACTGAGTATTCACTCTATGCCAGATACTTTTAATATCATAATGAACCAAAAAGACATAGTCCACATGCTCGTGGACCTTACTATCTAGCAGATCAGGTAGATTTAGTCAAATCATTGCATATAATTATAATAAATATAATATAAATGTGCAAAAGACTGAAGGAGAAGTACAGGGTTCTTAAGGAAATTTAGGCAGGAGAATATTCCCCTCCAGCCTGGGTGAAAAGAATTTTCTCTCTAAACTTTCCTCTCAGTTAAGAGAGTAAAGTCAGCGAACAGTTTGCAATAGCCAGAGGCCCAAGTCAGGCCAACAATGGAATGTCCAACAGTGTACCTGGAGGCAATGTGGCCAGTCACATTGCTTGCTTGGTCCTTTCGATTTTTTGTTGATTTATGACTTAGGAGTTCCTGTATGGTTTCGCTACAGAAAGCAAGGTGAGAATTGTTGAATTGCTTTTAGCTATTATAAGGAATTCCGGAATTACGTTTTTCTTTTGCCTGCTCAAAGACTATGGCAAACACCCCAACACTTCCATGGTGCCAAGAAGCTGCTGGAGACACAGAGCCTGGGATCATAAACAAAGCAATTATACAGCTGATTCATTGCAAGAGCATGTCCCTCACTGAGGTCACTGGTTCTGAGCAGAAAGAAGATAGAAGCCCAGAGAAGATGAAGAGCTGATGAAAAATATGTGTCCCACAGATAAAAACTGCTGCTCCTACAATCGTTAACATATCCTGCGAACAAATAAAAAACTAAAGCATCACTGCACTACATTCTTTAGTGGGATTCTGTGGGATTCTGAATTACTCACCTCTTCATCAGGAGAGGGCTGGGCTGTGTTTGGAGAACTTTCATTTTCCAACACTCTCAGCAGACATTAAACAGGTGCATTATAAATACTAGTTGAATTATTACAGGTTTGTTTTCATTTGCTACCTGATTCTCTGAAGGATAAGAAAAATATAGAAATAGCTAATGATGAGTAAAAGAAATGTATAAATGATAAATTAATTTAGAGCTGTGTTATAATTCAGCCAAAATGCAGAAAATGAATTCTCCGTGGTTCAACTTATGCCTATATAAGCACAAATTCTTTTCTCTGTCCGGATGAATGACTAGGACCCATATTTCATGGCATCTTCTTTAGGTCAAGAAGGGCTGAAAGTTAAGGAAGCCAAGAAAATCAGAGAAGGAGAATGCTGGAAATTTAGGATATAGGATATAGGATATAGGAGAGTTACAGCATTAGACTACCTGCCTTATAGTCTCAGCTCTGCCACTGACTAGCTGTGAGACCTTAGGCCACTTACTCAGCTTTCATATCCTCTTTTGTTAAATGGGTACCTGCCTCACAAGTTTTTCCTAAAAGAATCATTTGAGTTCATGTCCTTAACACAGTTTCTGGCACATAATAAGTGCTCCATAAATTTTAGTTTTCACTTCTGATGAATGGTTTTCTAAAATCATTTCTAATTTCCACTCAAGATTTTTTAATAAATATGATTTGCTAAATACAAAGCTGAAGGTAAACTGCCATAACTCTGTAAGAAATTTTCTATAAATGCCCTCACAAATCAGGGGAAAAAATCCTCTTTCTGGTAGCCTTACGTGACCACCATACCCACACGATTTAGTGTGGCTTCTTCAAATTGAAAATATCCTTCTCCTATAATCAGGCTATTACAGAACCTGGTAGAAGATTAAGGGTTGGTTCCTCTCTTAAAGACAATTGTACATAAACAAACTGGATTACTTTGCTATAATCCCAGAGTACAGGAAGTCCAAAGAATCTATGCATTTGAGTGTGTGTATGCTTGGTGCCAGGCCTTGATTTGTCTGACAGGCCTTGGAGGGAGATAGAGTATATAAGGCATTCACCTAGAGTAAAATCAGGTTGAAACAATAAAGATGTTTTATGCTTTATGTAAACTGGTGTCACAACTCTTGGAATAACAGTCTTGCTGAAAAATTGACACACTTTTCCTTCTGGTATGTCTTGGCATAAATTGTTCCTCTCTCTGCAAGATTAACTGATACCATCTGTGAGTATTCTGGGCCCTCACTCTCAGCCAGTGTTTGAATCTGCATGTTTCTTTTCTTTGCCTCTTTTCAAAGGTGCAGGAATGCAAGCGTCACCCCTAGCTAATGGTCAAACGCAAAGTCGGAGCCCGTTGGTTCCCAGTTCGTTCCCAAGCCTTTTAACCCCTTGCTTCCAACTCTGCATCTAAAGGCAAAAACAGTCCTCGGAGACATGGCCCTCCCACTGCCTGTGATAGGCTGCTTGGAATAGCAACAGCCTGTGTCACCGAAAAGGGCAAAGCCTTCGGAAATAGAAACAAAGTTGGTCACAAATCACATTGGATTTGCCCTGAAGTTGTTTTGGGTTTTTTTCTTCTTCTTTTTTCCCCTCACCTTCTTTAGCATGCGACCATGGGGAAAGTGACTACTGTTGTCAGCAGGGGAAGTCGGGGTGGTCTGGTGCAGAGGGAACTGCTGTAACTTCTACGTGACCATGGTACCTGTTGAAAACACAGAGGGCCCCAGTCTGCTAAACCCGAAGGGGATACCAGCGGATCCCCTTGATGGCAGCGACAGAGCCAGCGGCAGCCGGCATCCTCCGTGGGCTAGAGGTAAAGCGAGACAGATGGGGCCGGGAGACCGGTTAGAGCAACAAGCTGAACTCGTGTCTCACGTGTGTGTGTGTGTGTGTGTGTGTGTGTGTGTGTGTGTGTGTGTGTGTGTGTACACGTGAGTGTGCTAAGTGCACGGAGAGAAGGAGACAGAACCTCATGGGAGGAGTGACAAGGAGCTATAATGTGAAGACTAATTCCCACTACTGGTAAACTGGGTCCCATCGATTGTGTTGACAATATAATGTATAAAATTTTTTTCACATGTATAAACACACACACACACGCACACACATACTTTTGCATTTATTGTCACAAATGGACAATCTGTAACAAGCAGACATTATAATTACCATTTTCAAAATCCATATTTTAAGTAGGCTTCATAAAATTATTAGTTACATAATCAATGAACACAACTTTGTTTTTGAGTTCCCAGCATCTGTTTGTAATGAATTGGAGCTTTATTTGGAACCTAAAATCTCTGCTTCCTTGCTCCTGCTCTCTTTAAAACTGGTCTTTCAAGCTGAAGTTTAGTACTTTTTCTTCGGGAGATGAAATTTGGAAAAGTTTTCATTTGGTTCGGTTGTCTTTGCTAAACAAAAAGCTTTTCTTCACTTCCACATTCACGATTCCCATAAACACATTGCACACTTTTAGCTGCCTATTTCTATTCATTCGGTTTGTCCTCAAAGGAATAGACAGAAATGGTAATATGAAATGAAATCAAACACAAATAATTCTCTTTCCTACTGATTTCCTCAGCTCTGCTCTCCCTAGCCACATAATACATTCTCAGATGATATATTGGAATTTCAAGAATAATCAAAAACATCAAATGATACAAAAAGCACTTACTTATCTTTCACCTTAGAATAGATCTGTATTCTTACGTTTGCATTGTGGGTTTGTCCGATTTTAGAATTGAATCCACGACCTCTCTCATGGAGACACAGAGTGGCACCTCCTGAGGAACTGAAAAGCTGTCATTCTTCCCTGTCTTGCTCCTTGCTTAGCCTTCTCTTTCTTCCCCTCTTCTAGAATGAATAATACCTGGGGTCATCTTTCAGTACAGGCTAACCCTCTCTTAAGCAGAGATTTCTCTAATGGTGTTTTCTGGCCCCTCAATCTAAACGCAGGCAAGTGAAACTTATATTTGGGGGTAAAAGGTAAGATTTAAAGAATTCTTCTCTCTAAACTTCTGCAAGATTGAACTGAAGGATTAGCTGAGTTAGTGAGAGCAACAAAAATGTTAACAATGATAATGATACAAAGAAGATGAAAAATTTTGTCCTGGAGGGGCCTCTATGATAACAATTAAAAATTGACCATTGAATTTTGATATGGCTCTGAAAGCACAATATACTCTTAATAGATTAAACTGCACAAGTTCACAATTATCTCGAAGCAACTTAAGATGTATGTATGTTTGTAAAGGTTGAATACATGCACAAAATTCTGCTTAAAGTGCAACTGTTTATGCTGTTGGAAAGAAATGATAAATAAATAAATACCATAAGTTATCTTTTACATTTAATTTTAAGTGAACCTGATTATGAAGAACCTTAAATGTTTCCCTAAAATTTTAAATGAATACATCTTTGATTTTTGCTACATATAGTTTATATTCAGATGAATACAAACCTTTTATTGTTACCTTTGTAAGTTTTCTTAAGTTGTTTTAAACATCTTAGTATCCAAAGGCAAGGCAATTGTGTGTGTGTGTGTGTGTGTGTGTGTGTGTGTGTGTGTGTGTATGTGTGTGTGTATACATACATACATTATTTTTATGTGGTATAGTACGGACTTACTTTATGTTACTTGAACTCTGCTATTGGGATTATATTTTAGTCTATTTTATGAAGATGTTGAGGTTTAATGAAGTAATTTTTGACAAATACTCCTTTTGACTTTTTTATATTTTTAAACTTCCAAAGTTTCATCCAGGAAATTCGGTGTATTTAAAATATGCTTAAAATTTATCATATTATTTGCACACTTGAAGGTAGCAAGTTTGTCTATAGTCCTAGATCAAAAAAAATTAAAGCACAAAGAGGAATGAGTTATACAACCTAGGACAAGGTAATTAAATCATTTGAGATACTGAAAAATGAAACAAAACAAAAGTCCTAAAATCTGTGATTGCACCCCCTTAATGCTAGTGTGTGCAATGAAAAGTGTTGGCAGGTCTTTCTCAGCCAATTCCTATTAAACTGGAAAGAATGCTGTGTTTCAATGACTAAAAGCTAATGAACTTAAATTCAATTTCAAAAATCTATGATTCAAAGTGGGTACATTTGTAGCAAATTTTTCAGTGTTTGGAGATATGTTATAATTCACCTTATAGGGCAGGGTTGAGCTCAATTTGATATTCTGGTGCCTGGAACCAACAACAGTTATAGGTGACAGGAGAAACATAGACTGCTGGAGCATCTCACACAAGGAGAACATGAGGCCAGAGATGCATAGCTGGCCCAAGTTCACGCAGTGGCTGGTGCAAAATTGATCCTAGCAGCCTCTGACCTAAAGGCCTAATTCCTGTTCCTCCATCTCAGACACTGGGTCTCCCAGGCTCTTCTAATTTCATGATTCAAAAAACTGGCTTGGAGAAGAGTTTCCTTAAGTACCCCCTAACTCCACCAGCACTGCTTTTTCCTCTTGGATCTACCCAAAAGGTCAGAAACCAAGAACAGCATCCATTGTATGAATGCAAGTTCTCAGCTCTGCTGGTCTAGCTACCGAATACACTGGAACCCAGATCACTCGGAGCAGACTCACCCATTTAGCTGAAAGGGCTATACTTCATGTTCTCTGAGACCCTGCTAAATCCCCGATGCCACAGTCTGAAATTTAACAAACGCACTCTTCCGCTAATCAGATGAATGAGGCAGTTGTTCGCAAATGTTTAAAGCTGTGAACTTTATACAAATGGAAGCTGAGCAGGTGGTCAGTACGTAAGACAGGTAACCACAGCCTGCTCTTGTAGGAAGATGGGAGGCGGAGAAAGGGAGGACCTGCACCCTCCCAGCCCTCGCAGGCTCCTTGAGTGGGGTCACACTGAGCAAACCTCAGGTCCACCCCTACTCTGGTCAGGCAGGGCTTGCTTTTTGTTTGTTTGTTTGTTTGGGGAGTATTTACTGTGCCCTACTGACTATTGGGCTCCCAGGTTTAGCCTAATCTGACCCCCTTGAATTCAGTGAGGCCCAGCTTTCTCAGGCTTTCTTGGACAGCCTGAGGGGAGGGCTATTGTAAGAGAGACTGAAGAGACTTTCAGAAAGAAACTTATCCCCAAGAGAAACTTATCCCAAGAGAAAGTCAGGCCGACCGGCTCGACCTAATAAGAGAGCTTTAGTTGCAAGAGCAGCAATTCTAACAGTAGACCAGTCACTTTGGGAAGACCTTGGTCTGGGTCATTCTCATTTTTTCGAGCTCTCCATATATTAAAAAGTAAAGTGGAAAAACTCATGACAAAAATTATCGTGTTTTTAAAAAGTGTATTTAAAAAATTAATGGCTGATAACAATAACAAAAAAATGTTATGTGTAGCTTGACAGGAAGTGACAGGATTTATAGACATATGAATTTATGAGGGACTATGAACTCTTTTATGTGCAGTTAAGACCAGATTTTAAAAAAATGTAACCATCTCTGCTTTCATTTCAGTCAGCTTGTCTGTCTCTGAGTGTACATTTAACCTCCCTTGAAAATCACATCCAACGTCTGTCTATATCTGAGGCTTTTTTTGTGACTATGAGGTCCAGGCAAATAGCTTCTCCAAGATCTAGGAAGGAAGGAGGCTCTAAACAAACTTAGTGGAAGCTGTTTCACCACAAAGTCTGGGTGGTGATTGGCGCACCCAAATCTTAACCTTCTTCCTGCTCAGAAAAACAAAGTGCGGCTCCCTGCCTGCGTCCATTTAGCATCAAGCGTAGGAATGCTATGCTATGCGTTCCAGGATTTGACATTTTTGGCGATCGAACCACTACAACCAGAACGCTACAAATAAAGTGATGTCATTTGTTTCCAAAAACTATCGACATACTAGAGCAATATGAAAATAATAATAAGAGCAAGACATTTCGTGGCAGACTCTGGGGATAAGGTTAGGACTGTAATTCACGAGTTAATGGGGTAAACACTGCAGGCGCCAGTGCTGCTGGGGAGTATTCTCAAGGCAAACGAGAAAAAGTTAAAAGGCTCTTGTTCCCCTTTAAGATCATGTCACCAAAGAGATCGCCATTTGCCAGAGACCACCTCTTGGGCAGCAGACACACACCGGTGGGAGCCTGCAGTGGCAGGGCCTGGCAGACATGGATGAAGCCAGGCCAAGATGCCACCAAGCAATGCTGCTGATCTGGAGTGACAGAAATCAGCTGGCAGATACCAGTGTACTTAAACTGTTTTTATAGCCAAAGCCTATTCTGATAAGTCAATGCTCCTGTCCCAGTTGGTAAATATTTTAAACATTACCTTTCTCTCCGGTAAGACTGCGAGCAGGAGCTGAGGCTCAGAGATCCCAAGAACATGCCTGCTGTTAACTGATAGAACCTTAATGCCAGCCTTTGAGACATATTTTTCATGAATTCTCAAGGGGCTACTTTCTAGTGGTCTAGAGCTTATATAGCTGGTAAAAACAGAACTCAAAATATAATGAATCCACCCTACAACAGACTGAGGAAACTGATTTATAGATATTTATCGAAGGTGAATCAGCTGATTTTAAAATGCAATTTTTAATTGCTGTAGATGTGTAGGATTATATTTTTCATTTAAGAATAGTTAGTTCTTAAAGCTGGTTTTGTAGGTAACATTTTCTCAGTAGGAGGAACCGACGTACTGTTTTAGCTTCAGGGTTGAAAAAGTTCTGATCTCCAAACCGCCCTCCATTAGTGCTCAATTAGCTTGGGCTTTAAGAGCTGAGACAGCTATTTACTCAGACTGGTTTTATAAGATTCTTAAATGGTGCAGAGTCAGGGCACCTTAGTTCAATGTTTTTTCTCATGAACAGTCTTC
>NW_011888805.1:12161497-12178070 GCF_000151845.1 Pteropus vampyrus
GCAATAAGACAATTCATCTGGAGATGGAAAAGCAAATGTTTAGTTAATAAATGTTCGCTGAGCCATGTGTATCAGTGGGACACAAGAGAGGACTTTGATTAAAGGGGCCTTGCTAGGTCCTTCCCGATCACACCTAGTTCCTAGTAAATGATAGTTGCCAATGATGGTCTCTCTCTTCCTGGAGCAGACCCTCTGTCTAAATTTCTTAAAGAAATTAAGAGCAAGATCAAAGTTTTTCCTGAGTCTTTCTTTTCTTAAAAATAACCAGCTTAAAACCGTTAATATCCCAAAAAGCCTACTTTGGAGTACTAAATTCTGCTTCCCTTCAGACCAAATACCAGATAAGATTTCTCATCCCATCTTCTCTCAGAAAGTACCCAATCTCAGTTAAAGGTGCAGAACCTGAATCTCCCAAATACTTCTCGGCTGAAACTTCGAGTCAAATATATTGCCTTTATAGTAAATCATAAAAATCATACTTTTTTTTTTTAATTTGTTTTACTTAATTTTGGCTCAGTGGTTATCATTTTCCTTCCGGTGTCACAGCACATTCATGCATTTGCTAACTGGCTATGCCTCAATGATATAATTTTTCTACACAACTTAAATAGAAGTAATAGTAAGACTAAAATAATTTATCTCATTATTCTAATTTTAGGAGCTATCATTCTTTTTGAACAATGACTCACTTTATACTGTCCTGCCAAAATATCAAGTAGAAAAATGCAGACCTTCTTTTAACTTTTAAGAGTGCTTTTCCTTAAGAAAATCAAATATAATTTACCTTTGAACTATTAAATTGTGCTTCTCTTGGAAGTAATTGTCTCTCAGAAACACTTAGGATTCAGGTCTACCTGATTCTATTAAGCTCTGAAACTGTTAACTATGTCCATATTATTTTGTCCAAACTGTTTTGCTCCTGCGTGCACCTGTTGCCACACTTTGTGGAAGTTGGAGTCAGGAGCTATGTGCAATGCGAATTTAGCAACCGGCCTGAAATAGCATCTCAGCTTCAGATGTGTAAGGTTTTTTAAGAATAGAGGGGAAAGTTGTAATTAGAATCAATTTGTTTGTTGAAACAGCATCCCCAACCTGATGAATTTTTGTATTTCCATTGGAAAACAAAACTGTAGACACCTCAAGGCAAAATCACAGGACGACTGTTTCATGCTGTAGGCCCAGTTGTGTAGCTACTGTCAAAAACAAAAGAATTCAAGAATTTATAAAAAGGCATAACTGTTATGCTGGAAACAAGGTATCTTTTTACTTCCTTTGCTATCAGTAAGAGAGACTGTTTCAAAGTTTTACTTCCCTGTTATGGAGATTTTACCCCATCACTCAGACTAAAAAATATCTTTGTTGAATGATTATTGTGGGCCAAGAGCTTCCGTTATCACTATTCCTTCTTATCTTTACAACAACTCAATGAGATAATATTACCTCCAGTTCACAGATAAGGAAACTGAGGCTAGCAGAACAACAAATAACATTTACTAAATACTACTGTGAATTTCTGTCTAATATATTCTCATAACAACTTTATGAAGTAGTTAATATTGTCTTTATCTTATGAATGAGGATACAGGGGAACAGAAAGATTAAGGGACAAGTCTAGCTGGTAAATAATCAGGCACTCTGACTCCAGACTGTACCTTTACCATTAAGCCTCCTATAGAAAAGCAAAGTGACTTCCTCCAGGTAGCATGGGTAATAGGTGGCAGCACAGAGATCTGAACCTCAGTATGCTAAATCCAGTCCAGGGTTTTGCCCACTTGACCAGCAATACCATCCAGCACTGATGTCTCTACTTCCTGCTCAGTTCTGTGAATTTGGGTACCCATTTATACTCATTTCAGAACTCTATTGCATTCGATTTTAGCTAATTTCCTAATTTTACATGTAATGTATTTTTTTCTGTAAGTTTATAAGTTCCCAGATAAAATATGTATTCTTTTACCTATCAGAGTTCCGAGCTGACTGCAGGTGCTTGCAAAGTACTGTAGTACTGTGCAGTTTATAAAAGGCAAAAACTATGCCTCTTCTCTGTATTTCCGTCAGGGATCACATGCATGTAGCCCAAGTGCCATCATCTTGGGCCATCAAATCCAGATGTAACCTAGGAAATGTCTCAACATAGTGCCCACAGTGACTACCCTGCTGACTCTGCTGTTCACCAGGAAGAACCTGCCTACCATCTGTGCCCAATGCAGTGCTGACACACAGTACATGTTGAATTGTTAAATGAACAAATAAGTGAAGAAGTGTTGTTGAGCTGAACTAAGGAGCATCTTAATTCAGCAATACTTATTGAGAAGCACAGTGCTGGATGCTTCAGGATAAAAAAAAAAAATCTAAGATGTTATTCATGTCCGTAGATTTTACCAACTCATCAGAAAGATAAGAATCTAAATAAGTACAAGACAATTATTTAACAAATTTTGAATGTCTACTGGGGTTCACGCAGGATGCTAAACTCTGGGTCCCCTAGTGAACAAGAGACACCCAAGCAATGCAGATGCTTATTAGCAATCGATGGAGAAAAACAGAGATCAAGATGCCTACTTTGGAAGAGGTCGGCAGATATACGTAATACTACGGTAGTGCTCATGGGGTAGCTCAGCCACATTTGAAGGATTCTGGAAGATAGTGTGGCTCAGCTGAGTCAAGAGTCACAAAAGTAGAACTGAGAAGCATTTTTCTCAGTCTGTTGAAATCTTGCTTCCAGGTGCATACTCTTTTTGGCTCCAATAAATTTTTATAAAAATTCCAAAATAAAGAGAAAAGATATAATTAAGTTTTACAGAGAGCATTCTAAGTAGAGAAATTATCTTGTATACACCTTTGGAGAAGAGAGAATGGCACTTTCAGGGAATGCAAATATTTTTGTATGTTGAGAGCACAGAAGGGGGAAGGAAAATGACAAAAGAATCTGAAGATGGAAGCAAGAACAATATCATGAACCTTTTTATGCTAAGTACCATGAGAGGAGGAATTCTTAGAAAGAGACCATATCAGTTTAAGAGAAATAAAGAAAGTTTCTGAAAATAATGGTAGTGGTGACAGAATCAAGGAGTCTTGGAAAACCTCACTTGCATGTCTCCAAAGCCTCTAGCTTTATGGGGTCCTCATTCTCTTGTTATTTAAATAAAAATAACTTCGGCTCCCATAAGATTAAATCTGCATGCCTCCTTGCTCCTCAGTCCTGCTCCTATCCTTATGATTCTGATTGCTTCTTGCACCAACTTCCTGTTTCCACTGGATTCTTGCCCCTCACTTCTTGCAGCTGGTCTTTTCTCTAATTCCTGCTCCAATCCATACAGGGATTACGGCCCCTTTTCCTTCATGTACTCAAATCCCATTCACACAGCTTTTGTAGATTTTGCTGATGATTTGAAAAGGGATGGGCTCTTTCTTAAAATCTTGTCAAATCCACCATACGGAATTTCTTGTAAACCAAAAATTTCTAAAACCCACAGACCTTTTGCCCTATTGGTCCCTTATGTTCTCTCCTCGTCCCCATCCTCTGCAGCTTGACAACCTGTCCTGACATTTTCTTCCATTTCTCCTATTTCTGGGCTCTTTTAGGTATCTCTCTCTCTCTCTCTCTCTCTCTCTCTCTCTCTCTCTCTTTCTCCCTTTTTCTCTCTCTCCTTCTCTCTCATCTTTGTCTCTCTCTCTCTCTCTCTCTCTCTCTCACACACACACACACACACACACACACACACACACACACACACACGTCAAAATTCTCCCTTTATATTATATAAAACATCTCACCCTTTTCTCCTCTTCTCTTTCTCTTTCTCATATATTGTCAACATGCCCTATGGGCTTCTCCCCTAATACTTGGGTGGCCATCCAGGTATTTATTTTTAGTAAATAAAGTGCTCTTTCTAAGAGCTTTACAGCCACAGGCTTTATAATATTATTTCTTTTCTTCCTATTTTATATCCCTAAATAAAGAAATTAAAAAGCACTAAGGATGATTCATAACCATTTCTGAGTACACGAACTCCTTTTAAAATAGAAAAGCTCTTAGAATTTAAAAAACATTTATCACATCTACATATGTTTAAAATCTTGCCATACAGATATGTATGTTACTACTTTTCCCAGCAGTCAATGATCATTGATGGGATGAGGATCCTTTATAAAGACCTTGTCAATTTTTAAATGTCCATAGTTCACCACATCTCTCACACACTGAGAACCTCCATCGTAGAGACATCCCAGTCTCTAGGTAAGAGAGTTGCCGGTTTGCTCATCAGATTCACTCCTATTATCTATTGAAAATCTCCACAAAAACACTGAAAGAGATATACAACTACAGAAGCATTAAAGCCAGATATATTCATCAATGAGTTGAGACTTAACCTTAAATAAAATGTAAACATGGGCCTAATGTATAAAATTGGTCAGTAAAATGTTAGATTTCCACAGACTTTAACTGTACATCCCTCAAGGAGAGAATTGTCACTTTCCAGAGACAGAGAAGACTTCTCCACAGCCTTTGGAGCTGCTTTTTCAGAGGGCCAGTTTTTGCTTCACAATGCAATTCTTCCCATCCCTTCCTGCCATTATTATTTCTCTTCCTATATTTTTTCAGGGGCTACGGTTTCTAAGATTTCGACAACTTCGAGCTAGATAGGAAAGACAGTGCTCATTGCATTTTGGGGCATGAAATCAGTGTAAGAAGGGACAAAGCCTAGAGGAGCCACTGGAATGGTGCAATCTAGAAGTTGTAGTTTTGCACGTACTGTTTTTGACAAGCAAAGCCCTACAGACTGCTTTCAATAATACAGGAATGATTTCCCTTATTCATAGTCAGGGAACCAAAAAAATTCCTTTCTCAGTTCAATGGAGCCACACCAGAAAAATAACTTCTTGGCGTCAGAAATCTGGCTAGCAGCTCTGCACATCAGTTGCTCCTCCAGGTCTGAGAGGTTGCAACCAGGTGGCTAGAATGAGATCAGACACTGCCAACCTAACAGCAATTCCAGCTCCCTCTTAATACTCTGCCTTTCCTATCTGGGGAACTAAAAGATTCAGATCCTCACTTCTCTTGCAGCCAAGTTTGACCACAGATCCCACTGATTCTGGTCAATGAAACATTAGGGTAACTTTGTAAGGGACGAAAAAAGTTTTCCTCAATCCTCTTGGGATCTCAGGCTGGGTCTGAAAATTAAACTGACAAAGACAGATTACAGGAGAAAAGCATACAAATTTATTTAATGCAAGTTTCACGAGACATGGGAGCCTTCATAAGGAAATGAAGATGCAAAGAAACAGTTAAACCTCAGTATTTTTATGCCAGGTTTGATGTAGAAATATGATAGAGAAGGAGTATGAGGTAAGTGTGGAAAACTGGGGGAAACTTAGCAAGGCCTGTTTGTTCACATTCTTCTTGGCCTCTCTTTGGAGATAAGCGCGCTCCTTTCCTCCTGGTATAGGGAAGGCACTTCTCACAAGTTTTTATGACCTGCTTCAGGGGGAAGAGTGAGGGGAAGGTCAGAGGGACCCTCTTGCTTCTGCCATTTTCTCAGACTCCTTCAGCTTAAAATATGCAATATGCCAAGGTGCCATATTTTGGAACAGCGTGTCCTGAACCTCATCATCTTCCAAGGTGCTGTGTAAAGTTCCCTCCTCAATGAAAGAAAAGGGGTTGCCCTGAGCCTGCTTCCGTTGTCTCTTGCCTTCAAATCTGGCTATGAGAGAATCTTATGCCTGGAGCTGTGGCAGCCACCTCGCACAAGTCTGGACAAAAGCCAACCCTCGAGGTGGCAGGAACAGAAGGATAGATGTGAATTCTTGGAGACACCAAACTCGGTGTGGTCTCCTTGCTAATTAAACATTCAATGCTATGATGTTTTAAGCCCTTGTTTGTCGGGTTTTCGGTTCCTTGCGATCAAAACTATCACTGACTTGTGGGGCTGGATAAAGAGCGCAGCGAATCTGGTCATTGCCAAGTACATTTTAAATACAAAGGCAATGCATGCCTTAGACAAGTTCTTATTACAGGACCTACATTTTGTAAAGCCTCCGATTTCCGTTCTGTATAATCTTTTAAAAATGGACTCTGAACAAAGAGGACTAGGACAACATCTAACGACAACAGTAGAGTGAGGTAAAGCTGGAGCTGGCTGGGAACGAAGATACTACTAGACCTATGTAAGACATGCAAAGAGTGTGAGGAGATAACACTGAAAAAGCAGAGTTATTATCTGAAATCTGTGATGTGGGGGATAAATATGAGAAGTTATTCTCAATATACATAGAAAGGGCGAGGAGATAGACGTGAGAGAGAAAATAAATATACATAAGTAGTACATAACAAATTATTCCTAAAATGATGGCGGCTGGCGGGGAGGACCGAAATGCTAGAAGAAATCTTTTCACAGTAGAAGAACTCAACTAGTTGCAGAAAAACTTAGAAGAAACAAGCACCAAGACTTGTTCCCCAAGAAAGTTTTACATTGAAGGAGGAAAAGAAGAAAGAGCAGAAAGAAAGAAAGAAAAGAATGAAAGTCATACATGTAATCACGCAGAAAAACAAAACAAGATGCAGGGAACTGCTAATATGCCAATTTTAAAACTGTCCTCTCTTTATGCCTCCTTAGCCAATAGAATTTGGAGAAGATCAAACCTAAGATTGGAAAAATAAAAAAGAAAGAAAATAAAAAAGAAAGAAAACAAAAATTCCTTTTTTTTTTTTTTTGTCTGAGAAAGATCAAAGAATAGTAGAGATAGAGAGAGGCCAGATTTTTCTCTTGGTCTGTTTCATCATATGCTAAAGAGAGGATTCATGTACAGGGGAGCGGGGGCGGGTAGTGGTCAGACAAATATTGGGCTCGAATCCAATATTTACCACCACAGGGGGAACCACACGTGGTTCAGGGCCAAGAGGCAGCATCTGGGACCTTTGACAGCTGTTGGAAACACCACACTTCAACTCTCCATGGGACATGCCCTCTGGGAGACCGTGTGAGGAAGCTTTCTGGCTAAGCCAGCTCCCCTCCTTCCTAGGGTCCACAATAGCATCTGCTGAGCTCTTGTGTCTGGCACCGTGTAGGCCCCCCGATACAGACACTCCTGTTCTCAAGGCACTCCCAATCTACGGCAGAAGCAGGTGCGATTAACACAGTCCGGGGCGCTATAAAGCCCTGGCTGCAAAGGCAAGAGAGGGAAGAAAGATTAATGCCAACCAAAGAGAGGAGTCTGGAAAGGTTTTGTAAAGAAGGGGTTATTTGAGCTGGATCTTCAAAGATAAGTCAGGTTTCCCTAGACTCTGAAGTAAGAGCGAGGACATGCTGTGAGGGGGAACAGCATGATGAGAAGCACAAGTCTGGGAAGGCGCACAGCATTTTCCAGAAACAGCAGGTAGTCTGAATGAGCTGAAGAACTGGTCCCTGGAGACTACAGTGGGATCTGAAACCCTGGTCCACTGAAAGGAGACCACTAAACACTGAGTGTAATTGACCAAAGAATGAGTCCATGCACTGGGCTGATATTTAATAAAATATAAATATATGAGGAACAACAAAACACTTTATGGTGTATGTAATGGTTTTCATGTTGACAGGCTAATAATTGTGCCGAAAGCTTTACAGAAATGTTGACAGTATGCTGTTCAAATGTGAAGTGTTTATGTAAAAATATAAATATAAATATAAATAATATAAAGTTCTAGCTACTAACCATGAAGTTATACTGGGTATTAACCTTAGCCTGCTGACAAAACTGTGGGGAGGAAAGGACCAAGGGTAGCTATTCTGGAATGCTACTATCATTCATTCATTTCTTCATTCACTCGACAAACATTTCTTGAGTGTTTACCTTGTGCCAAAGACTACATGTGAGAATATGGATATAAGTAAAACAAAGTTCTTGGCTTCAAAGAACTTTCAGTCTAACAGGGGAAGACAAAACAGGTAAGTAAATAAATTCCTTAAAATGTGACCAGTGTCCTGAAAACACACATTCTGTGCATGGGGAAGCACAAAGGGGCCAGGGGTGAAACGGCAGAATAAGGCAGGGCAGGGTGGTCATCGTCGGGGAGGAGGCACTTTGGATAGGGCTTGAAATGTGGGTTGGTATTTAGGAGAAAGGAGCAGAGAAAGGGGAGACCACAACTGCAAGGCCATTTGGGGAACACTGCAAGTTTTTCTTGGCAAAAGGAGAAATAGGAGATCTTTTAAATTTGTGAAGCATTCAGTTTGTCAAGCTGTATAATTACCTGGCCACCTGCCAAGAAAAACCTGTGTATGCATGCTTTTCATTCTGTTGCAGGGTTTAGTCAGCCGACAAGTGTTTATTGTGTGTTCATTATGTACATACGCTATAATAGGCAAGTGGGAAGAAAGGAAAAAAGAAAGCAGGCAGAAACTCAAATATTGTGGAAAAATGGAGTGTTTCATTTTGCGCCAGTCAGTTGTGGTTTCATCCGAGTGACCGTGAGCTGGGCAGACAATGCAGCTATTGTAGCAGTGGCTGCAGTCTCATGGCCTATTGGGCTGTCCTTTGCGCCCTCATGAAGGTCTCAGCACTCTGCTTTGCATAAAGCCTCCTGGTTGTGATCACATCTTTGATAAGAATGGTTTCACTTTATTATCTTATTAAAGAATCGTCATTGCATCAAAAAGAACACTGCTGTCCTTCTAGCAAAGCAGCAATAAGGAGGGTAGGTATGACCCAACAGGTCTTGGGGACCAGTTGCCAGTCTCCAGATAGTTGCCACTTCTGTGATGTTTGCAAAAGCCTGGGAAATCCCTGTGGCACTTTTGAGGACCGCAGGGATGTCAAGGAAGAGCCGCTGTGAAGCCAGGCCACGAGCAAAATGGCTGGGGAAGCAAAACTTCATCGGAACGTTAAGTGCAGCCTGACTTCAGGGCTGGGTGTTTCTTTGAAAAGGCACTAATTAGGATTCCTCCCCCTACTCTCTCCTTTAGCACTGACTGCTTCTCCTCCGTCCACTCAGCTAACCCAGATTTCTCCATCCATGTTCAGGCAAACATAAACCCCATTTTCTTGCCATATCCTCTCTCTTTCCTCCTGTTCACTGCCAGACTTCTTGGGAAAGTTCTCTTTACTTTCTGGCATTCACAGGAGAACATCTTGCTTCTGTCACCATCAGCCAAAAAAGTAGACACAGGAAAAGCCCACTCTTTATGCCTCTTTTCACTGTTTTTATGTGGTAAAATAGCACTAGGAAAATTACCTGTGATGGAAGTTGACAGGAGGGAAAAACTCTCAAAGTTCTTTCTGCTTGTCTAATAATGAAATAGTCATGAGACAGATTAGCAAGAGAAAATAACCAAATTGAATTACATACATATGTATGGGAACTCCACATACATGAGCGAATGAGAGGTTCAGAGACAGAAAGGGAAATTAAGGCACAGATGACATTTTGGACTAGGGATGAGGTAAGGAACCTTGGGACTTCAGAAAGCAATTGCAGGGAGAGCACATGTTCAGCCATTATTAGTTTACCCTGACATGCAGGCAGGTAAAACATGATTCCTGGTGATAACTCTTATCATAGGCCAAGCCCCTAATTTAAATTCTAGATAGTTAAGGGCAGGGGGGGGGGGGGGGGGAGGGCAAAGTTTCTCTTTAGCCCACAGCGTCTTGGTTGCCTTTAGTTCAAAATAATCTGCATACCACTGAAGCACAGTCTTGCAGCGGCTCATTCTGAACCGCTACAAAGTCCTAAAGTGTCATAGGCTTGCAATCTTGGGAGCAATAGGGACTATCTTTCCACACTGAATTGGAATTCAAAATCCTGGATGGGCAGCTTGAGGATTGTAGCAGAACTTCAGCAGTGATAAATAATAAGTCATGAGATGAGGTGGGAAGCTAGTTTTGGACAGTACCCCTTAAAGGATATATCAGGGAAGGTATATCCTTCAAATAAAATTCAGACGATGAAGATTTTAGTGTAATTTTGAAGAATATAACTCATATTAGTAGTCCCCCCATCATGTGGGAATAGGGTCATAGAACATGCTAGTACAAGTTTTTAAGCTTTTAAAGGCAAATTCCCTAGACAGATTAAATAGATAGATGATAGATAGATAGATAGATAGATAGATAGATAGATAGATAGATAGATGATAGAAGACAGATAGATGTGATATACAATTTTTAAAATTTTAATTTTATAAAAATTTTAAACCAATCCTTACAGAAATAATTTTTCATATCCTTGAAGAATTACACTCAGAAC
Source organism: Pteropus vampyrus (assembly GCF_000151845.1). NCBI lineage: Eukaryota > Metazoa > Chordata > Mammalia > Chiroptera > Pteropodidae > Pteropus > Pteropus vampyrus. The sequence continues at coordinate 12,171,723 of NW_011888805.1, forward strand.
TAACAGCTGGGTCTCAAGAGGGACATTGACAAACTTGGGATGGTTTCCAGACCCTTTGCATACATCCCAGTTCTTCAATGTCCTATGAGGTCTGGCTAAAAGAATTAGACCTATAAAGTTAAAGCCAAGAAGCATAAGAAAAAACTGGATCCTCCTTCTGTTGGAACTTTTTTCCAGACAATAAGAAGCTGTCTTGCCCCACTCCTTAACCCCACTCCTTCTTAACTCGCCACCTTGAATTATCTCTAAAGTAGGTTAATAATCATCAAAGGAAAAGACTTTGGTATCTCAAGGGGTCTTTCCTTTTGTAAGGAAGCACTGTTTTTCATCTAACAAAACGGGGAAGCTAGGAAAGGGAAGGGAAAGAACAAGATGGCAAGGACAATCGACTCAGGTAGTAGTTCTGGCATCTAGTCCCCTACATCTTTGGCTCAGTATCCCCTGCTGTCATCTGTCACTCTAAATCGCCTTCTGCGGTGCCTCACTCAGTCTGCCTCACAAGCGTTCCATTCTCCAAAGTCATTATTTCTCCAATCTGAATATCAGAGATCAATAGCTAAAACAGAGATGCTAACCCACACATCAAACACAGATAAAATGAAGAATGAGAACAGAGAGATGAAGCAATATAGTAGTCTTATTCAAATGTGAGATTTGACCCAGTTCTCCTTGTGGTAGAGGAATTTGTTGAGGATTTTAAGATCACACAGGAAAAAGAATATATGGAAACTGAGGACATGAGTGAATCTATAAGAAAGTACTTTAAAGTCTTTTGGCACGTAAAAATTAAAACAGTACATAATAAACAATAGAAAATAGAGCTATCACTAGAATGTTGTTTTTTGAGGTGCAAGGACCACACGTGTTTTGTTTCATTGCTATAGATGCACCCCTAAAGTACGTAGAAAGATGTCTGTCATGTAATGGTGCAAATGTTTATTTGTTTTTCCGATTAGCTGGATGAACTGCCGATTTAATTCCAATTTAATAGTTTGTGTTTGCAATGCTCATAAAGTACTTTTATTTTATTATGAATTATATTTTTATGTGCTCCTCCATCTAATTATTCAATCCTTTTTAAACTTATTTTTTGGAGTCTCCCACTTCCTACAGGATCCTGGAACTGTAAAGTACCTTGGATATTTGTGGTGAGAAGAGATTTAGATCACCTCTGTTTGACCTGCTCCTTTCACTAGAGCTAACCATTTTTAACCACACCCTGTTACTCCAGGCACTGACAGGGTTAAATAGCCTTAGTTCAGCCTGTGACCATGTGTAACCAAGCACATCATTTTAGTCCTTTTTCCACACACTTCAGTTCTGCCTCTTCTCCATCTCTCTTGCTATTGCCTCCTTTTTTAATATTGGCATTCCCTAGGTCCCAGTCCTGGTCATGCTTCTCCTTTCCCTCTATTCTGTCTCCCTAAGCGATCTCATCCATTTCCTCAGCTTTAAATACCAAATATATGCTCCTGAATCCCAAATATGTATATCCAGCCTTGACCTACCTCTTAAGCTTCAAATCTGTATACTCAACCCTGCTACTTGACATGTTTATCTTAATGTTTTACAGGTAAAAACAAACAAAACATTTTAGTAAGTCTAAAATGCAACTCCTGGTGTCCACTTCTCTTTTCGCCCCCTATTCATAGCCAGTTTTCTTCCCAGTCTTCCCTAGGCCAGTATATCAGCCAACCAACTGCTGAAACCGTGCAGCCGTCTTGGGTTCTGGCCTACTTCCTTAGCCTCCAACTTCAATTCATGAGCAAGTGTAGTTATTTTTTATCTCCAAACTATTGAATTGACTTGTCCTTAGTTCCACTCCTTACCTTCAGTGCTAAGCTAGCAATATCTCTCGTCGAGACTAAGGCAGGCAGCACACTGCTTGCTCCCTGCTACCCATCTGGGTCTTTGAAGAACTCATTCCCACACAGCAGCAAGAAACTCAGAGTGTCAGCAGCCACTTACTGGCCAGTGGCAGTGACCCCATTATACTGGGCATACAATAAAAAGTTGTCACTGAGACCTGCCAGGCCCTGCATGAAGTGTCCCTTCTGTACTTACCCATATTCACTGTTGACCTCTCCTACCTGTCTCCCAGTTCATGCTGTGCTCCACACATGATGTACTGGCTGCCTGACAAGTGCCGAAAAATGATGAGAGCTTTCCGGTTCTCAAGCCTTGGGAACTGCTACTTCCTGTGCCTGCAATGCTTTTCCCTCAGCTACTTTTTGTTTTGGTTTATTTCTGTTTTGACAAGTGACAAACATATAACAAACATCTGTGTAGCTACCACTGAAAATTAATAAATGTTATCATTTTGCCATTTTCCCTCAGATTTTAACATTATAACAAGAGAACAACATAAAGTCCCTTTCGCTCTTCTTTCCCCACCTTCCATTCCTTCCTTCTTATTCAGAACCACTAACGGCTGCTATTGGTTCCCTTCTCCGTATCCATTTCTCCCTTTCTCTGACAGTTCTGACTTAGTTAAGACAGTCACACCTCCTCCACTCCTCACCACGCCCTCCTGCGCTTCAGCAAAAGCCATGGCCCAGTGGTGGCCAGGAGACCTGAAGGAACGTTTCCTGGGGGCGGGGCTTCATTTTCCCTCAGGGTACACAGTGGGAAACGGAGCATTTCTTGTGCCTCCAACCTGCTCTAACCTCCACTCCAGGGTTTGCCTTTAGAGAACCAGAGCGCGAGCAGAGGACTGGGCTATCTGAACTTCTGATCCAGTGCCAAGAATTAACGGTCTCGGTCTCGTTTGTTCCTCTTGGTTATCTGTCATCTTATCTTGCATTGCTGTCTGCTGGACTCAAAACAACAACCACCTCACAAATTGAAGGAAACAACTTCCTAATGTCTCCACCCCTCTCCTCCCAAAAACAAAAGAAAAAGGATTTTTCCTCTTATATCTAACCATTTTGGGGGTTAGCATATGACTTTACTGTACTTATGTATGTGTTTATTATACTCAGGGCTATGAAAAACCTACTTATACAAGGTTAAGTCTCCATTCAGATGCAAAGTGTTTAAAATAACAATTCAGAACTGACCCCTCTGTTTCTCCTCTCTGCTCGTAGGTTGCGGCATGTTTACTCTCCTGTCATCTGTCACGGCTGCTGTCAGTGGCCTTCTGGTGGGTTATGAACTTGGGATCATCTCCGGGGCTCTTCTTCAGATAAGAACCTTATTAGCCCTGACCTGCCATGAGCAGGAAATGGTTGTGAGCTCTCTGCTCATTGGAGCCTTACTTGCCTCTCTCACTGGAGGGATCCTAATTGACAGGTATGGAAGAAGGGCTGCAATCATCTTGTCGTCCTGCCTCCTTGGACTCGGAAGCCTGGTCTTGATACTCGGCTTATCCTACACAGTTTTCATAGTGGGACGCATTGCTATAGGGGTTTCCATTTCGCTCTCTTCAATCGCCACTTGTGTTTATATCGCAGAGATCGCCCCACAACACAGAAGAGGTCTTCTCGTGTCACTGAATGAGCTGATGATTGTCACTGGCATTCTTTTTGCCTACATTTCAAATTACGCATTTGCTACTGTTTCCCATGGCTGGAAGTACATGTTTGGCCTTGTTATTCCCTTGGGAGTTTTGCAAGCAATTGCAATGTACTTTCTTCCTCCAAGTCCCCGGTTTTTGGTGATGAAAGGACAGGAAGAAACTGCTAGCAAGGTTCTCGGAAGGTTGAGAGCCGTCTCAGATACAACAGATGAACTCACTGTGATAAAATCTTCCTTGAAAGATGAATATCAGTATAGTTTCTGGGATTTGTTTCGTTCGAAGGACAACATGAGGACCAGAATAATGATAGGCCTAACATTGGTATTTTTTGTACAAATCACTGGCCAGCCAAATATATTATTCTATGCATCAACTGTTTTGAAATCTGTTGGCTTCCAAAGCAACGAGGCAGCTAGCCTCGCCTCCACGGGGGTTGGTGTCGTCAAAGTCATCAGCACGATTCCAGCCACTCTTCTCGTGGACCATGTCGGGAGCAAAACCTTCCTCTGTGTCGGCTCCTCTGTGATGGCAGCCTCGTTATTGACCATGGGCATTGTGAATCTCAACATCCGTGTGAATGTCACGAATATCTGCAGAAGCCATAGTCCTATTAACCAGTCCTTGGATGAGTCTGTGTTTTATGGGCCAAGAAACCTGTCAGCCAGCAATGACACTCTCATAAAGCCCTTTAAAGGGATCACTTCCCACAGCAGAAGCCCACTAATGCCCACAAGAAATGACATAGATAAGAGAGGGGAGATAACGTCGGCATCCTCACCAAATGCTGGACTAACCCAAACTGAATACCAGATAGTCACGGACCCTGCAGAAGTCCCACCTTTTTTGAAGTGGCTATCTTTAACCAGCTTGCTTGTTTATGTTGCTGCTTTTTCAGTTGGTCTAGGACCGAGTAAGTATTTTACTTTTTATTCTTTCCCTCTCACCCCTGATGAATGTTAAGTGGATTGCCTTTGACCAGTGAGATCATACCACTGCTACAGTATCTCTCGTATATAGAACAACTAGAAGCAAGACAGGGATGACATTGCCCCCATGATGTCTCTACTAATGCAGAAAGTGTGCTTGCTTGGCTTATATCTGCTGTGTGAAACGTACGAGGCTAGTATTCACCAGAAGGGTAAGCTCACCATTATCTGTTGCATGAGGATACTTGATTTATTGATTGGGGATAAACCAGATCTTGAAAGACATTTATTGCCCAATAAAATATATTGTTTTATGAAAGCAAAGTATACCGGGATAACATTTTTTTAAAACATATTATTCCTGAGTTTCTTCATAGGTGAAAGAAAGCAATCAAGATTTTCTTAAAGACACAATAGTGGATGCATTTGAGTAATAATGAAGAAGAAGGGAATTTTGAGTTGGGAAAGAAGGTTCATTATTTCTTTAAGTATATTTTAGCACTAAATAATGTCCCAGGGCTCTTTACTCTGGTCTATTAAACAGGAGAATGGGCATCAAGTTACTCTTATTGAACATAGTACAAACAATTTACAGAGAGATAGATACAAGGCTATTTTACTTTATCTAGCCAGTCTACTCCAATGACAAAGTTTAAACACTTCTCTGGAGCAAACTCTCCAGTCTCCTAGAATAGGTTATTTCCTGTAGTTCTTTAGTTTTTTCAGCCCCACAACAAAAGTTTAAACCTCTCTGTAGGGAAGTTATAAAGGGTCTTTTGTGTGTCTCACTAGAAAATAAACTCCTTAAATCCTGGGTGGTCTCCCTGTACCACCCTCAACTCCCACTTCTCACCTCTCTATCTGTCTCTCTATCCCTCTCCTCTCTTTCTCTCTCTCTTTGTTTCTCCCTCTCTGTTTCTCTCTTACAGAGTTGGTATTAAAACTTTTGTTAACAAGGATCGATGACAAAACAAACTTGCTCAAATACAGGGACACGTTGGAGGTTAGGAATAGTAAGAAGACGTGGGCTGTGTTGAAGGAGAAGGAATCTCATGGACTAATGTAGGTTTCTGGTGCCAGGACCTGGACAATGTTTCTGGAAAGAAAGTTAACTTAGGGCTGTGTTAGTGACCCACTGTTAACTCCTTAACTATTCTTTCAAGTGATACATATGGAGTGATTAATTTTTTAATAACCAAGAACTAGGTTAAACACTGGAGAAACTGTAATGAACAAGACAGATAAGTCCCTGTCTTCAAGGAGATCACAGTTGAATGTACTGAGCTATATTCCCTGTGTCTGCTTCTTTCTGATCAGCAACCAGGAGATTTGGTTGCTCAGTCTTAGTTAATTAATAACGTGCACGTGGTTGATATGGTCTCTCCTTAAACTCTACTTTCTCATCTTTCAGTCTTCTCCCACTTCTAAGTGAGATCAGTCTGAAGATATTGATTTATTCAAATTCCAGAGCAAGAAGTGGGGTCTGGTTGACTCTACTCTTTGCTGTGCCAAGTCCTAGGTGGTTGTTGTAATCTAATCAGCAGTGACAAGATTGGGTCACATAGTCTATAACATGGATGACCAGAAGCTGGCCCTACCTCTGGCACTGAGTTGACAGATTTCCCCATAAGGGACTGTGCATGGGCAGTTAGAGTAAATATTACACTACCATCAGCCTCAGATCTCTATGACTTTTTCCTGACCCCTGGCCCTGCTTTTTAAGATTTAACGATGATAAATGCCATTAATGAACAGTTTCCTGGAAACAAATTTCTACCATTATTTCAGGATTCAATTTCAAATGTGAGATACTTGTCTTAGTTGTTTCTGGCTGCTATACCAAATTACAAAAGGCTGGGTGGTTTAGACAACAAACATTTCTCACAGTCCGGAGGCTAGGAAGTC
>NW_011888805.1:12180105-12189718 GCF_000151845.1 Pteropus vampyrus
GGTGAAATGCACAAAGTACACTCAGTTAAAGGCTGGGTATAGAAAGGCCTGAATAAGACGATGTGAGCAATTTTGTCAGGGAAGCAGAATCACTGTGTGTAATGTGGGATAAAGAATTGTTTATCGTAGGGATTAGACCTAACACAACTGTGGGAGATGTTGAGAAAGCAAAGTTCTGAAGTGGACCATTAGGGGAAAAGGAGAAAGTCACTAATCAGAGCCATGAAAGAAAGCTGGTGAAGAACTCTGTGAAAAGCTGTTGCCTCTGCATCTGGCTGCAGCCGGAAGTCTCTGCAAATCAGTAGAGCGGGCTGGTGGAAAAGCTGGACTCACAGCAGGAGAGCAAAGACAGTGGACCCTGCTAGGACAAAGTGGAATTCGAGAGAAGAAACTGGAGCCCATGTCTGTCTCTCACCACATCAACACAATGGAAAACTGGTATCCTTCTCTATACAGTCCTGACACTGTGCCTGGCCTAGTAGTTGGAGAAGCTGGAGGAGGAGATCTGGGCACAACAGCTGTTCCCCCACACCAACAAAGAGAATCAGCAGATCATAACAATGTGCATAAGCTGCAGTGATGTCTAGGGCCCTGCATCAACCCGGCAAGCATAGGGCTGATGTATCACTTTGGCCTTTTAAGTCTCATGCAAACTTCTCTCCCTGCCAACTCTAACCCAGAATTACACAGGGAAGGGAATTCTGGGAAACGTAGTTCCAGCTTAGCAAAATTGACACAGTACAAAACTGCCAGAGTAATAAAACTCTGGACTAAGGAAGAATAGATGTGAATATGAAAAGAAATATTTGAGGTGAAGGGCCCTGTATTTTGTCTTCAATTGCTTTAATAGATATTTATTTCTTTTCATGAATACATTGTTAAAATATATGACTAGCTTTCATTCCATCTACTTCTGAAAAAGAGGTGAGGTCATTTATTAATGTCTTTTGGCTTTTGTTTCTTTAGCTGTAAAACCAAAAAACACCCTTTCACTAGTACATTATGAAAGCTCTCATATTTATTTTCTCAGGAACATAGTTATGTCCCATGAGCTGATGACTCTCACCTATCTCCAGTTCTATCATCTCACATGACTTCCAGTTCCTTTTTTCCCAGCAAGTACTGGACTTTTCCACTTTGATGCTTCACTGTCAGCCAAACACAAGAAGGCCAATGCTGAATTCTTATTCCCCTCACACCAGGAGGCTTCCCTTTCCTTTTCTTGGAGGCGGTCACTGTGCTAGTCACTCAGGTTTGATGATATGGAGCCTTTTCCTAGTCCAATTAATGACCAAATGCTCTTGGATTTTTCCTCACAAATGGCTCTTGTGTTTATTTTTTCCTTCCCGTTTCTGCCATCCTAACCTATCGTAACCTTTGTGGTCTCATTTCTAGATTGCTAGGAGACCTTTCTTTTAGCTCACGCCCATTCCAGGCCTTTCTCATGCCCATCCACCCTGCATACCAGTATTCCTTAAATGCCATTTTCATAATGTCACTAAGCTCACACACCTTCCATGGGGTTCTACTACCTACTAGATCAGAGAAGTCAAAAGTCTTACAAGATGAAAAGATTAGAAATGATCTAGTCCAACATTTTCTTTTTGTAGAAAAGAAATAAGAAGCTTTAGGAGACTGAGATCACACAGATTTAGAACTAGAACCCCAGGCATCTGAAGCCAAATTCCATGTTCTTTCTACCACTACATCACCCATCTTTGAGGGAAAAATTTTGTGATTTTCAAGGCCCTTGGTTATCTCACCCAACTCTATCAGGGCATTTGTACAACCCCAGGGGGCACCATTTACACTGTAGTCTGCAGAGTTGTGCTCCAAGGCCACCACTCATACAGAAGTACATGTAGACTCCACATAGACTATAAAGCGAATGATGCCCCCCGGCACTGTGCAAGGAGGCAATATTTTACCTCTCTGGGTTTCTCTATGTCCCACTGCTCTATACGCAAGTCAAGAGACACAAAGCCCTTATTCCTTCCATTTCTACTCTACTAAAATCCTTCCCATCTTTAAAGCTCAGTGAAATTCTTCTCTCCTCTATAAATTCAGTCCATTTCTTAGAGGTCTTTATTTGTGTGAACTACTAGTTATTAATAATACAGCGTAGTTCAGTTCTGGGCTACAAAAAGCCCGAATTTAAAATCAGAAAACTTGTGTTCTAATCTCAGGTCTTTTGCCTACTGGTTGTATGACCTTTAAGTCATTTATCTTCTCTAAATCTATTTTTAATCTATGAATTGGACATAACAATACTTGTTTTATTTCACAGAGTATAGGTGAGCGTCATGCGAGCTAATGCGTGTGTGAGTGTTTGAGATGCTATAGAGTACGATATAAATGAAGTTGCAGTGTGATAACACAACTTGGTCCTCTGTGATACGGTGTATTGCTTCTTTAGGTTTTGGTTTGTTAGCCAGAATATGGTTACTAGATGAGCTCTTTGAGGAAAGAAATTAGATCTCAAATGTTGCTTCTCTCCCCTTAAGTGAACATTGCATAAATCTATTTGAAAACCATGCAGGAATACATTTTTGTTTCTAAGGGAGGGTAGACTTTAAAAATAGGACGCAGATATAGGAAAAATCTCAAAGTGTGCTTCTTTACATGTGTGATGATATCTGGGGGTGGGGAGCAAGCTAAATGCCACGTGAATTAGAAATGCTGGCTACCAAAGAAACTCCTGTTCTTGCCAGACACTATCATGAGTTGATTTTTCGTTTGTGGTTTTTCATTATTTTATTTTTTTTTATTTTTGCAGAATAATCTCTCATATGGGCATGAGTTCTAAAACTCTGTTTTTGTTCTTTTGCATGGGTTTTAGTAGTGGGAGGCATTCAGGCGTTTTCTTTGTTAAGTCATAATTATTTGGGAATTTCAGAGACAGAGTACCTAAAAGTAGTCCCAGAACTTTTTGAACACCTCTGTGTTTTGCTGCAACATGGAGAAGAGAGTCTTTTGAGAATTTCTTAGACCAAAAGCAATACTACTGAAATACAGAATCTCAGAGTTGAAGAAGGTTTGGGAAATAACTCTTCATCTTGTGGTTTCTCCAACTTATAACTGCAATTTGAAGGACCAAGTGGGTATTCCTGCCTGTGGCGAGGAGCCATGCAGCCTGTGACAGAATCCCCAGTCAGCCACTCCAAGAACAAGCAGTTATATCCCATCTGTAGTTTGAAGCTATCTATTCTCCCAGAGCTTTTAGAAAAGATCTAAATAATTGTCCTATTTTTGTTTTTCTTGCTAAGAATTTGTCATTTATGTCCATATTAATGTTGTAGTTTAGTTTTCATCTTTAAAGAAAACATACCATAAGAATTCCATTTCAATCACCAAAATTATATTCTAGAGCACTGGCATAAACTTTATGAACCAGTGGGAGTTTAAAGAAGATTTCTATTAGAAGCAAGATTTTCATACCAGTCTTTGAATGCATTCTAAAACTTATTAACCTAATGTGATTATCGCTCAGGTATTTTAGTTAGAGAATTGATTGCTTGTCATAAAACAAATTCTTTCCATAAACAGAGGTATAAAGGGAAAAGTACTTTCTGTTCTAAAGCGCAATTGAAAGCAAGATTATACCATCTTTATTAAACCTTCTTAACTATGGGTTGGCTTAGAACCACACTCCTTAATTTCTTCTGCCCAAAATGTGTTTCTATTTTTAGGTTAAACTGTATGCCTATATCATTTTACTTTCTGGTCCTCTGTTTCCCTAACTGTAAAAAAAAAAATAAGAGGTTTTCCCTAGAAACTGGAATTTGGGAGGGGGCATAAAGTTGCTATCAAGTAATCTTATGTATTGTATTTATGCATTTAAAATAGTATTCTAAGAAGGAATCCATAAACTTCACCAGCCTGCTAAAGGGATTCATGGCCTAAAGAGGTTAAGAACCTCTGCCTTCCATTTCTCTATAACTAATCCAAAAACTCTTCGATCAAATAAAATCAGGAATATTATATACTCCATTGCTTTCATTGGAGACTATTATTAAACATTCTGTTTCCTATATCTTATTATTCACTCTAAAATATGTCCAAAATCTTAACCTTACTCTTCACAGTGTTTCTGGGGTGGTCTTGATCATCATTTTAGTTCCTTTAAATAACAATATTTTTCTATCATGATTCAAGCTTCTGGATGTAACTGAAGATTCCTGATATTTTGAGTACTGAGAGCCACATGAAGATTTCTCTTCTACTCATGCTTCAAAAATAAAGCAGAAATGATCCCCAAAACCCAAGGCACAAAGTTATTATCTCATGAGTTCATTTGAGGTGATACTTGTGCAGAAACCCAGCCTTTCTTAAAATAGCCACTGTAACTCAGAAAAATGTGTGTGGCTGTTCTGGTCACAATAATTACCAGGGCCTTTATTAATCCTCAGATTCCTATGTCCATAAATTAATTAACCTTCTCTTCCATGATTAACATATTTTCATTATAAGCAAATGAAAGGAATTTGTCCAAGGTCACATATTAAATTCAGTGATGAGGCTGTGACTGTCATCTTTTAACTACCTTTGTATTCACATATTCAAGCACAACCTTACACTGAAGACTAAGTGACAGGTGATACCCACTCACTCCCCACTCCTCATCTCTTCTACCAAATAGGCAGGAGTTGCAGCAAGAAAGCATCTTGGAGTGACCCAGAAGAGAAGAGAGAGCGAGAAAGCCTTGGATACTACTCTGTTTGCTCACTCGTCCAGGACATGTGTATTGCTCACCCACGATGTACTGGGCATGGCACCAGGTGCTAGAGGTTTAGAGATGGCTGAGCAAGATCCACGCCCTGCCCTCATGGAGCTAGTGTGAGGACAGGCAATAAACAAGAACATGAATACATGTATAATACAACTTCAGGAAAAGAGAAGTGTTATAATTTAGGTGGAAGTAAGAATGATAAAGAAAAGTTAAGAAGGATAAATCAAAGAGCATGCTTGAAGGAGGGTCATTTCAGGTAGAGTGATCACAGAAGGCTTTTCTGGAACGGTGACATTTGAGCCAAAGCTTGTATGAAAATCTGAGAGGAGGGAGTTTTAAGCAAGGAGAATGGCAGGTCAAATGACCTTGACGGAGATATGCTCTTGAAGGTTTAGAAAAACGGTAAGAAAGCCTTCTGAGGCTATATAGGTAGTGCTTGAATTCAGTTGAGGCTTTGGCATCAGACTGCCTGGCCTTGAGTCCCAGCTTCACATGGTAGGACTTTGAGCAAGTCAGTTCATCTCTGAATGCATCAGTTTCCTTATCTAGAAAATTGGGCAATACTGGTGATCTCACAGTGTGATTGTGGATTGTTTGAAGCAATCTGAATAAAATGTACCTAGTTTAGAGTGTGATATGCAGCATGGACTCAATATACTTAGTTATTAGTGCTATTAAATGTCTAGCTATGTTCTAGACATGAGATGAATAGCTTTGATAATGCCAGCATTGACCTCAGCGGGCATTTTACTTTTGTCATATCAGGACACACAGGAAGGGCTCCATAGCCTTATGTGAAATTATGATGCCATGGTCCTCCTCACCTCCCTTCTGTAAATCATTCCAGTTGGGTCAAGACTGAACAAAAATTGATTTGTGGCTTGAAGTATGGTTCAATCCGCACTACCTCCAGTCTGGAGAGCTTTCTAGGAAACCAGAAAATCCCAAGGCTTTGGTGAAAGATGAGAGATGTGACATAGGCTGAGAAACATTCCAATGTCCACTCTTCTAAGTTGGTGCAACTTATTTGACTCAAAATTATATCTGAAAAGCTACTCAGCTGAGAATGCAGGGCCATCTCCAATTCAATTGATGACCAAAGAAAGTTCATGTTTTGAATGTACTATAATTTAAAAAAATTATAATATTATACAAAATATTTATTTCTAAATTTCTATCGTTTTCTCCAAATATAAGATCCAGTTCTTCCCTGAGATTAGCCATATCATGGGATTGTTATTCCTACCTTGGTTTAGTAATTGAATGTTTTAAACCTGCCTCTTTACCAAAAATAATTCAAGGTAATTCTTTTATGGTTTTCCTAAGAGAAATATGTGAAAATCTGAACTTGGAATTCGGGAGTTGTTTTTGCTTACTTAATTAACATTAGAGCTTATAAAAATATTTCAATGGATTATCTCAAGCTTAAGAAACACATTAAATCCCTCAGATATGAATGGGCGGTCCAAAGTTAATAATAGTAATAAAAGGTCTTTGTAGAAAAATTACACCACAGCCAAAAGGAATCAAGCTCTTAAGAACTGCAAACTGGATGATATTTTAGCCCACTTGCAAGCTAACAAGTTAGCCTGTCACAGTTTCATGGGTGCCAGCAAAAGACACAGACAGCATGGTCAGAGACAAAGGACTGCTTATTACTCCTAGCAAAAGCAATAGCCACAACATCAGCATTTGTATTAATTCCCCAAACCCCAGTGCTCACAGGGCAACATGAGGAAGGCCAGATGACACCTGCACACAGGATGGGTTATCTTAGAGGAGAGGAACCCCAAGCTTAGGGAACTCAAATCTTTTATAACAGACAGTAAGCCAGCCTGATATCCTCCCTACAAAGAGACTTTAATTTACTGGATAGTAAACACACATCTGCTTCAAATGAGACACTATCTCTATCTTATAGGTTGTTTGTTATACAACATCCTTGGAAAGACAGCCTGGAACAAAGCCAGTCAGTGCCTTTGCTCGTAAGACATGCAGAAACGCAAGAGACCCTGGCATTGTCTCTCCCCTTAAATATCCTAAAAAAGGCCACTTTTCTGTTTTAGACAAGAAACTGGAATTTTAAGGTTCAAAGATCCTAAAGGCTGGCTTTTTGTTTGATTTGGTTTTATGGAGTTTAACCAGCCTTTTGGAGGATGGGTTTCAGTAAGAAACATAAGATTCATCTGCCATAACATTTAAATTTAGATTTTATACCTAAGCAACTCTAGCTTTTCACAAAGAAATTTCTTGTGTGATGTTTGCACAGCTAAAGATTATGACAATTCCAGGGATGTGGAACAGCACGTTCTAATTCAGAAACTTACTTCACTCCAAAATATACTGAGTTTAGAGCAGAGAGGCTTATAAACTAGACGGGCATCAAATGTTTCAGAAGAGATTTTAATATTCTTCATATTTCATATTTTTTCCTAGACCCCAGGCCCTGTATTCAGAATCATCACAGTTAAAGGCTTTTTCTTTTTTAGTGATCATCCTTTTACACCATTACTTTAGAGAAAAGGAATATTGCATAAGTTATTATTCTTTAAACAGGAGTGTTTCGTTATCAAATGTAGCTACATACAATCATATCTATACACTAGGTTTGTAGTAAGTGTAAATGTCTACCTTTAAGATCTTTCAAACCTTTTTTTTCTTTTAAATCTTATGTTTCAGTTATTGCCAATATTCACACTATTACTGCTTCTTTTTGCCAGTTAATTAAGTTAAAGTTCATTTTGATTGATTAAAGTGGTGAACCATTTGGTCCTTTGCTGTTAGTCATTAAAATCATGCAAAATGAAACAAACAATAGTATATGAATGGTTTTATACTAAATTTGCATTCAGACAAAAGAGAAAAAACTTAAACGTGTGCCCTGAGCTAATCCAATCTCATTTTCCTCTTTGGAGCTAGATGGTGCAGCAGGAGTACCTAACAGAACCAAAGAGTCTAAAACTGCACTGTATAGCATAAGCATAGCTAAACACATAGTGGAGTGACAGACACCATCAATCCTGTTACCATCAGCAACTGTTCAAATAAAACATCAGTGTTTAACTTTCTTTTCAGTCCAGCAGTATAACCATAGTCCTATGCCTTTGAAAATTATGAATATTGGACAGTAAGGATTTTAAAGAAACTGACTAAGGTTTTACTGCTATCTTAATAAACACAAGGCTTCATTTGTTACTAATTGTTTTCCAGAACTCAATGGTAAGAATTTTTCCAAGGAACATTTGCAACTATGAAAACTATAATACTTTTCTGATCGAAGTCCAAAACATAAATCATAAAAGCACAACATAAAATATTATATCTGAAATATGACATTCGAGTTATAGTTTCAACCAGAAAACACTAATTCTTGTAGCTCTTTCATTTTTTTGTTTTGCATTTAGAACTCTAGTTCAGTGCTCTGCAAATTAGGATTTGCAAACTCCTAATTCACTTTCCACAGTGCTCTTTCTATGACACTTCAAATGATATCACTTTCCAGAGCTTCAATTTCAAAAAAAAAAATCTGTTTTTTAAAATTTCTCCTTCCCTTCTCCCTAGTTATAACTGTTCTCTCACTTAAAAGAAAGCACACCTATTATCCAACAGAAATCTTATTATGATAAATGTCACAAATTATAAAAACCTCAGGAACACTAATTAAAAAGAAAACTGGAACTATTGGAATAAGTATGGTACGGAAAAATAACTCTCATAACTAGATACTAATTCTTTCATAAGCCTAGATATTTCCAATAATTCACCTTCAACAAACTGAAAGATGACCTTAATCAAGTTATCAGCTGATATTACAAATAACTGCTGTTGTTAATTGAAAAAATTGAATAATTTTTAAAATTTCTTCACCTCCCCATCTATTTTCATATTCTTAAGAACAATACATTTCATCTATTTAAAGAGGAGAAAAGTATCATGTTATTCTAGAAGTAAGTGACATTCACCATGGAATGCCTAAATTAAGTAACCCAAGATTATATTTTTAAGTAAATCATTTCTTTTATAAGGCCTGGAGTGAACAAAACTTAAAGAGACCAAGAGAAGGGAGAATACAAGAAATAAAAATAAAAATAAATTAAAGCTACCACATCATTATTGATGTTGGAGATAGTGGTCTATGTGGAGTATATTTTTTAAAGAACACAATTTTCCCATTTAGGGAAATTTTGAGGCCAGAATTTAAACATCTGGTTGAAAGAAATGGACATATTCCCTTTCAAAGTCACACGTTAAGTAGCCCTTTACAGTGAGAGAGCTAGTCGTGTTGCATACAACTTGCAAAGACAATAAAAGCCAGACTATTTGGCTTCACTCCTACAAAGTATAGGACACTGGCTTCTTTGGAAATCAAGTTGTTGACAACTCTGCAACCCGAATGTGGAACTTCCTCCAAACTTGCTAGTTCTGCGTTAAAAGTTTCATGACCTTCATGAGTCTTTCAAACCTGGGACTAGCATGCCAGTGGCTCAGGAAGAGCTCAAGCCAAATGAAAAGTGTGTCTGGAGAGCTGCAGGGTTTAAACCTGAAAGCACAAGGAGTGAAATGACAGCCTCAGTGGGAAAAACTGTGACAGTGGCAGAAATACGGAGGAGGAAGGAGATAAACGTGGTAAATTTCATGTGGTAGGGCTCAGTCTTTAACCTAAGTCCATGTCTTCCACTGTACACAGAGACACTTCAACATATTTGTCCTTTAAGATACTGTGTACAGCCATAAACGCTGTCTGCCAATCTCATCCAGATCAGGCAAGTTCCGACGGGCTGCCCTGGTGACTTAATACCACATGAAATATGAGTTCCAATATTTGGGGGAAATCACCTCCCAGCAAAGCCAAAATTTCCTCAATCCTTGCAGCACAGAGAAGAC
>NW_011888805.1:12192248-12199011 GCF_000151845.1 Pteropus vampyrus
CCTCTGATCAGTTTTCATGCCAAGAAGAGTCTCCTTGCAGAAACTGAAATGTTTAGTCTGGTATAATACCTTAACTTGCCCCAGGCTAGGAAGCCAAGCAGAAGAAGTGAGAACAGCCGCCTCCTTCCTCCCACCTCCTAGCTTTATTTTCTACCCACTTAGTAGCTATGATGTGGGACTTCTCCAAGGTCAGGGGCAAAGGAGATTACATGAAAGGGCTGAGAAGATAAAGCAGGGGCCGATATTGAGGTTCTGTGCTTGGCAGGTGGCTTCAGCCACTGCTCTTCCCATTTGCATTTGTCAGGCCTGTGTCACATACCAGTACTTTAAGTCCCTCTCCCTACTCACAGGGACCATTGTCAGGCTCTCTCAGTGTTTCTCCTGAACCCTTTCTCACTTGGCCGGAGGTCAGGAGAAAGCACATGGCCCTGCTCTGCAACCACAAACCACACAGGACAAGGGCAGAGATCGGGGCTGGCCTTCTGTTTCAATGGCTTTCTGAGAGTCCTGCTGTTCCCCGCTACCTCTGCCTTTTCTTCTAGTGCCCTGGCTGGTGCTCAGCGAGATCTTCCCTGGCGGAATCAGAGGACGAGCTATGGCTTTAACTTCGAGCATGAACTGGGGCATCAACCTCCTCATATCTCTGACGTTTTTGACTGTGACAGGTAAGGACACATCTTTTTCCTCTAATGTGTTTGTGCTCTTAGGACAAATGTTAGGGAAACACGCTCACATATAAAAAAACATTCTATGTGGACATTTTCAAACAAATTCAAAAGTAAAGATAATGGCAAGGACCCCGATGTACCTACCATCCAACTTAAAAAGTTGTCAATCTTAATCCTTTTATAATCCCACCTGTTTTTCCCAGATAGGATGTCATTTTGTCTGTAGAATTTCAGCATGGACCTCTGAAAGATACCATATTTAAAAACCGTTTGAATTGTACACTTGAACCTTACTGGATTTCGTTAACCAATGTTACCATAATAAAAATAAATAAATTTAAAATATGCAAAAAACCCCTGTAACGACATCATTATCATATCTGAAAAATATTAATAATAATCCTTTGGTATCAATATTCAGTCTATGTTCACGTTCTTCCAGGCGTCTTATAATTATTTTTTTTGTATTCGTTTGAATCACGATCCAAATATGTCCTTTACAACTGATTGATAAGCCTCTTATAATTCATAGATTTCCTTTCCATTTCTCCTCCCCTCTGCCCCAACTTTGTATTTTTAATGAAGAAACTGAGTCATTCGTTTCAGTTTTCCCTAGGTGGGATTTTACTGATTGTGGTCATAGCGCATGACCTTCTGTCCTTCGTGTTTACTGTAAACTGCTATTTAGATCTAGAGGTTTGAGGAGATTTAGATTTTCTTCTTTCTTTGTTTGCAGACTCCTTCATAGGGATGGCATGTGTCCTGCCATGTGAGGCACATCTTGTTTGCTTGTCTCCCACTTTGTCACGTGGGCTTCTTTTGAAGATCATTTCCCAGATTCGTTATTTTCATTCTATCATTCCTTCTAAAATTTTATCTGTACTACTTCTTTAAGGAGAAATTTCTTCTATAACTATTAGAAGAAATTCTATAACTATTAGAAGAAATTTCTCACAACGAATAGCTACTTGCCTACTTTAAAGTGTGGGTCATGTAAGAAAGGAAAAATAAATGCTGGAAACTTTCTTTTTATTTTCTAGTTTTTGAAATAATGAGGTGGTTCCCCAGCGTCCTCCAAAACTGACCAAGGAATTGAATTTTCTTTCTTCCTTTTTAAAAATATATATACACATATAAACATAATCTGTAAAAAGTTTGCAAACAAAGAAACAAGAAAATCTAAATCTCCTCAAGCCTCTAGACCTAAATAGCAGTTTATAGGAAACACAAAGGACAGAGGTCATGTGAGATGATGACGATCGGCAAAATCCCGCCTGTGAAACCAATGACTCAGTTTCTTCATTAAAAATATAAAGTATGTATGTGTGTGGGGGGGCGGGGCGGGGATAGAAATGAAGATTAAAACACACAAATTATAAGAGACATATCAATCAATTGTAAGTTATATATTTGGGTTGTGATTCCAAGTATAAAAATAATTATGACAACTAGAAGAATGTGAATGTGTATATGTTATATATAAATTTTTAAAACTGGATGTATACTCAAAAAGTATATATCTATATACAGTACCTCTGAATCTTGTCAACCACTTTTTTTTAGCACATTTACTTTGGGAAATGAACTTTTAGAGTTGTTAAATAACCATGGTTTGAGTTTTTATATAAAATTTTCAAATGTTTATGTCCTTCCTACATTTTTAGAAATAGTCCAAGATGAAAGGAAACAAAGGAACTGTCATGAACACCAACCATATTTTTCCTGCTGAGATCACACGTATAGACCTGTGCCCTTCACCTTCACACACACATATACACACGCTCATGCATACACACACACACACACACACACACACACACACACACAAACACCCCTTGTCTGATGTTTGTATGGAGAAAGAGAAATACAAAAGAAAGAATGGAATGATAAAGGGCAAAAATAGATGACACAAATCTCTGGGAAGGATAGCTAATATAGAGGAGGAACTAAAGAAGATTCGGAAGTTCTGCACGGCTTCCTAGAACAAATTTTGGAAAAGCATATCAACTTAAAAAAATCCTGCGATGATCTGAAACCTGTAGATGACATTTAACTGTGGTAAGTTTGAAGTTCTATACTTACTTTCAAAAATCAGTTTTCCAAGTAAAAGATATAAGGGCAGCAAGCCCTCGGACACAAACATCTTTAGTGCAATTTCAGCTGTATCAACAAATGCAGTGTTCCAGAGACAAACTTACTCTGCTGTGGTCAGGATACAGCTGCAGCATTGCACTCAGCTCTGAGTAAAATATTTTATTAGGGTTGTTTAAATGTTTTAAGAGGGTTGCAGTGTGTTCACCAAGCACGTGCAGTCTGGGTGGCATGGTCATGTGACCTATAGTCTGTGAAAAACAGTTCAGGATGTTTGACTTGGATGAGATGAGGCTTAGGGAAGGGATAGAGCTGCATTGAAATATTCAAGCAACTGTCATGAAGAAGGGATGGGGAGAGCTGATCCAGAGAACAAAGTAGACCTTCTGAACCAAAGTTCCTGAAAGGTAGACTTGAGGTTAGGAATTAGTAAGGAATGCCTTTTTTAACAGATAGGGCCAGCTCACTGTGCATTGAGAATCTTTGCGAAGTGGTGAGCCCCCTGCGGCTGAAAGTGCTCAAAACAGAACATGGGACAAGTTTGATGAGACAATCTTTTGGTTTCTTTCACCCTCTGATTCTAGTTTTATGCCCCAGATAGGGAAGAAAGACCAATCCTACAAGCACTTTATTAAGTACTCACCTGGGCAAAAACCTGTGCCAGCAGCAAAAACGGTACAGAGGAATCAGAGTTCAAATAGAATTGTCAGAAGAACTGCAGTACTGTTTCTTCTTCCTGCTTCTCCTCTCCTTAGATGGCACAACTGACAAGTGGTTAATATGCTTAGCGCCTTCCACACTGCATTTACAAAACTGCCTCATATGTAACTGTTCAGTCACATTTCCTGAATGACCAGTGATGATTGTGGCTGTGAAGGGCACTTGCATGGTTTCAGCCTGTGGTTGGTCTGAGCCTGTGTTCACGAAGAGCCAGCTTCCTCCTCACGACTCCCTGCCACACTGGACTTTCTGCTGCTGAGCCTGGGGTGGTACAATAAAAATGGCAGGCTCAGGTGCACTGTGGGCCATCTCTTAGCAGTTAATGTATCTTGACCTTGGTCAGTAACTACTACAAAGGGACCGTACTTTTGGCTAGAAGTGGTCAGGAGAAAGACTAGGTGGGCAGATGAGATCCATCCTGCTTCCTGCGGATGCATCTGACCAAGTAAATGCCTTTCATTAGAACCATTATCACTTTTTCCCTCTGAATCCAGGAGGAAGCACTACAAATATGCTGCTATTAAATGATAAAATAATGCCAGCATGAAATGATATAATCAAATGAAAGTAAAGAACAGTGAGCTTGTTCCAAGAAAAGTCTATCTGTATAAAAATGTCTTAAAAAATGTCCACTCAGTAGAAACCAAACTGCTATAGTAGTGATTCCCAAGAGAGGAATTGTGGCGTGAGGAAAGAGAGGAGATATCTTACCTTCTGCTTTATATGTTTCTGTGTGGTTTCAGGTTCTCTTTTTGCAATGGGCACAAATAGTACCATTTTGAAAAAGAAAAACATGCTCACTAAGAAGATGGCATTGGGTTTAAATTGTGATAGTTACAAGACTACTACTTATTTTACCAGAGGAAGCTGGGATCGTTTGTAAACATGAAACTTCAGAGGCTAGAAATATTTTAAATTTGTAGTTACAGTTTCCTTGGATACTATTGGCGTGTTTGAAAATACATGTTTTTACACATGTGCTAAGAAGCAGCTTTCCACAAGTGGGATCAAAGCAACAGAAAAAATACTTCTAACCCATTTCTATCGGCCTTTTTAGATCTCATTGGCCTGCCGTGGGTGTGCTTTATATATACAATCATGAGTCTCGCTGCTCTGGTGTTTGTTGTTGTGTTTATACCTGAGACAAAGGGATGCTCTTTGGAACAAATATCAAAGGAGCTGGCAAAAGCGTAAGTATTATATGCATTACTCTCCAAACAGCATTCTTTGGTCAAAGATACAGTTTTTATATATACAACCAAATTATAATAATATCTGAAATTATTTCAGGATATCACCTTAGGTGTAAAACCACATCTCAAAGCGTAATTCCAGTTTCTCTGCCATGTATTTCATTTGGGTGACTCAGCTAAGGAATTAGGATAACGAGTGCTTTCTGACAAGTGAACCTGTCAAAGCTCTTTCAGTATTGATTGATGACCCCTCTCACCTCCCTAGCGCAGTCAGAGTCTTGTCCTTCTTGGTAAATAATTTGGATTTTATCCTGAAGGCGGTACGCCATGATTCAAACAATAGGGAAGTGGGGGAAGTAACCAGATTTGTGAAGGAATACTCTGGCAAAATATGAGAAATGGGAAGGGGAGACACTGAATGTGGGAGACCTATGAGGAGTCCGTTGGAAGAATCAGACAGGAAACGGGCTGGCCGAGGTGCAGGGATAAAACCTAACAGCTCAGGGTGAGACTGGAAAAGGCAGCTGAGGGAAAGGTGGGAGTTGGGATCTCTCCAGCTTAGAGAACCCAGTAGACAGTGGGATATGCACTGAAGTAAGACCTGGAGGAGGAGAAAGACAGGTTTGGGAGGCAGGAGTCTGGTGGAGGGACAGGGACAATACCGAGTTCAGTTTGGAGAGACTGTGAGGTGCCCATGTGGCATGCAAACGGAGGGAAGTCAAACGCACATTGGGAGCTGGATTTGAGAAATATCTATGTTGGAGATGTAGATTTGGTCCTTACTACATAGTACACAAGCAGAGGCAGATCCGCGTTTGATGGTGCCCAGTTTAAGAAAAATAATACGAATTATGAATTCAAAATTAGGCAAGACTATGTGGGCTTTGGAAGGGGCTATGTAGGTGAGCAGTCCCGGGCTTAAGTCTCATTGGCTTTATGGAACTCCACCATGTGTATGTGCACTTTTGAGCTACCCATCTACTAGCTGGGGGAGCAAAATTCCTTTAAAAATAAAGATTTGTTAAAATTCTCATGAGCAACACTCATGAAATTGAGGCAGGGAGAAAGTAGTTATAAATTAATTGAAGAAAGCTAAAGGGCTACTCTATTATCAACTCCTTATTGCATTCTTTCTTAAGAATCTAACTTGAAAACAGAATGTTGTGGATGAGTTAAAAACGTTTTAGATCTGTTTTTCACATGGGGCTGTTAGAATGTATCAAACTGCAAATCGAGTGAAAATTCGAAAGGAAAACTTAAGAAAAGCCCATATTTCCATGTAGTGGACCTCCAGAATAAGACATGTGATCTAAAACTCAACAAAACTATTCAGTCAGAAGAATTTAGGGTGAGAAAGGAATCTATCTAAATTAGTTAAGACTCTGAATTAGGAAATGTTTTTGCAAGAATCACATTTCTGTTACTTCGGAGTCATGAGATCACTCAAACTTAAATCTAGACCCTCTCCAAGGAAGTTATAAATTGCAAATTAGGAGAGATCCAAAGGCTATGAGTACTGGGAGGCTGATATTGAAGAACAAAGGTAGAAAAGGGCATTAGTGTGGAAGATCATGAAAGATGAGGTGGCAAGACAATTCTGCATTTTAAACTCACTGATAGCAGCAGAACCAGTATCTGCTAGGGATGCATATATCCTTATGGGGAAGCCCGGTACCGATGCAGACAGGAAACAAAGTTGCTTTCAGAAATCTTGGCAAACTCCTATTTGTGCAACACTAGAGAGCCTGGGGCTTGTCTTAGCTTGAAGTGGCAGGTTGGCAAACACTTTTAAAATGAAAATGTAGAACCCTTTAAATATGTTCAACTCACTTATCACATTTTAACTGTTACAAACATGTATACTTAGAATCACCAATTAAAAAAAAAAAATGCAAACAGCCTGAATCAAAGTATATATGAATTATGCATGCTGAACAAGGTTCCTGGAGGGAAATATCAGAGACAAAAATATAAAAAAAATACATAATGGTATTGACAAGTTATCGAACTAGCTAAGTAAATGTGGGGTGGCTGAAAGCCCAGGGAACTTGCTAGCACACAGAAGCTTAAGTTAACTTGAAGACTAAGGAA
>NW_011888805.1:12199061-12220309 GCF_000151845.1 Pteropus vampyrus
GCAAACTCCTATTTGTGCAACACTAGAGAGCCTGGGGCTTGTCTTAGCTTGAAGTGGCAGGTTGGCAAACACTTTTAAAATGAAAATGTAGAACCCTTTAAATATGTTCAACTCACTTATCACATTTTAACTGTTACAAACATGTATACTTAGAATCACCAATTAAAAAAAAAAAATGCAAACAGCCTGAATCAAAGTATATATGAATTATGCATGCTGAACAAGGTTCCTGGAGGGAAATATCAGAGACAAAAATATAAAAAAAATACATAATGGTATTGACAAGTTATCGAACTAGCTAAGTAAATGTGGGGTGGCTGAAAGCCCAGGGAACTTGCTAGCACACAGAAGCTTAAGTTAACTTGAAGACTAAGGAAAGACACTGCTAAGGGAGTCTATGAATTTCGGAGTTAAGGAAAGAATGGATCAACTTTTGTTGCCAAGGAAACCAATGGTTCTGCTGTATATTTCCCAATGATTTGCTTAAGTGTAAAAAAGGAAACTATTTATAATATCAATTAACTTCAAATTTGACACTAAGCATTGCTTAACATTTTCCTCTCTCAGGTTTGGAGTTGGGTTCTTTTACTCCTATTCCTACCAGCCTGAGAAAACAAATATTCATCCAAGGTTGTTAAGTTTCTTATAAAATAAACAGTGACTCAGCTGAGAGGTCAGAAAAGATTTCAGCAGTAATGTAATTTGAAAGGCTTTTGTTTTGAACTTGTGCCAGCTACAAACTCAAACTGGGACGTTTGCCACATGTGGTATTTCAGCTGTGACTTTTATTCTTTTCCCGGGTTTAGCTGGAAACATAGAGAAACCCAAGTTAGAAGTTTTGTAAATATGCTAGTTCTCAGGCTTAGATTATTTTTCACTTTTAGCAGTTAATTTTAAATGGCCATCCCTTTGTTCACTCATACACACTCATTTATTCAATAAATGTTTACTGAGCATATATTATGTGCTAGGCTCTAGGCACTATTGTAGTGCTACGACAGCATTCTTCAGCATTCTTCGGTTAGCAAATATCTCAAGAATGAAATGCACTGATAAGATAGTGATTGGGTGATCTGAGAAGATTGTGATTGGGTGATCTGAGATTGGGTGATCTGGGTATTCTGAGAGGTAGCATTTGAAATAAAGTCTGGGTGATAATCAAAGATAGAAGCAAAGAGAATTCAGGCCAAGTGACGAAAAGCTAGTGCAAAGGCTAAATCAGAAACATACTTGACCTGTTCCAGGAACAAGAAATCAAGAGCCTATAATCTTTGAGATTCAGTTAAAGTCAGCAGAGACTGGTGTGCAGGGGTTTGCAGGCTAAGTGAGTTTGGATTTCATTTTAAGTGCAATGGGAAACTACAAAAGTATTTTAGGCAGGGGAATGACGTGATCTGATTTACATTTTAAGGCATGCCAAGTGCAAGTCTGCCGTCAGTCACACAGCTGAACATGGCTGAGAAAACACACAAGCATAGGGCTGGGTCTCATTTAAAATCATGATCACTGACCTCAAGCAGCTCTCAATACCACCTCTCTGGAAACCACCCTACCTCTTCCACCCTCCTCACCCCTGCGGATGGCCTTGCTTCTGACACTGAGAAAATGGGCACAGTCAGAAGGGAACTTCCATCATCTTCCACATGAACCCACACATCAGTATTTGTATCCAATACACCACCATTCCTCCGAGTTCTCTCAACTCTGTCATTCCTCTGTGAGGCCAAACACTTCACACCATCTTCCCTTCCGATCTCCAGGACAGTCTCCAATTCATTATCCATATTTTACCTCTCTGCTCCATCTCTACTTCTCAACAGCATAGAAACCTGGCATGGTTTTTTCCCTCTCTTAAAAAAAAAAAAAAAAGTCTTTTGATCCCATTTTCCATCCATGTACTCGCCATGCTCTAGCCATGCTGGTCTTTCGATAAGCATAGTACTTTACTTGGAATTCTTCACATGGTGCCAACTTCATGGCCTCGTCATGGTTTCTGATCAAATGTCACCTCTTTAGAGATGCCAGCAGTATGATATAGTACCTCCAACCCCAACTAAGTCATTTTTTTTCCCTTTCCGTTTTTCTCATCCCTTCTACTACTTGAAATTAAATTCTTCTGTGCTTATCCCCTCTATTCAAATGTAAGCACCTTGAAAACAGGCATACTTCTATACTCTCTATCGAAAGCACCTACCACATCACCAGGCATGTTATGAGCACTTGATTAAGCGGTTAAATTCCAAGAAAAGATATCTGAAAGGAGAGAGAGGTTCAATGATGGCCTTCTCTTTTTTAATAAATATAAAATACTAGAGCATATTTTTATGCTGAGGGGAAAAATCTTGTAGAAAAGAACTTAATGCAGGAGCAGTTAACTCAGAAGCAGACTATGTAAATACAGGGCATATTGGCAGAGTCTGAGAAATGGAAAAAAAATAGGGATGTGACTTCCATTAGCTCGATGAAATGCTATCCTTGGAATTCTCCTCATACAGAAAAATCCTGTGTTCTGAGAAGACACCCCATCTACTCACTATAAGCATGAGGCTGACCAAAGGTCTGGTTTACTGGGTGATTTAAAAATAATAGCCTGTACATTTTTTTTTCTCAAGTCCTGTAAACTAAGATGATATTTTCATTAGTGCCTCTTTCTCTTTCAGGAACTATGTGAAAAACAACATTTGTTTTATGAGTCATCACCAAGAAGAATTAGTGCCAAAACAGCTTCAAAAAAGAAAACCCCAAGAGCAGCTCTTGGAGTGTAAAAAGCTGTGTGGTAGAGGACAACCAAGGCAGCTTTCTGCAGAGACCTAATGGCCTCAACATCTTACAAATGTCGATACAGTATAAAAACACTTAGTAGGGTGTCTTCATACCAATACATATTGGCCACTCCCATGTTTTGTCTTTAGTATTATGGAGCTAGTTTTAGAGGGACACCCCATAAAGATTACTTTTAATCTCCACTCACAAAAAATAAATGAGGTGCCTCAAGTGACCTCATTTTTACTCTGAACAGGATAACCAGGTTAAAAAAAAAAATACTGGCTGATTCAATACTTTCCACCTTTTTCACAGAGCAGCCTTTGGAAGACTATAAATTAGTGATGTAATCACCTTTTGCCTTAAGGTGTGTGTGTGTGTGTGCGTGTGTGCACATATATATATGAGAGAGAGAGAGAGGGGCCATTCACACATAAGTGTTCTAAATACGAGCTTAGAGTTTTTTGCCTACTAAGACACTACTTGCACTGGGTCTTGTATAAAAATGAACCAGGACAATTGCACATATGTTCTAGATTAGAATAAGGTCCTGGTTAGGATTTTAGTGATAATTCCTAATTACAGTTTAACAGGTACAAAGATTATGCATCTTATTTTATGAATGAATTATAATGAAATGCAAAATCTTTTATGAATTTCATATTACTATTACAAAATATTACAATAATTCAATAGTTGAGAAAAATAAGTATTTTCCTCATTCATTGAAAAAATATGAATAGGACAATTTCAAAATCCTTGGACCATATTTATTTAGAAATAGCTGTTAGTAAAACATTGAATCAGGCTATTGGGTTACTTATCTAAATCTCTAAGCAATTAGGTATGATTTATTAAGCCAAGCTTATAAAATTGTTTGTAAAGCATTCATAACTTAATAGTAGTCCATAGTTTCCTGCAATTCTTTGCATTTCTCAGGATTATCACAACCTCAGGTTATGGCATACAGCTATAACTGATACTTTCAGATGACTGCAGACATCATGAATTCTCTCACTGTAATCTTCTCTGTGATGAAACAGAGATCGCCAACTGTACCACAAACTTGGGTTTTCACCCACACAACAATGGGTTGCTCTTGTGTTATTTCCCCAGTCGAATTTCAAGACTTGGAGAGGCGTTTTACCAATAGAATTTGGATGATAGAAAATCTACAATAAAGGATCTCAAACCACCTAAGTAGTAACCCATTAAATTACTAATATTATAAGCTATGGAAGACAACAAAAAAAGCATGAACCACCTAACTTGAAAAGGAATACAAAAATATAATTAACCTGAAGAAAAAAGAATCCTAAGAGTCAAAAACCCTTTTTACTTAGCTTGGATTTTCCTATGGGCCTGTAACAAACCTTCCTAAGTTTGACATGAGGGTGTATGATCTCCATTTCCTTACAACAAAGTGGAAGACTATAATTGATGTAAACAATAGTAAAACTGTATTATGAGAGACTCAGAAGAATGACTAAAAGTCCTGCTTTTAAAATGTACTATCTCATTTAGAACTGGCAGGGGGAAATTATGACGAGAGGTGATAATTCTGCCCTGATCATTTCATATACAAATTAGAGCAGCCTTGCTTTTTTTGTTCATTTGTTTGTTTTCGAAGAAGAAGGAAAAGTATGTTCTGTAGAGGATCAGCTTGAGAAATTAATTATAAATCTTTGGTGGAACTATATGCTGAGATTTTTTTAAAAAATCAAGACAGGAAACCGATATGAAATTTTCTTGCCAAGCATAACAGAATGTAAGATATTTAACAAAATTATTACATGTTTTCTTTGAAGTTCAAACACTACATATACTTTAGCTAGTTCTTGGTTTAGCCATTCAATATAAATGTGCAAAAAATTGTTCATAAACCTATTACTAGTGATTTCAACTTCAGTATCTTAAAATACATTCTTATATTTTTCTTTTATTACCCTGAGTCTATAACTAAACTGTCTTCAGAACAATTTTTACCCAATACACCCTCAATCAGAGCTTTTTGATTTTCAAAAATAAAAAAGGGGAAATACTTATAATTTGTATGTATATATTCACAGTTTTTATTTATAAAAAAAATTTACAGCACTTGTGAAAAGCCAGCAGAAGACATCAGACATGCTCGTTTCTTACTAGCTTTCTTAAGTTTTGTAGGTTATCCATGACACTTTGCCAGGTGATGCTCATGCAGCAGCTCTGAAACCTGACCTGGTCAGATTGTCTTTCTTCTTTTTTTCTGAGAAAGCATTTTGATGTGCTACGGATCCACCCGGTTTTCAAGTCACTCAAATACTGAAAATGTTATGACATCTGGATCTGTACCTCAGCCATATAAGTCATGTTTTTTCCCTTTTTCTATATTTCTTTTTTAGAAACATGGCAAAACAAGAGGTCAGTTATCAATTACTGTAAATTAAAACTAAATGGAAAATCTCGAATTTTTAAAAGTCTTCCTAGAACCTATAACTTTTTTTCATTGAATGATATTCTCTTTTATTTTATGAGGATATCTATCCTACTGGATCTTTAAATGAAGCAAATGAACAAATGTAAAAAAAGAGAACAGAAGTCTGAAAATCATAATTAAGTCTTTCACAAGAAAGAAAATATAAGAGGCTTTGCCCCCCACTTACGAGGGAGAGGCAGGGTAGGGGAAGGCGTCAAGAAGATAAAAATAAACAAAACACTATGTATCGTTCAGTGCAGTGCTTAAGTTAGATTTTCAAGATTTTATAACATGGTAAGGAAAATGTACTAGAATATGGGGGTTAAAATGCTGCAATTTTTCACAAAGGTTTCAAAACATTTTGGAAATTCAAGTTTTAGTGAAAGCTTGTGTTGGAATATTGTCTCTACTAACTGAGAAGCTAATTTGACTCTTCACTCGGTTTTCGGTGAGCCAGAGAGCCACTGTTTCACAAATACTTTAAGATTAGCCATCCCTTATGATGAAGAGTCATTAAATAAGACACAGCAAGGGGAAAAACGTATCTTGCAAAATGGCTTTAAAATTCAAGTTGAACTGTATTATAATGATACTGTGGCACAGAGGCAGCCTGTGGACCCTGCTTGTTAAAACAGCACAATTTACCAGCTTCTGGTAAGACTCTTAGTAGAGCCTTGAGTACCAACCTAATATTATTACTTCCCTACAACTAGAGGTGAATCTTCCCAGAATAATAAAGGTACATATGAGGTACAACCCATCACAGCTTCTTTCTCATATCCATTTTATAGGTAAGAGGTTTCTCTTTTTAAAACTACAATTTTATAACCTTTAAAAGATATTTATATTTTCTATCATATTAAATTAGCAACATAAAACATTAAGCTTAATCTATAAAGTTCTACTCCGGTTCCCTAGAATTTATATACACGTTTTTATTTCTAGCAAGAAAAAATTTCCTATTCAATATTTGGTAACAGAGCATTAAAAGATATTATATACATGTGGCATATATATATTTACAAAATACACTTCAAAACGAAGCCAACACACTTTAGCAAAAGTCTAAGCTTGCATAGATTAAAAAAAGAATTATGAATACAATTTTTATTAAAATAGAAAATGGGGAATAAAAGTTACAGAATGGATATGAAGAGAGACCTTTTCCAAACTTTTATTTGTGCACATTCAATTGAAAAAGATAACTTTTACAGGTTCTTTGGTGCCCATATTCAGCATACAAAAATGTAAAAGACTATTCACAAATAAAACACATTAGCTCAAACTGGAAAAAAATAACAACTAAACAATTTAAGGTAGTGCACACTGTGACAGCTCTGCTTATGGGGACATGAGAATTACTGCAAAAATAAATAGAATGTCCTTTTGTAAAAGCAGCAACGTCATGTCTTGTAAACTTCCTTTTTATATTACAGCAAGGTTTGAAATAAAACCCAAAGGGCCTGGAGCTTACACTGCAGCCATGAAAGAATAAGAGTCTATTTCCTCAATTGCTGTTGGTCCAGTTTTCCTTCTGTTTTGAGTCCAATGTGCAGCAGGTTTTAAAAGGTGCTCAGTTAGGGATTCTAACCAATTAAGTGATGAATTACAAAATTTCTTTCCTGCTTTCAAACACAAATGGGTAAATCTGTTCCACAGCAGTAGCAACAGCCTTTACATTGGGCCCTGTAACCAACACAATGAAGGAATGGTGAGAAGCAGAGAGAGCACTTAGGCAAAGTTCATTTCTCAGAATTAAAAATATCTAAGTACTTTCAGGCTCATTGTTTTAAAAAATCTACACTGACATTATTATACACAGAGTCACAATAAAAACCGAGAGAATAAAATTTTTTCTGGACAATTAAAAGAAATTTGAAACAAAAATGACGTTACTCATCTTGTTTTAGGGGACCAGTGTGAAGAGTGTACATAAAAAAGGTCACACAAACTACCACAGAGGAGAATAAAAAGTGCTACAATATGCTTATTAAAGGGAGAAATGACAAATGGGATTAGTCGACTATTATCCCTTCGGTCACTGCAGTGTGGCTTTTGGTTAGGCTACTTCGGAAGCTTATAGGAGTGTTGAGGAACTCAGCAGAATAAAACAAAACCGCGTCGAAAGTGCTGAGAAACAGAGGCTGTTATAAAACTACAGTCTAAAAATGTCCACTCATTACTACTACTGGGCAGCAACGTGTTTGCTACTAATCCAGCTATCTCGCCCTCACAGCTTACTCAGTCGACAGAAAAAAAAGCACAAGGGGATGAGGTGACACTACGTATTAATTAATCCATATAGCACTAGGAATGACTTTTCTAAAAAATGTAATCTTTCGTTTAAATAGCTCAAAAGACACAAAAATAGGCAATGAAAAAATTTTCATAAAATTCATTTTGAATAAAAATGGTTTCACTAGGGAATAATGACCTCCTTTGAAAGATCCTGAAAATGTACGTGTGCACCCACTGCTCCTTTGATGGTGCTGATCATGTCACATCCTGGTCTGCTCCTTTCTGACACCTCACCCCCTCCACAGGGGACAGTGCTTTGCTCACCAGAAACAATAAGTGTGTGTTCATTGAACTGTTAACATTTCATGATATTCCAGATGTAAATATATAATGCATACTAATTAACCAGGTCAAAAGTTTGTTACTGAGTTAATTACTAACTCAATAAAGACAAAGATTTTACAGATGCATCATTTTATTCTATACTTAGTAAAGACATCAAAAGACTTTGGGACCCCTCAGAAGTCTGGGTTCTGAAGTGTAGAAACAGGTGAAATAAGGGAAGAAACACTTGCTCCCCACCACTCCATTTTTAAGATTCAGGCACTATCCTGGTGATAGGCGTTAAAAGTCTCCAAGGAAAGTGTGAAAACCCATAACTAAAACTTATCTGTTGAGAGTTTAAAAGTGTCAATTAGTAATTTTTATTCTCCTCTAAGGATTGAAGGAATAAAAAGAAAAATTCAAAGACACTAAAGAAATTTCCCTTAACTCAATTTTGCCAAAAGCTGGGCCTGACTCCCAAGTAATGTCTCTGTACAATTTATAACTGCGGTACCATTAAAAAAGCATCCTGCATGGCTGATGCTACCCTTTGACTTCTATGCACAGTCTTAAAACCACCCCTTCAAAATACTTAAAAGACTAAAAAGATATAACAAAATATATATAATAAGTAACAAATAGGTATCAATTATATTTAAATATTTTGCTTATGTAAAATCTCTATGTTCATAAAGTGTGTTTCTCTTAACTATTTTAAATGCAAGCTATTGTAAATGAAAAAATCATATTATGAAAATATATACTAGAATATTCTTAACACCTCCAAAGTGGAAACTATCCAAATGCATATGGACAGTATATTGACACACTGGGTATTATATAGCAACGAGAATGAATGAGCTAGAGTTACATGGAACAATAAGGATAAACCTCACTGTGATAATGATGACTAAAAGAAGATATGTAAAAAAT
This sequence comes from Pteropus vampyrus, assembly GCF_000151845.1. Taxonomy (NCBI): domain Eukaryota; kingdom Metazoa; phylum Chordata; class Mammalia; order Chiroptera; family Pteropodidae; genus Pteropus; species Pteropus vampyrus. Next base: position 12,207,775 of record NW_011888805.1, read on the forward strand.
AGTGTATAAAAGATTTTAAAATAGTATATGAAGGCAGGTAAAACTATCCACAGTGTTAAAAGTCAAGAGACTGGTTCCCCTTAAAGGGCCAAAGTGGCTGATAGGGACAAATTAGATATTATTTCTGATTTGGTATGTACACCTCGTATTTCATTCAATTCGTAACTGACAAGTTTGGTTCCAATATCATAAAATACCTGTTACTGTGATACTTCCTGTTGAAAAAATCTGTAATGTAGCTCTTAGAGATTTTATCCGATAGCACACAGCAGGATGAAGTTCAGGTTCATAACTATACAAAAAGAACCTCAATTAATATAAATATTTATATAGCTTGACAAGTAATTTCAAATTTGGTAAGTTATCTCGATTTCTGAAAGACCTACCTGGCATGAGGTCTATTGTTCTTTGTGAATTCTGGCAAACGGATTTCAAATGGCATGTTACATACTGCTAAAACGTTAACAACCTTAAAATCTGTAAATATTACCTTTAAGAGAGAAGTAAAACTCAATGAATTATTTTGAAACAAACAAAAAATCTGCTTTCAGGGCAATCTCTAATAATTAAGTTTCAACCCTTAAAAATAAAAGCAAACAGGATAAAACAGATATCTTAAGCATGAATCCAGTGTTTTAAGTTATTGATGACTTCTTAAATACTATAAAGAAAAAAACTCAAAAACCTCATTAAAAAAATAAATAAAACCTGAGATATTTGCATGATTAAAACAGTTCATCTGGAGGGTCTTTTGAATCTTATGTTTAATTTTCTGAAACTTTAAATGGGAGATTTAATCCACTGTGATAGGAGAGTGAATAACACAGAAAAAAAAAATCAAAGCAGAGTTCTCTTTTCGAGAGTTAAAATAAAAAAGTTGTCACTTTAAAACTCAAGAAACAGTTGAGTGTATACTAAAACTAAACTCCAAAGATCAGACTTTTTCTTATATGTATAAGGTAAAACAATATTTCTGTGAGTTTAGTTAGATGTTCGTTTTCTTTGGGGATATAGAAGAGGGATACAGTGATAAAACTGTGCCTTTAACTCACAGGGATTTCTTTCAATATTTCTAATTTTATGCTAAGACAAGAAGCTCCAAGGCTGAAAATAATGTTCACTCAAAATAACTTCAGCCATTCCTATCAATATGTTGAAGAGTTTTATCATCTTTTCAAACATTCTCAGTAAAGCTATAATTCTGGATAAACCATCCTCCAACGTAAGTACTCATACAAGGCAGCTTTAGAAAGTCATAAAATTGTGTAAAGTGGCACCATCATTAATCATGGCTCTCTATACTGCCACTCTCACAAGCTCCAACACCTCCAATACCCCGCCAGCACTGCAGTACCGTCCTATGACCCTCCACCTTAGAGGCCGAAGTTGTAAGATAGAAAACTCAACTTCCATCACTTCCATCCAAGTCCCAAACAGCCTAGAACCACCTCTTGAGAGACCATAGACTATCTTTACCTGTCTTTCATTTACTCAAGTGACCTAGCAAGTTCACAGTGTATATTAACTTTATTCAAATTTATACCTCTATAAAATTGTATATGATAAGACTAACCTGACAGCAATGGTCATTGTATCAGTGTGAGAGCATGCCAACCAGTGTGTACATGTCAACAGGGCCTGCAGCTCTCTATTCATACCACTCTTGAGATGACCAAAAACATATGATTTTTTTTTTTTTTTTCATAAGAAGTGAGGAAACTTAAAGAGTTGAAAAGGCAGTTAACTTGTAAGGAAACAAGTCTGTCGGTACAAGAAAGAATTTGGAAAAAAAACCAGGATCTTTTACAAATATCCACATGGACAAGATTTGCTACTAAATTTTTACACTGAAAAACAGTATAAAAAACCTAGAAAAAGGTCAATCATGAGAGAAGTTTCTGCGATGATTTCTTTAGTCTATTAAATTCAAACTTTTAAATTTACAAAAATAAATCCCTGAATATTTGCAGTTGGGATATTTTTTGAAAATGTTACCTGAAAACCTAGTTTTTGGAGACTGCGAGCTAAACGTCTGGCACCAAATTTAGCTTCTTCTTCACTATGGTTTTAAGGAAAGAAAAAGATTATCAGTTATACAGAAAAAAAATTTTATACCGAGGAACATGACAAACTATACATATAATTCTGTTTTCAAAGTCTAGAAATGTACTTTCCATGACGGGAAAATTAAAAACCTAAGTAACAATTACCTTGTTGCTCCAGTGCAAATAATTTTTCCTGAGGACCAAATTGTAGCTGTAATTCTAGGTTTTCTAAGCTTCATTAATACTTTCTGGAAAAAAAATTACATAATAAGGATTAATTTTCACATATGGTTCTGCTCTATGTGGCTATTTTAATGTTTAAATACTACTCCAAGCTTACCCAAGATTGAAATAAGTGTTCTCCAAATCACCCATTCTGAAAAAAGTACCATACTGAACAAAAGAATGTATTAATATAAAAGGACATTTAATTAATTTAAAAATACATGGCCTGTATAAAACTCTCCCTAATACCTGAAGTCAATATACTACCAAGCATATAAATTTCATCTCTCATATCATTCCCGTAACATAACTGCAATTTATAGTTTGCATGGATCCTCAAACATGGCAAATTTGTTCAAGCCTCAGGAGCTTTGCAGTAATTGTTACTTTCATCTAGAATATTTTTCCTTCAATACTCTCATTTCATTCAGGTCTCTCACCATGTTACCTCCATAGAAAGGCCTTGCCTGACTTCTATCAAAACAAACATCCCTCTACATTCTAACTCTGCTTTATTCTGATTCATGGCACCCATCACTACCTTAATTGTGTCTTATAGTTGAGATGCCTATTATATATTCAAGCTCCATATGCGAATCTTGAATGCAGGCAAAATGGAGCTGGAGATGTAATTCTACATTTATTAGATATGAAAGGCATTTAAAGCTATGGGTTTGAATAAAATTACCTACAGAGTGAATATAAACAGGTCAAGGATTAAGATACAAGACATGTAAATTTAAATTTTCAGTGCAACTTTTCATTTATGAAAATATTTATTATATACCCATTATGTGTAAGAGAGATAAATCTTTAGTGAATAATGTAACACATAAACGAATTAGACATTTTCCCTTAAAACTTGTGTTACATTTTGATGTCTTCTCTTTCTCTATCATATGCCATATTATCAAACTGGAAAGCTATTCAATCTGGGGAGACAAAATTTATCAAAGATTCAAAATAAATTTGAGCTAAAATACATTATAAAATTTTATACATAAGTGGCTGAGAAATACTAGACTAAGTTTATTCTACATTTAATTGTCTTTCACCACCAGCTTGTCTGTCAAGTCAGCTTTTTCTGTTAAGCTTCCCAGGAAAAAAAGACTTCTTTGCCATAAGGCATGCTGAAAATTTCAAAGACACATTAGGTTTTCCTCTAAACTTTTTAGCAGACATATTTACTCCTTTTTAAAAATGAGGATGGCATTACTGATGAACTTAAAAATCTTTAACTGTGGGTCACTGAAAATTTTAACTGAATTTAATTCAACTTTACTTAGTTTTTAGTACTAAGAACTAATGATAATTTACCTATGTAGGTGGCATCTAATTTTTAGATCTTAAATAAAGCTTTCATATGTATTCTTAATTTTTATAATAAATGTAGATGATATATATCTCATCATTCTTTGGTTTATAAAAGTCAAATGAACACCTTCTGTCATTTATGATGATAATCTCAAAACACTAAGGTTAAAAGCAAGTTGTCAGCTTTTATTTTAAGTATTACAGGTTTAATGAAAACTAAAATTTAAAATGTACAGACTAGGATATGAACTCTATTTTCTAGCAATTTGTTACTAAAGAATACCAACTATCTCATCTAATTGAAGAGGCTATGCAACATACTACAAGATTTACTACACACACACACAAACACACAGGGGCATCACCCAGGTATATCTGAGTAAGTATACATCAAAGTGTTAACATCCCCTTCTTCAGTAAAAAGAAACTGAGAGAACATAAAATGTATAGCAACCAGTGAGCTCTTTAGTAAGACTTGGAGATGAGTATCTCCAAAAGCTGCCGCTTCAGGAGAGGTGGGGCCACTTCTACACAACTCACTGCTGTATTCAGTACAACAAGCACATGGTGAGGTGCTCACAAACTATTTGTAGAATGAATATATTTTATTATAACATTTGTAGCACTATGAAATTAGACTATGCAGCATACATACCAAAATTCAGATACTTACTCCAACGTCACGCTTATAAATTACATTTGCTCCCTCCAAAGCAATCTTCCTTAAGTTCAAATGACATCTTGTTCTAAAAACACAGACTACATTTGTAATCAGAATGTCCAATGCAACATCACTGTCTGCATCCATTGGGGTAGTTTAAAAACTTAGCTTCCCACCACGAAGATCACATCCTGCGAAATAAAACAAAATGAAAGTAATTAAATGTTCTGTGAATTTTCAAATAATCTTGAAAACTAAAGTGTAAAAAAATGATTATTTTTTTTAAATGTTACTCAAATCATGTTAGGGCAATTCTCTGAATGCACCAAGTTTAAGGGCTATACTTTGTGGTCCCAATGTCCAACCATTAATGGTACTATAACGCAACTCATATAATTTCCTAGGGCTATAAAAAGGTTGACCCATTTTTCTCTACTTCGGGTAGAGTAATAGACTTAAGTTTAAAGAAGTAGAAATACTATTTATAACATTAATTAAAAGACTTCTCATTTACTAGTCATTCATTCATTATCTACTTACTGAACACTTTCCATACACTGAGGACACTAGGGTAAAAAAATGAATAAGGCAAAGTCTTCCGTCCTCAGGGAGCTCACAGACCTGTGTGTATATGGAGGAGCTCTAACGAACAGTTAGCACAACACCATTTTTATCAAAATCACAATCTTCTACAATATATATCTTTCCAAAACTAAGATAGCATTTACATAAACAAACAAAAATGAGCCCTCGTTTGTACTAAGCACATGACCCATATCCAGCTAAAAAATTCTTTAACTGGGTTTCCACATCTTAAAAAAATAAGTAATGGTAATTCAGCTTATCTAACTCACAAAATCAGAGAAGAATAACAAAACTATTATAATTATCTTTAATATTCCTTGCGGCCACAACATAAAGAACTAGTATTCTTTATAAGGATTCAAATTATTATGACTAAAGCAATGAAGATACCAAGAGTCCAAATAAAGTTCAACCTTGTTTTTTTGCCTTTCAGTATCTGATGGAACACAATGAAAAGTCAGATCAAGACTTCTGGCACAGCATCCAATTCTGTGTATCAATTATACCTCAACTTCACTGTATTTTCTCACTTTTAAGTTCCCTTCAATCTGCTTATCTTCTTGTTTTTCTGTTCTTTGTGTATGCTTGAGCAACCTCAATAAGTCATGAGACAGCGGTGGCAGTGGCCCTGATTGATAGGTAGACTAACAAGCAGAGGACAGAGGCAGTTATCAATATTGATCTTAAGCAGCACGCTCAATGTCTGACCAACCACAGGTTATGAGAACTTGGGCAAATTATGCAATCTGTCTGTGCCTCGGTTTTCTCACCTGCGACATGTAATAGATAGTACCTACCAGATAGTGTCGTGGGGATTATATGCAATGTTTAAAAACTACTTATCATATACATCTGGGAAATAATAACACAAAAATAACAGTGATTATGGGTAAAATAAGTTCAAATCAATAGGCAGAACAGATTTCTTAGCATCATTTTCCATGATTATACTAGTGAATTCCAAAGTATTTCTTTTAATACTAGGTGTGGAAAAACCTTAAGTGGACAAGCCTGAAACTTGACTTCCAAAGCCACCTATTTTCATATGAATGCAAAAGAGCTAGGAGTCTTTTTTTTCTCTACAAGCCCTTAACAGAATGTCCATAAAAATGTATATGTATGTAGTATACTTTATATATTTCATATTGGTTCATATGTAAATTTCCCAACTGGTTTGTATAGTTCCAGAGGGAATATTAAGTGACTCCATAAAAAAATATAGTATTTCAAAGTCACATTTAAACTCAGAAAGCTGTTACACCTGCTAACACTACAGTATGCAATATTTAAGATATACAAAAGGGCAAAAAGAATAATGCAATTAACATCTATGTACCCCTTACCCAGCTTAAAAAATAAGCATTACAATTGATGCCTCCCCTTGTACTCCTCCCAAACCACATCCGCATCCCTTTCTTCCAGAGGAAACCTCTACTCTGAATTCATGTTTTATCATTAATTTAAACTTATTACATATATATTATACCCCTAAACCAAATTAAATCATGAGCAAAAAAACTTCCACACATTGATGGATTTGCTTTCCTAACATCTACTGTAGGATTGGTACATCTATGCTCATAAGTAGAATTAGCTTATAATATTTCTTTCTTGGACTGTCCTTATTTGGTTTGAGTATCAGTTATACTAGACTCATTAGACAAGTTTGGGTGATTTTTTTTCCTTCTTTTTTTAATTCTCTGGAGGACAATTTATAAGACCTAATCTGAAAATTGTCTGAATCTGTTTCTTTGCTTGGTGGATTTTAAAAGGCTACTTTAATTTCTTTAAGAGTTTTAGGGTAGTTGATGTCTTCTATTTCTTCTTGAGTCAGTTTTCCTAAATTTTTAAATTTATTGGCATACAATTTTTCCTATTTTTAAATAAATTTTTAAAATCTCTGCTGTAGTATATTTACCTCTTCTTCCTTATATTACTTATCCTTGCTTTTCCCCCCTTCAACCATGCTGAATGGTTTCTCTATTTTGTTAAGTTTCTTTAAAGAACAAAAACTATCATCAGTCAATTGATGCTCTTATATTAAATTTTTTGCCTTATATGCATCATTTCCTTCTACAGATTTATTCTTTTTCTAATTTCTTACACTGGAAAGTAAGCTGATGCCTAAAATGTATGAACATTTAGGGTGATTACAACCAAGTGGTTTAGGTATGTCTTAAGTTGGATATATAGTGTATTCATTATCTCTGGATTCTAACAACATTTAAATTTCCACTATTTTTCTTGGACTAATTATTTATTTATTTAGAAGTTCTTTACCTTTAGAAATATATCGTTTTTAAGTTCACTAGTAATGAAGAAATGCTAACTTAAAGGAAAGAAAGAGATACCACTTATTTATATTGGCAAATATAAAGGAGTACTTGTGAAGGTGTGTGTAAACCAGCATTCTCTTATAATGTGGAACAAAAACCTTCTACAGGAGATAATCTGGCAATGTGCATTCAAATAATTTAAAATGTACATATACGTTGAATTGCAGTCAATTGTTAAGAATGCATCTTGAAAATAATTCAACTGAACAAAGTATAAGATTATACACTGCAATTTTATAATAACAAAACAATCTGTATGTCTATCTTGAAGAGAATGAATAAAGTACAGCAGTTTTATATAATAGACTACTAAGCAGATTTTGCAAATTATAAAACTACATGAATGTAGACAGAGGTCCAAAATGTGAAAAAAATTACATGTTTGTAAGAGTTCATTTTGGTTTATATATCTACATATGTACTGATATGCAGCCAAAGTGATAACAATTATTATATTCAGAGTTGGCAACTGAGTGACATAAAAAATTTTTTTCTTCTATTGTTTTGCAGAGATTTTTTTTAAAATAACAAATACATATTAGATTCACTATCAGAAAAATAAAAGTTAATTCCATTTTGATTTAAATAAATTATCAGTTATTTTCCCACTGCCCAAATTAAGACATGCCTAATATTAAGACATGGTTTAGTCAGGTGTTTTGTCCTGTTTCTTAAGTAAATACCTAGTATAAGTATGTCAAATATTTCCTCCAAATAAAAGCAAAGTTCAAAATTGCAGCTGTCTTGACTTCAGAAATGTCATATTTCTAGCTTTCTATTAAAATGAATTGTAGAAGTTGAAGCAACTTCTTTCTCAATCTATGATTTTATGGACAAGAACACTTGTGTTCTTTAGGTCCTCTGACTTTCTAGTGGTATTAAAAACATTCAGCAACCATCACAAACTGCAACCTTAAAGCATAGCCTGGAAAACACTGCCACCTCTTGGCTTTTAAGACAAATTACATGTAAGACTATTACATTTGAAATTTTCCACACCAGGAAAGATAATGAAACTGAAAGGACACAATAAACATTGTCATAAAAAGAAACCAAAAATTACTCTAAAATCTAACTAAAAGCTAAAGAATGAAACTAAATAAACCAAAGAATACAGAAAGTGTATTCAAGTTGCATCTGAGGTACTGAGAGAGAGGCCTAAAAGGTTTAACCACAAAATTATCATTCATGATTTGAAATGGCAAAAGGGTAAGACTGGATATAGACTAATTTGCAAACACAACAAAAACTCATATGGTCTCTTAGAGATCATTCTTTTCTAAAAGAAAAACATGCCATCTAAACTAACTCTTCTTTACAAAGCTCTCAAAATAGCAGCTTAGGAAACAGACATTTCCTACTGTGATTCCAACAGGTAGATTACTATACTTCAGTTTCTCAACACATGCCTGTGACAAAGATGCAGAAACTGAACATTTTGCCTTTTAGAAAAAGGATATTCTTTTATATCTGTTTAATAGTACAGCACATACCTTACTTTTCTCTTGTGGAAATTTATAATAATAATATCACTGTACCTCCCTGGATGCTTTTAAGGATTCAATATAATTACCTATGTCAAGTACATAGCATATGACATGTTTATTAAATGGCAGCTATTACTGTTTGATGAATTGATATGTAGTTGAACACTGTAACCAAACAGTATTTAATGAATTGATACAAAACTTGAGAACAGTCACATTAATAGAGAAAACCAAGATCTTCATAGGTCAAGCAGGGGTGAGCAAAACTATACCCAAAGGTCAGTGCTTGTTCTATAAAAAAAGGTTTTATTAGAGCGTTCCTTTGAATAATGTTGCCCCATTCATGAATCGCTTCATAAAGCCCATTAGATCTTTAAAAAAAAAAAAGTTTTATTGAAACATAACCATGCTCATGTGTTTATGTAATGACTGTGGTACAGTTGAGTAGTTCTGCCAAAGCCCAAATGACCCACAAGCCTAAAATAGTTACTATCTGGTCCTTTAAGAAAAAGAGTGCTGTTCCTGGGCTAGCTCAATGAGGTAATATTAATAAAATAAAATTTAATGCTTATAAATATAAAGCTTACATTTTTATTTAAATGACCAAAACATCTGTATATCATGGTCCTTCTTTCAATCCTGGTTTGAAAAAACAGCTCTAAGCGATATTTGAGGGAAATTTGAATATGAATCCTGAATGATAAATATTAGGGAATTACTGTTACTTTTGAGTGAAATAATAAAGTGGTTATGTAGACAAATAAGCTTGTTAGAGATGCACACTGAAATATTCAAGGGGGGATGTCATGTCTGTAATTTACTTTAAAATATAGATATTTTTCGCTATGTAAACTCAGTAATAAATAGATTTGAATAAAGTTTCATATGACTCCCTCAATATCTGGAATCCTGCCACAGGAACCAAACAAATTTAGATAATCTATTTTGAGGTACACGGGGTTTTAATTATATTACTTTAAAGCAAGTAAACCAACAAACCACCATCCAAACTCTAGGTTAGACAGGAGTGTCTAGAACGAAGGAAGTAATAGTCTTCTGCTACCAAAAGATATAGAATATCCTGACCTTATTGTTTAAAGATGGCACTGACATCCAGAGGAAAGTAAGATGAGATATAAAAATAGTTGTGTGAGGAAAGTCTCAGGACATTTAGCACGAGAATACCAGTTGTTCTTAAATATCTAAATAAAAAGGAAACTGAGAGATCCAGTTAGTCACAAAAAAGTAGATCTCATGAAGCCACATCAAAAAAACCAACAAACAAAAAACAAGACAAAAAACGAAATACCTGGGCTCCACAGAAGATAAGTGTCAAAAAAGGGAGGCGAGAAAAATAGAGCTAGATAATTTACCAACACTTAGTAATGTTATAGAATGAGTCTTCTGGTAAGTGGAAGACGAGACTAGATGGTTTCTAAGATCCTGTCTAATTCTAAAATCTCGGATTCTAACATCTTAGATGAAGACATACTACAGACAAATTTAGGAAATATAAACTAAATTTCACTTTTAGTTCTAGGGCTACTATGTTAGTTTAGTTAAATTAACATCCCAATTCTGAACTTCCCACTTTCCCTTCAACCTGCACTTGTGTTCAAAGGGGCAGTAAAAGAATATAGTTAGATGCACTAAGGGGAAACAGCATAGACTGAACAAAACCAAAAAACCTTTAACTTGTTTGGCAGGGTGACATTTTATAATGAAGACATTTTTGTGGATGGCCTAAGAGCTTATACACCAGTCCTCGGGGTTGGCAGTTTTATATTCTAGCCACACGAAAAGTATTATATTAACAGTATGCCTGGTCACAAAAACCCTTGTATTTTCCAAGGAAAGGAATATATATTATACGAGTGTATAATATAAAACATTTTTAAAATGCTTAATTAAAAACAAAAGTATTTGATGTACAAAACCATCATTACATTAAGTTAAACAGAAAGTTTAACTATCTTCATTGCTTATGTCTCCCTCCACCTACTATACCTCTGACTCAATCTAAATACCAATTCTGAAGACTGGTAAGCAGATAGCATTCATGTGAATGACTTGCACCATTCTGAATTGTTATAATTTTCTAAAATCTGTATTAAAAGTATAAAAAAATTTTTATGGGAATTAATTAACAATAACTCTGAGGGTTGTCAGCAACCATCTATTAAAAAAAGAGGAGTATATTTTGTTTCAGTCAATAAAAATATTTGTAATGGTACCTAAAAGGTGGTGAAGAAAGATTTAAATGATGCTGATTTTTTGAGTGCTTAAGGAAAAGTAAGTCAGTGGTTTATATTCTCATGAAAAAGTTCCAGTTGAAAAAAAAATAAAGTATTTGGCAATTTAGGAATATATAACCCATCCCATATTAATAATAATATTTAAACATTAGCCTATTTAAGAATTTCACTATTTCAGAATGAATGCACTAAAATGTATCTACAAAGTAAGAAAACGTAGATGTTTAAAATGTGGATCCTAATGGAAGCTATATGACAGTTCTGAACTGTTCTTACCTTTATTTGTCAAATGCAAATCCCACAATTTATTCAAGATTGTTTTGAGAAATTAATGAGCACCTCATAAATTAAATATGCTTTATTAATGTCATATTAGTCAACATTAACATTAATACTAATTTTAACTAATGTCTAATTACAGATAACAAGAGAAAAAAGTATATTTTACTGAATACAACTTGAAATTTGGGTATTCAAACTCTGAGATAAGAAATTTAACACAGTAATTCCATATTACATAAAAGCAAAATTTTGGACAGACTTAGTATTTCAAATTAATGGTCTTAATGTACGGCTTTTAAAGAAAATAGCATGTCATTTTCTGATTGTATAGGACATACTCAAAGAAAAAAGTTGTAATTGCCACAGTTGTAATTATTAAGTTTTTTTCTATGTTCATATAGACATATGTTTTGAGGCTGCTAAATCCTTAAGTTTATTTGTACACATTAAACATGACTGGGAATATACATACACACACATACATACATAAATACATATGCTGTTTTATTTAGTCAACAAAGTAGATCTCATGAAGTCACACCAAAATCTTTTAACCTGACATAAAAAATAGCAATATTGAATTGATTTTCCTTGAATACTTACAAATGAGAATGAACTTTCCAAATATCACTACTTATATTTTTTCTGTTAACTATTTCATATCTTTTGTTCATTTTCCTTCTGAGATATTTTACTGATTTATAAAAGCTCTTACATGTAAAGAATATCAATGTTTGCCTGCTTATGCTATTCCTTCTGCTAAAAATGATTTAACCCCACTTCTATGCCTGGCTCAGCATCTCCCTCATCCAATCAATTCTATAACGATGAATTAGAAATCTAAGCATTATGCCCCCTGCTAGGGGATGGGATCCAGTAGTAAACATGACTTGGCAGAGGGAACAGCTAGTGTTTTCAGCTCTGAGGTGAGTTAAAAGTTTAAACTGTTCAGACTTGAAGAAACGTCAACATGGCTACAGTGAGAAGAGTGAATGTGACAGTTGCATGAGACAAGGCTGGAGATGAAGGGAAGGGTCAAATAATTCCTTCTAGGCCATGTTAAACAAAATTTTTCATATTATCCCAAGAACAATGGTGAGCTAAAAGAGAAGCAAGAGATGACATGATGTATTTGTTTTTTAAAAATATATCACTGCCACTTCAGTACCAGGAGAATAGACTGGAAGATAAGAATGGACAGAAAACTCAGGGTCTAGCTCAACAGCCATGGTGAGAGATGACAGCAGTGGAGACCTGGGTGGATGAAGATGGAAGTAGACAGAAGAGAGACCTTTTCAGGAGACAGAGTGAACAGAGCTTTGCGACTGATATAGGGAAGAGGAAA
>NW_011888805.1:12220359-12245609 GCF_000151845.1 Pteropus vampyrus
GTAGATGTTTAAAATGTGGATCCTAATGGAAGCTATATGACAGTTCTGAACTGTTCTTACCTTTATTTGTCAAATGCAAATCCCACAATTTATTCAAGATTGTTTTGAGAAATTAATGAGCACCTCATAAATTAAATATGCTTTATTAATGTCATATTAGTCAACATTAACATTAATACTAATTTTAACTAATGTCTAATTACAGATAACAAGAGAAAAAAGTATATTTTACTGAATACAACTTGAAATTTGGGTATTCAAACTCTGAGATAAGAAATTTAACACAGTAATTCCATATTACATAAAAGCAAAATTTTGGACAGACTTAGTATTTCAAATTAATGGTCTTAATGTACGGCTTTTAAAGAAAATAGCATGTCATTTTCTGATTGTATAGGACATACTCAAAGAAAAAAGTTGTAATTGCCACAGTTGTAATTATTAAGTTTTTTTCTATGTTCATATAGACATATGTTTTGAGGCTGCTAAATCCTTAAGTTTATTTGTACACATTAAACATGACTGGGAATATACATACACACACATACATACATAAATACATATGCTGTTTTATTTAGTCAACAAAGTAGATCTCATGAAGTCACACCAAAATCTTTTAACCTGACATAAAAAATAGCAATATTGAATTGATTTTCCTTGAATACTTACAAATGAGAATGAACTTTCCAAATATCACTACTTATATTTTTTCTGTTAACTATTTCATATCTTTTGTTCATTTTCCTTCTGAGATATTTTACTGATTTATAAAAGCTCTTACATGTAAAGAATATCAATGTTTGCCTGCTTATGCTATTCCTTCTGCTAAAAATGATTTAACCCCACTTCTATGCCTGGCTCAGCATCTCCCTCATCCAATCAATTCTATAACGATGAATTAGAAATCTAAGCATTATGCCCCCTGCTAGGGGATGGGATCCAGTAGTAAACATGACTTGGCAGAGGGAACAGCTAGTGTTTTCAGCTCTGAGGTGAGTTAAAAGTTTAAACTGTTCAGACTTGAAGAAACGTCAACATGGCTACAGTGAGAAGAGTGAATGTGACAGTTGCATGAGACAAGGCTGGAGATGAAGGGAAGGGTCAAATAATTCCTTCTAGGCCATGTTAAACAAAATTTTTCATATTATCCCAAGAACAATGGTGAGCTAAAAGAGAAGCAAGAGATGACATGATGTATTTGTTTTTTAAAAATATATCACTGCCACTTCTGTACCAGGAGAATAGACTGGAAGATAAGAATGGACAGAAAACTCAGGGTCTAGCTCAACAGCCATGGTGAGAGATGACAGCAGTGGAGACCTGGGTGGATGAAGATGGAAGTAGACAGAAGAGAGACCTTTTCAGGAGACAGAGTGAACAGAGCTTTGCGACTGATATAGGGAAGAGGAAAAGGGAGCTAGAGGATGACTCTAGGTATGTGGCCTAAGATACACTTACTGAGACAGGAACAATGAAGAGAGAGCATGTTTGCAGGAGGGATGGAACAAGGAGGAGGGGTAAGAATTCTGTTCGGTCTACGCTGAACCGAAGGAACTTCTGAAACGTACAAGAGGAGATACAGAACTTGCAATCAGATAAGAGTCCATTGCTCCAGACAGGTCTAGGTCTAGATTGGAGGGGAAAATTAGTGAAATCCTAGTATAGAAGGCAATTAAAATCACGATGGGTAAAATAAAAAAAATCATATCGACTAAGACATCTGATCCCCAAGACTGAGCCAGAGTATCCCTGCTGAGTCCCATTATATGCTGCCATGTATATACCACTATCACTACATTTCCCCACACTCTAGTGAAATTTCCTATTTATATATGACTCCTTGGTAGACATAAGCTTCTCAGACACATGATCAAATCTTACTTATTTTTGTACCCTAGCCTTGGCATAATTCCCAAGGCACTAAACACATCCAATGCAGTGTCTGTACAAGATTAACTGTTAGCCTGAGATTACAAAAAAGTAGTATCTACACAGAACCCCTTCTCCAACACACACGTTTAAGAGATTAGACTCTAGGGCAGATCACTTGAGTTAAACCCAGACTCTACCATTTCTCATTTGTGTGACCTTGGGTAAGTTATTTAACGCCTTTGTGCCTCAGTGTTCTCATCTGTAAAATAAGTCAAGATAACAGTGTTGTGAAAATTGAAACTATGCAAAGCACTTAGCACAGTACTTGCACATGGTAAGCATTCAAATTTAACTATTCTCATTGTTACTATTATTATCTCCTTTGTTAACCTTCCAAAGACAGAGAAATGTTCAAAAATAAAAAGGATTTCAAGTTATTTCTTGTGGTCCTTGAGCTTTGGAACACAAAAACAGATCATATTCCTTCAAGTCTAAAAGCAAGGGGAAAAAATAAATATAATTTTGATGTATCTTATAAATAAAATTAGCATTTAAAAAAATAACTAAATTAAACAGTGAATTAAAAAAAAAATCTCCAGTAATAACAAAGCAATTTTGAACTAAAATAAATAGTTGTTGATTGGCTCAGATGTTAAATTGCAACAAAACTGTTTATCATGTTCTTTCCATTTCATTACAAGTGTAAGGCATCAGTTCTCTCCACCGATATTACGTTTCTCTATTTTCTCATATCATGAATGGTCATTTAAAAAACTAGGAAGTTTATCTCTTTCTAGAGAATCTTGATATTTGTCCCGTTACCCATAATAAGTAACTACAGTTTGTAAGACTAATTTAGCCATTAAACCGACGCTAATAAAACAGCATAATTTTGTAAAGATAATTATTTTCTTTGCAAGTATAAATGTTAATTCACTAGGTAGCTAACAAACCGAGTAAGCCTTTCAGTTTCTGCTTGGTATCAGGGTTGGCATGCATAAAGTTCAAATTTCTCCGTATTCTGATTTGTACAGCAGGAGTGTGAATGTAGGGTTCAAACTTGAACTGCTGACAGCTCATCAAGAATTTAATCAAGAGAAAGCACTGCAAGGTGAAAACACAAGAGGTGAAATTTCCAATTTTGAAAGTTTTCTTTCAACTGTTTTTATAGGTTTACCCTTTATACAAAATGTTTGTATTAGTATAGACAACCTGTTTAAGGTCTACGTCATACATGACTGCCATATAAAAAAAGGAAGGTAAGATTATGGAAACAGTGCAGAGTTCAAACCGTACTAGTTAAAAAAAGTTTTAATATTTAGTAAGAAATGTAACATACTTAAATAAAAGCAAACAGGATTACAGAATAAATACTCTTTCCACATGTAAGCACCATTAAGAATTTCTTGTTTTACTCAGAAAAGGTCAGATCGTTCATTGATTGAGGGCTCTGTTACTCAAAAGAGATAAAAAATGGAGAACTTGGCTAAAGATCAGAGGAAAGCCATACATTTTTTAAAATGAGAAACTAAGGTCTATGAGAAAGACTCAAGGACGCTGATTTAAAACTAGCACAATAGTAAACTGAGTGATTAAATAACAATATACAAGTAAAAGAATGGATTCTTATATAGAACACAGAATAAGAGTGATGGAAGTGATCAAGATGACAAACAAAATAAAAACTATGAAGAAGCTCAACACCCAAAGATATTAACTAACCTCTGTAGGGTCCTGATTTTTAAAACATTTCCAAGTTGTTTCTAATGCACAGTTGGTTGATAACCACTGGGCTGAAACACCACAATAGGTCATCAAAATAATGGAATTTTCCTGTCAGTAAGTAAGTCTTTAAAAGGGGCTATATTCTCATATTGGGACTGTTTATCACAGAGAACATCAAGATTTCTGCACTCTGTTTACCATGCATTGTTTCCTTAACTTGAATTCATGTGCTAAACCGACACGATCTGCCTTCTGCCTCTGAAATGTTACGAATGAATGGCTCATTGCTGAATCCAATGTCACAGTTGAAACTCCCTCCTACTAGAGTAGATCTCTCTAGGGCATAAAGCAATGGGAACCCCTGATTCTCAAAATTCTTCCTCTGGTACTACTCCCATCTTTGGTTTCTGTGGTATGTTTCTTAGGTTCTTCCATATCAAATACTTTTCTGTCTGTTCCTTAAATCAGTTCTTACCTGAAGTCCATGACAGATCCTAAAAAGCTCAACCGTATGTTCCAGAAGTGAGAAACTCCTTGAAATTTTTATGTACACACATAAAAATTTGGATTTGTATGTGAGGAAGCAATTGTTTTCTTCATATTCACAAATGAGTTTTAAGATCCCTGACATTTAAGATCACTGCCTTAAATACTTTCCTTCGTTGAGTTTTCAGGCTTCAATTGTTATCCAGTAGATTATTGCTCCTATATCAATCCTGACCAATCTAAGTTCTAAACCCATGTTCCTGTCTGTTAGGCACATTCACTGAATTAAACCAACACATCCAAAATTAATTAACCCCTTTAGAAATACTTGCTTGCTGTCACTTGATTCTTAATTTTAGTTAATGGAGCCACCATCCAAACTTCGCACACCTGAATTGGAAATTTCAGAATCATTCTTCATCTTTTCTTTTTCTCCTATACCCATTTAATTTCTCATCCAGATTCTTTTCTGCATCCAAAGCATCAGTGTTTCATTTTGGGCTTTCATATGCCATTATGGCTACAGCCTTCTAATGGAACTCTCTGCTTGCAATCTACACAATCTAGTCCATTTACCAAATAGGCAACCAGAATCATCTTACTAATTGTGCCACACTCCTGCTTAAAGAAACCTCTTTAAAATAGAATCTAACTCGCTTTACTTGGAATGCAGTGAGCTTCATGTCTCCAATATACCTTTTGTAACCTAATTTCTCACTTCCAACACACATTAACAGTCTCAACTTTTTACCATTCCTCTTGCAATAGCAGATCCTTTCCTGATTTTATATCTGCCTAGGATGCCCTTTTCTCTACTCCTTCGACTAACGAATTATTACTCATAATTGCATTCATTTAGTATGCAACTCATGTGAACCAACCACTGTGCCATGGGAACCTAGTTCAGAACAAAACAGTCAGGTAAGGAACCCTCATGGCAGTTGTATTCCTGTGGAAGAAGCAAACAACAGAGAAGCAACTGAAATAGAGAATGTGATCTACGTAATAAAGGAAACGAGATGACACAAGAGAAACTTTAAAAGGAATGATCCAGGAAGGCCTTTTAACTTCCTCAAAAATGAGAAATTACTCTTAAAATCAGATCCTGAAGGATAAGAAGGAGCCAGCCATATGAAACATTGAGAGAAACGACCCCAAGCAGAGGTCACAGCCAGTGCAAAGGTACTGTGTGTATTATAACTCTACTAGACTGCAGGCACCACGCTCCTTGAAGAGAACTGTTTAATATAAATGTGTGTCTTTAGAATTTTCCTTAGTAACTAGTACTTGGTCATCAACTCAAAAAATCGTTGCTGAATTAAATAAATATTTAGAAGCAATTAAAAGAATTGTGGGTCTGGGGAATAAATGGGAAGAGCAGAGATGTTTCACTATAACAATAAGAATCTTAGTAGCCCCAAACCACTCAAGTTCCTCAACAGTACCCTATTATTTCCTTATTTCACTTTCTGGTATGTTCTGGTTAATGCTCCTGCACCTAACATGTTATTGTTGGTTTTAGTTCAAACCCCCAAATTCTGAAGGGCAAGTGTGTTCCAGGAGCTTTTACAAATATAGTAATATAATACATTTCTGATGTAAGGCAAGAATTATTTTAATTAAAACACACATACAGAGCCTCAGCACTTTTGACATACAGTTCCTTTCCCCTCCCCTAAGAGTTATGTTCTCCATTTCACCCCCAAGGGTCCTAACTCATCCATATGCTAAATTCATTCCATGATAGCTGGTTATAGATAGTCTGGCTACCATGTCAGCTACTTCAGCACAGCAACCATCCAATCAAACAGGGTTTGATGACAAAGCCATTATTCCTCTTTACAAAGTGAAAGTAAGGATACAAGGCAAATTAAGTTAATATAATTACAGGCATTTGAAACTCTTCCAATTTAAAAGGCCCAAAATAAAATGCCTCAAAAGAGTAAATTAAAAGGTACATATTCTTAATGTACACACAAATTAACAATTATCCAAGTAGTTCTACACTATGTACTGAAGCAGAATTTTCAAGATTACTAGCCAACCAAATGTTTTCTCTGCTACACTGACCTAAAGACTTACATTAGCAATATGCTGCTAAGATGATAAAAGTATTATTCATGTAGCTTTTTATCAGTTGTGACATATCAGATCCTTTACCTCAGGTTCTCCACCACTACCACTACCATTAAAAAAGAGCAAAGAACTGAGTTAAGAAATCTAGTGTACCAAGTTGGGGTTCAGGAAGGTCTAACAAACTGGTGACTGTGTCTTCAACATAGTTGTGCCTCCTACAACCACCCTAACCTGCCACCAGTAGAGATGCAGGGATGTGGTCGACCCATGAGCAATTGCGGGACGCTCATTACGACTTTACAAGGTTATAGACACATACAAGTAACTGGAGATACCAAGCTCACTGTAGCCATAAGAAAAAAAAGGCTTTGTGGCTCAACAAAATGAGTTGGCAAATTAAGAAGAATGACGTGTGGTTGTCCCACAAAGGCTTCAGATTCACTATGAATCTTAGCAAAGGTTCGAACAATGGACAGGTTCTATAAATGTTGAACACAGTCATAAACCAAATATCCATCTTCATATTTGCATTTTTATAACTGGCTTTACTATCTTCATATCATTAGGACAGTAACATCTGTCCCTGAAAAAGTGTGATTAAAGAACACTAGGGAAACATTAACAGTGTGTTAGATCTTTATCTCAATACAGGCAGGTTTTATTATGGACAATAGTATTGGTACCTTGGAGACCTGTTTTTCTAAAAATCCCCTAATACTGTGTGTACGCGTGTGTGTGCGTGAAATAGTCATGATCATTTCCTTGCTTAATTCAATATTTTTTAGATCTAGAATCCATAATGGCTACAGGAATAATCTATTCTGGCCAAGGTAGTTATTACTCAAATCAACAATATCAACTAGACTTTACTCTCTTTAAACAGAAAAACAAAAGCCACACATCTTAATACAAGAATATTTGCCAATTTTCTTGGGAGAGGTATATAAAAACCAACTAAAACAAATAAAAACAGAACATGGAAGAAGGAATTCCAAAACTTTACCCCTGAACATTTAAAGCAAAACATACTTTTTAATAACATATCCTACATAAATTTCTATAAGGCATATTTTATAAAAACATTACTGTAGTCAAAACCAAGACCTGGATATGAGCCAAAATAGGAAAAACAGTTTGCAATTCATTGTATTTAAACATAAATTTTTATTTTCTATTTAGCAGTTTCAAATGTCCATAAAACGGAAATATAACATTTGGACTTAACTTTAAAAACTTAGCCATTTCAATAGCAGCATAAACAAAGCTATACTTATCAAGTTATTCCCTTGATTAAGTAGCCTCAGTATTTAGTGTTACCCTTACCATAAACAAATAATTTTCCAATTTTATGCATTCTTGAGCCGCTGAACTACTGGAGTAGAGAAGCAGTTTCAGCTACCTCTAAAATTACAAGATAGCTTGTATGCAGAACATTCATAATGACACGGAAAACTCAAGATAAATGGCTTGACAATGACACGAAGTTTCGAGTTTACCATCATTTAAGGTTATACAAGTAAAAAACAGTGTCTTCTAAAGAAAGACTAATTCTGCTAAATGAAACCATTGGGGTCTATTGCTTTTATTCAGAAGTACCATACAGCTAAACAAGCAGTCAAGTCCACAGGGAAATAGCATTTCAATAGCTGCAACACAGTGCCAGACCAGGCTTTGTTGGTCTTCCTTTTCCAAGAAACAGAGATGTCTTTTTACTTACTCCATCTGCCATAAGTGATAACCAGATGTCTGTGCGACAATTCAAAATTAAAACAAAAGTGCTTTCCCACTCCCAAAACCTAACAGCAGAGAGAAGTCCAATAGTCAGTGATCACAAAGAATTTCAGTGCTTTAATAGAAAGCACCCAAATGAAAGAAAGCATTCAAGTGTCTAATGATTCACCTTTAATGTACTACCAAGCACCACTGCTACGAGCACCAGTTAATATTTTTTCAGCTAACTACATGCTGAACATTGTTTAAGTGCTTTACGTTTAATAACTTGCCCAAGACCATAATAAGCAGCATAGCCACCAGGCTGAACACAGGCAGCCTATAACCAGAGTCCATACTCTTAAGCTCTATACTAACCCTAATCCCGAAAAAGCATTAACTGATTTTTATCAAAACCATTCTGCCTCACAATAAAAATATTCGTAATTTATCAGGAAGAGGAAGGTTAACATCTGATTCTTTGGAACCATTTAATAAAAACAAATTTTCACTTCTTTTCAAATGGTGTGAGTTAAAAAACAAAATGAGTAAAAAAACCCCCCAAACACACCATGGACCAATGTCTATAGACAGACATCTGTGGTGCTAAATATAAAGAATAAAAGTCATCCACATATGTCCTGAGAAAACTGTGTCCTTAACGCACAGTGTGATTTTCAGTATTCTTTCTTAATGGATGAATATTGCATGGTCAAAGTCACAAATTTTTGTGCTGTATTTTTCAGTGAAATTTTAAAGTTTTATTATTGACTCCCATATGAAGGCTAATTTGAACCATCCTGGAATTCACCTTAGTGTGTTTTTGAAAACATTTTAATGGGACCCCAGTAGCATGCTTCCAATATAAAACAAGCCATTTAAACCAAATTCTGAATTTTATCACCTGTTCAGTTACAAGGTAAGTAAGACCGATGTACAATTTCTAATACACCCTGATTCCTTTCCACTAATGAAAACTTCTGGAATATTGCTTTTTCACAATTATACACACACACTCTCTCTTTTAAATAAGAGGTTGATTGTATCTGTGTGGCCTGGAAAGACCTCAGATATGTATATACTGTCACCATTTTGAATTTTCCCAAAGTGGGAGTCACATGAGAAGAGCAAACACTATATCTACCATGATTTTTATTGTCTGATGAGGTTCCTTTCATCCACTAGATTAACTCCTTCAAGTAAAAGAAAAAAAATCTATGTATCCTTCTATTAACATGTTAATCTTCAAAATACACATTCATCCATGACCTGAACATACAGAATGATGGCAACTCAGTCCTGAACATCAAGAAACTTTCAATTTAGCAAGAATGATGAAATCTGTACACCAGTAACTATCACATCAGGTAGTATGCAATAAAGGATTTAAAATTCAAATTTGCATCTGTCATATTTTGGTATCCATGTATGTTATTTCTTTACTATCTACAAGTGCACAAAAAATACCTGAAGAGAAACACCTTTCATTTAGCTTTGCACAGATGATGTGGCATCAGGCATATAAGAGGTACAATAAATGAGAGTATAAACTACAGGAAATCTTTATTAATTCAAATGTCACGATACAGCTAAATTTTCAAAGCACTACAAGTTTTGACTCAGAGACATTGTGGAAAACTACTATATTCTTTTAAAATAAATTTAAACTTCAATTGTTATAGCAATAATAATTTCATCACATGGTCTATGATGCAACAGAAGGAAATCAATCTCCAGGTTATTACCAGCCTCCTGCACCTAAAAACAACATTGATATCCACTCAACTAGATTATATACTCTTGGCTGATTTTTAAAATAACATGCCAAATACATTTTTAAAATAACATGCCAAATACATAAGAAATAACACTCCAAAAAAATTCAGCTGTATTTCATATGTGTTTGTCCTACTTTATAACAAATTCTGCACTATGTGTATACATCCACAAAAATTTTGATATGACATGAAGAAAAATCTGTGGAAATCACTTTGTCCCCTTGAATTTGGCAAAATGTAATTTCAGTTAAATATTCAGATGAAAAATGATCAGAAAAGAATGATGTTAGAAGTTTTTTAAAATAAGAATATGAAAATTTAAGGCTCAATTAAAAACACATAGCAGACTCTACTCTTTAAAAAAAGTGACCATGTCTATCTACTATTACATTATTACCACTTGGATTTCTAAAATACCTTTTATTTTAAAAGTTCAAATATTTTTACATGCCTTATTTCAAAAGTCTTGATTTTCAGCGTAAGGCTCTTACCTGTTGTATTGCACAACCAACATTTATTCAGAATGAATACAGAACATCTAACATGACCACTTCAATTCTTCAAATAAAGGGGAGGGATACAGAAGGAAAATGTAACAAAGTAATATTAATAAAAAGGATATTCAGGCCAAGGATGTATGCTGAAAACCCCCTGAGAAACAGGAATAATACAATAGAATAAAAACTCATTTTTGATTGGGACAAGATTAAGTAAGGAGAGGAAATAAGACAACACCAAATGTCAGTGTTGGAGCAGATAGCAAGGAAAGGAGAAATTGGATTGTTAATAAAGGTGGAAGGTAGAGTTTGACCCCCAGTCAAACATGGAAGGGATATATGCAACAGCAAATTAGCTCTAGGTGAAGTGAGTGTGATGGCAGCCCCGAGACTAAGGGAATTCACAATGTCGCATATGTACTATGAACATCTTGGGGCTCAACATTCAACAGCCTCCAGTGGGGTCACCTCCCAGCATATCTTTCACAGAAGAACAGTTACATGAAAAATTATGTTAACAGTTTTTGAGTCATTAACCTAAAGATGATATTGAGTTTTTCTTCTTAGAGTCTTAAAATGCAATTTTAAGTTTCCCAGTGTTTATACTTCCCATCTTTGTTAAAGGAAACTGCCCACCTCTTTGCATCTAAATCCCTTTAACAAGACACACTGAACCTCAATTCCATGAAAAAGCCTAAGTTAAAAACTATATTCTGGCATCAGTCAAAATAAAGAGCATACAGTAGATTACAGTTTCTGAGACTGACTTAGAGTACACAGAATATAAAAAGAGAAGGCTGAGGATAAAGATAACACCTTTTTGTTTAAGAGAAGCCAGGCTTAGCAAAAAAGGTGGGGGACAAACAGAAGCTGTGCTTGACATAATTGCTTCTGTAATATATCAGTTTTATTTTCATCTTTAATCTTCAATTTTATATAAAGAGTTGTGTTCCCATTGAACACAAAAATAGTATTACTGTAGCCTTTTTTAGTATGCCACAGGAAAACCTCATTTACTGACCTAGAATAGTTTTGAAATGTATAAAACCATTAAGTAGTGACGTAAGGCTTAAAGAGATAGCATACACCGATAAGTATTTAACTGGACAGATCAAACTAAGTAATTCTTTAAACAAATTAGTGATAAAAGCTCCTCGATTTGAATGAACTGCCATTTTCTCAAACTTTCAAAGAGACTGAAAATTATTCAGATCATAGCTGAACCTTCTCCTTATATTTCTTTTTCAGTTTCCCCAGGGAATCTGCCATTGTTTCTTCACACAAAAATTACACCAAGCTTCTTTTCTTTTCTTTTCTTGAGCCAATTTTAAGGCGCTGTTCTTAACCCTAAATACACAAGCCCACGCTGATTAACTGCCAGTGTCGCTTGGGAACTGCAGGTGACAGATGCAGTCAGAGAGCTCACAGATGTGGACTGGCTGCAGTCTAAGCCTTATTGCAACGAACACACTGACAGAACCCGCAGATGCACATCTCGACAAAAGAGAGTTTTAAAAATCATAATTCTCAATTAAATTTACTTTTAAGATTCTTACTGGCGCTTATCCCGACTCTTGTTCCTGCTCAGCTCTACGCACGATTCACTGTATCTTCCTCAGTTTCCAGATCCTTCTTCACATTTTTGGTTAATACAAATAATAATAAAATAAAGCAGGGCTTTTGGCATTGCCAGAACCAGGAACCAACGAAAGTGCTATTTGGGAGCCTTCCCGCCGCAGCAGAGGCTACTTAAGTTTTCTGGGAAGCAACGGAACCCTAGCATCTTTGAACGATCCCTCTTTTCCTGGGTGAGGGCTCCACAGAGACAGATGGAGAATCTCCCTTCTCTGGTCTTTCCCAGAGGTAGCTAACATGAAAAAGAAAACACCTCTTTCTTATCCTATACCCCGTTGGATAACACTCCCAGGCAGTGACGCCCCACCCCCACCCCGTTATCCCTAATAAGATCCCCACATACCGCCCTGTCCTCCTAAGAACTGGACCCTCCCTCGGCCCCCGGACCAATTTCTCCTACCCGAGCGCCTCTCTTCCAGTCATCCGCCACCGCACAACCCACCCGCAGCACGGCCCCCGCTCCGCACACGCCCGCCCTGCGCCCAGATGCCCAGCGCTCGGCACTCAGGCCGCCCGGCTGCCCACGTTCCCCCCGCCCAGGGTCGCCTACGGGGTTACCGTGGGAAAAGGTGGCGGTGGCAGAGGACGCGGCGGCAGCAGTGCTGCCGGTTGCGTCGGACGCGAAGGATAAGCTGGAGGGCAAGGATGATGATGAGGCGGGCGCGCTCCCCAGTCTCCATGGAACTCCCGCCCCGGCCCGTTGCTAAGGAGCCCCCGAGGCTCGGGCTCCGTCTTTCGGGCTTTGTTGTTCCGGGTACGGGGCGGCCGCCGCTTCCCGGCGACAATAAATAGAGAAGACGCGGGGGACGATAGAGATAACGCGCGGGGGCTAGAGCGTCGCCGGACAAGGAGCAATTGAATGCCTCGCTAGCCGCTCATTTCCGGCTCTCACTGCTCCCGTCACTTTCCCCGCCCTTTCCCCCACTTTCGCTTCCTCTTTCTTAGTCCGGAAGTCAGGCCCCTCCTGCACACGAGCTTGACGAGGTCGGGTAAGGGAGGGAGGCTCAGCTCTTGGGCTAGACTCTTGCTTGAGAGCCGCTTAAAAAAGGTTTCGAAAACAAATGCATTTCTTGTGCATTTTTAGCGGTTATCTAAACACGAATATGTAATTTCTGGAGTAAAGTATAATATAAGTGGACTTTTTCTTTTTCGAAACCTTAGAAATTTCTCATTAGCTCAATTTACAGAAGAGGTCCACCATTCAACATAATTAGCAAAGCTAGTCCTTAACTAAATTTATTTTCTGAGTCTAAGACATTTTTTTTATCTGAAAAAGTCCTTCGCTTTTCCAGTTAAAGGCGTTAATTTACAACGTCTCGAGAAAGCTCTCGAATTAAGGAATTATAATCCAAGTCCTAAAAAAGAGCGATAGGTATTGATAGACGACGAATGAACAGAGTAAGTAGGTAGGTAGGTTAGGTAGGTAGATAATTCTGGGAGCTTAGGTCACACTTCTGTTGCCTGTCGCTTTGAGATTCCTTACTCAACTTGGGTTTGCAGTCAGGACTCTGCCTTGGGAATCGGGAGGCACTTCAGTGGCTTCTACGCCGTGTAGTCAGATTCTGGGAGGATGGGCGGTGGAAGAGGGCGGCTTCAGGGTAGGACTGGGGCGCTAGGCGGAAGAAGCGGCAGCTCGGCCTCGCTGGTGTAAGGGCGCTCACATGGAAACTGGGTGCCTGGGGACTGAGACCCTTCAACGGCTCTGCGCCCAAGTAGCCCTGGAATGACCCGGGGAACCCCGAGGGGCGCACACTTCGTCAGTTTGAACCGCCGCGCTGTGGTCCGTGCGCGCCCTCGGGGCCCCTTGGGGCCGGTTGGCGGGGTGGGGGCGGGGGATGAGGGCGGGAGCGAGACTCGAGTAACCGCCCGGGAGTGCCAGGCAGTGAGGAACCCCGCGGCCCCCAAGGATCCCACTCCCAGGCCAGCATGGCCTCAGCTACTGTGCTCAGCTTGTCAGAAACCTCACCCTGGATGAGGTCGGTCAGTGGGCACGTCTGATTTAATGAAAGGCTACGAGGCGTGCTTATAGGTACCCACCTGTGATTGATGTGAATCGTGGATGAAAAATGGTAATGCCACTCTTCTTTTGAAAGAGACGACATGGGCTGACTTCTGGGGGATTTGGGAGTAGGAAACAATATGGGTAACCATTTCATTATTTAGGGGATCACCAAGGATGCCTCTTGATCTTTTGTTTCCCACTCATCGTTCAGAAGAATGAGCATTTAAAAGTTCTGTAGAATTATGGAATTTCCATTTTGTTTCAGTTTCTGTGCTAAATTATTTTTCAAATAATAGTTACAGCTTGTGTTGGGTATAATGAAGAGAATGAACAAGAAGCTGGGTTAGAAAGTAAAGTCTGTAGTAGTTGGAAGACGACTTTTAGGTCTCTATTAAAAGGGATTGGAGTGGAAGGGGGATGTACATGGTGTTCCAGGAAGAGGGAACAGGATATGCCAAGACTTAGCCGTGCTGGCATATTGGCTAGCATAGATGGGGCATTGTGATCAGAGCAAGAAGAGCCACATGAGATGAGGCTGGAGAGAAGCTAAATCCTTGAACCTTCAATGCCTTAGAGACCGCAGAAGGGTGTTTGGATTTTCTTCCAAGTGATAGAGGAAGTATCACATCTTCTAAAGTAAAATGGGTTAATGAAGATTTTCAGGATTTCTTCCAGCAACTTTTTTCTTCCAAGTGAAGGATTGTAACCTGTAGAGTTACTGATCTGATTTACCAAGGAAATGGAAGGAGAAAGGCTGTATTCCAGTGATTGATTACTGGTACTGCCATAAAGTCAACATTACAACAATGGCGACCAATTCTAAGGTCTTTATGAGGCATTCTTTCCAGGAGACCAGCAAGAAACCTGGTCCAAGAGTGGCAATTACTTTGGACTCCCTTTTGTCACAGATCAGTCAACAATTTGTCTCACTATAATAGTTCCTCATTCTGGAATTGGATTTGGTTTTGCTGCAAACATCATTCTTCATAGACTTATTGAATGTTTATACACCATCAGAGCCCATACACCCACTTTTCTGGCTTCTGTGATTGGTTGGGAAGAGGGTATATGACTAGTCAGGTTAAAGAGTGTCCTACCCCAGGGTGAGGTGCATCTGGGGAAAAAAAGTTTCCTTTTCTGGTAGTGAAACTGAGAGCAGCAGGCTGGTGTATCCTCTTCTGCATGGAACAGGATGATACCAGGAGGTAACAGCTGACATGGAGAGAGAAGCACAGAAGATGGAGAGAAAGGAGAAGCAAGTGTAAAACTCCCTGCATGGAAAGGATCATTGGTATAAAAAAAATCAATTCTTAAATATACCTATAAATTTAATATTCTGATTGATAGCTAATGATAATTTTTAATGAAATCAAATCAGATTTTAACTTAAATCTGAAAAAAGGCAAGAGCATAACAGACATTTTTGCAAAAGGATACTAAACTGCCAGATATAAAAACATTAAAAGGCAATAATACAGTAAAGAGCTGTATTAGGGATGGACAAAAATATGAGTGGAAAAAACAATACAGATCATGTATTTAAAGGAATCTAGTGAATGATAAAGGTGGCATTTCACCTCTGTTGGAAGAGGGTAAACAATGGTATTGAGACAGTTGGCTATGCACTTGAAAAATATATATGGATAGACCTTTTATTTCATAAAAATAATTCCACATGGATTAAATATCTCTACTGTCTCTGATTTTAGCTCCATTTTGGAAGTGTTCTTATGACATTTGTCAAATGTATGGGTTTGAAAGATCCTTAGCTCTGTTGGGTTATATCATCAAATCTCTATCCGTACGTTTATTTATAAATGACTGTATAACCTTTTCTGCACAAATGATGCATAAACACATTTTTTTGTAGAAATTCAGACAACACAAACATACACAAAATGTAGTCTCCATTAATTCCCCTTGTGCCATCCCTCTCCCCGCCTCGGAATTAACACTCTAGGGTGACATCTATTTTATATAATTCAGAAATTCTCCATTGTTCTGGTGTTCTGGTAGCGCCCCGACTCATTTTTAGTTCTGCTATGAATTAACTTTTTTGTTTGTATTTCTTCTAATTTAATTGAATTTTGAAAGGTTAAGGAAGAAAATATGTGTTTTTAGATCTCCTTAAACAAAAGTTCAACTGATCATTTGATAAATAACTTCAACTCACAACTAAAATAAAATTATTTGGAAATTTATAAAATAAAAAAATGGATCTTATTCTCTAGAGACAAGGAAATTATTTCTACTTTGGAAATTTTATCATGCATACTTGGCAACTCAGTTAAGTTGGGGGAGTGGGATGAAGGTTGATTCAGGAAGTGTCCTTAGACTTATGTTGTTTGAAAGAAGAGTTAAGGTGTGATTAATTTTAGATGTCTTTGAGTTGTTAAATAAGATTAGAGAAATGCAAATAAAACCATGAGATACTGCTGTACAGCTATTGGAATGGCTAAAATTATTTTTAAAATGATCATACAAAGTGTTAACAAGGATGTGAATGAAATGGATCTCATACACTGCTGGTGGGAATAAAAATGGTTAAACCACTTTAGAAAACCATTTGGTAGTATGTTAAATATTAAAATTCTACCTACCATATGATTCGGCCATTCTGCTCCTAGGAATGAAAGCATATGTTTATACAAAGACTTGAACACAAATATTCATAGCAGTTTTTTGTGTTAACAGCCCAAAACAAGAAGCAATCCAAATATCTATCAGCAGGTGGAGAAATAAACAAATGGTGGCATCTTCATAAAATGGAGCACTGCTCAGAAATAAAAAAGAATTAAATATCGATATAGGCAATAATAGCATTGATGAATCTCAAAATAATTACACTGAGTGAAAAAGTCAGGTAAAACAAAGCACTGTATGATTTCATTTATATAAAATTCCAGGAAATACAAACTAATGAATAGTTACAGAAAGCAGATCACTGGTTCCCTAGGGGTGAGGAAGAGGGGTGAGCAATATCTGCTATTCGTTGGGTACCTAGTTTGTGCCGGAAATTGCTCAACATGTTACATTCATAATCACAATCCTATGTTAGTATATCTCTATGATGAGGAGGAAAAAGTTTTAAAAGTTGGAAAAAGGTTTAGATTGAGTAACCTGCTCAAGTGATGGAACAGTTTGAACTTGCTTTGTCTGATTCACATTTTGTTATACTGTCTCCAAATAAATCTTGAAAGTATAATATTTTCTCTGTAACAGATAATTTGTCCAAAGAAAAATACCTGGATACTTTCAACGATAAGCATTATCGGACTAGGATAGCATCTCTTGTTTAAAAGTGTATTCACCTCATATGGATGAAATATGTGCAACATGATCAAGGCTTTCTCTCCTGAACAATGCTGCAGAAGACATTTTAAATTCTCTGTCTCCCCTTTTGTAAACACCATAGATAAAAAGCAGGTAGCCGGCTGCTGTTTTTCCGTTAATTTACTTTTTCTTCAGAGGAATTACAATATTTATTGATTATGTATTGGTCCTCCCGTCCCGCCTCCGAAACTGCCTTGATGGGTGGTTTTGTATTTCTCCTTTAAGAAACTATTATAGTTACTTCCATTAGAAGTCGATTCTTTCTAGTTTTCCTCTGAAATTTTTATATATAAGGATTGACTTTAGCACATTTTATACATAAGGATTGATTTTAGCACATTTTCTAGGGGATGGAAATTAAACACTTATCACCAGTGTGTTCCAGCTCATAACTTCCTTCACAATCTTCCTTAATTTCTTTTGTTCTGAAGACCCTCAACCGTTCACGAGGTTTGCTGGGCTTGTTTTCTTGTCTTCTATTTTGAAATGCTGGGAACACCTTCACTTCATGCTCTCCTTCACTACTTTACTACTCTGCCTGTGCTTGTTCAGCTTGGTGAAGGTTTTATTCTACCATCCTCTTCCCACAATCTTAGTAGAGGCAGGTTCAGTGTCAAGTCAGCTTTGGAATCATAAGTTAGAGCTGGAAGGGACTTTAGGGATCAATTTGGTTTTATAAATAAGGAAACAAAGGCCCACAATCCTCTTCCTACTAGTTTCCTCCAGAACCAGTTTTTGCATCAGTTGGCTTCTTCTGAAACTCAGCACTCGTTCATTAACGATGAGAATCTCTGCTGTGAAAATACAAAGAGGTAATGAGAAACAAGGCTGCCATCATGTGGATGATACTAGAATGGAAAGGAGCATTTTATGCAAAGAAGTGTGAGAACTGGGGAAATTAGGCAAGATGAATTTCTATTAATTAGAACAGCCATTACCAACTTTTGTAATGGTCATTTAAGGAGATTTACAAGAACAGGAAGTCCTCTTTAGGCTACATCAGGAACTCCTGGCACAGATGTTAGACATAACTGTGGAACTGCCTGAGGTCTCAGGAATATATTACAACTGATGTCCATGGGTTGAGGCATCTTACCCAAGGCTGTTAGGAATATATTTTTCATCTTAAGAATAGGCCCAGCTATGCAAAATTTTATAAAATTGAATTAAAATAACAGTATTCTTAAAATTCTCTCTATCTACCTTTTTCAGATATTTTTGGCATGAAGGTCATATAAATAATTTAATAGGACTTAATTTAATAAATGATAATGAGGCAAACATTTAAATATTAAATATTTATATTTTCTTTCTTTAGTTATGTAAGTTCTGCCCTAGTTTAGCATCACAGAAATGTGCACTGAGATCTATTTTTGGTTGAACATGAATTGGAGGCCCAAGGGCACTCACTGCTTGGGTTGCATAGAGGTCCCCCTGTGGGTATGATGCTTCCAGCAAACAGACACAGGCTAAGAAGCAAGACCATGAAAAATAAGTCTGCCAAAAATATTTACTCTATCAGCTGCTCTCCTCATCCTAGACAATTGCAAATTGCTCATGTCAAGTTTCTGCAGGTCTGCCCTACCTCACCTGGAATTAATGAGAATGGGCAAGGGGCACCTATCAGTAACTCTTTCCCTGCTAATCTAACAGGGTTAATAATAGGCTGCTCCCTGTAAAACAGCTTAACATTCTTAAAGGAGCCTAATAATCTCAAAAAAGCAATCTCCCTTATTAATCAAAAGCACCTGAAAAATATATTAACCTCATTTTATATTTTTAAAACTTAAAAATTGAGAACATTTGAAATAAAGTGTACAATAGGGCGACTGGATGGCCTCATGGGATGGTCATGAATTTGAGCTCTCAAGTCAGACCTATTTGGATTATAATCCCAGTGCCAGCACTTAGGGAATAACTTTGGTCTAGTTATTTAACCTCTCTAGTCTTCAGTTTCCTCATCTGAAAAAATGGCTCTAGTAATTCCTACCCACTGGGTTGTGGCCAGAATTACACAGAAAAAGACATGCACAGCACTTAGCACAGTGATAACACTTAGCCAGTGCTCTGTAAACGGTAGGCTGATAGAATCCTCCAGCAGTGAAGATGTGTGTACAGCTAGACTCTAAGTGTGCTCATAAGGAAGCTATCAAATTTCATAGAGAAAATTCTAACTTTTGCATTTTTAGGCATTTATTAAAATGTGTCATCCAAAAAGTAACATTTGATTTCCAGCAAGATTTCTCAAAGGCCTTAGCTGAGGCACCACATTTTTAGCCTAGTCCTGGAATTTCTTAGCACATCACACACACGCATGCACACACACACACACACACACACACACACGCACAGTGTTGGCAAGAAAATCAGGCTGAGTTAGTGAACAGAACACCTATTTTCTAATAAGGTGGTCTCAGATTCAAATTTTTATACCCATTACTTTCTCTGTGTTCTTAAGCTTCAATTTCCTCATACATTAAAATAAAAAATAGTAGCAAGTACTCTATAACATAATGCATATTATCCTACATCAGGGAGATAATGTATGTAAACATCTATTCTACAGCAAGTCTCCATAATGTTTTTTTGTTCCCTGGGGACTCTTTGATGATGGTGGTGGTGTCTAGAGAAATCCTGGGATTTAGGTGCTTGGGAAGTTGATTTACAAACCCATTTTGTCTGCCAAATTGAACAATAAAAATGCAAGATAATGGTTTTGGCAGTGTTCCAGTTATCAATGCATTGCCTCTCAGCTCTAAATCCACTGTTCTGGAGCTGAATTTTATAAGCATCTCTCATTTGCAGTTGGCACAATGTTAAGCTTTGTCAGTAGAGGGAGCTGAAAGGCCACTGCAAGTAAAAAGGGCTCCTCTTTCTGGTTCACCTATTGTCCTTCCAGCAGCCTCCTTCGGGGGGCCAGCTTCTGCTGGCCACACTCCTGCAGTATGTGTGTCATCTGGAAGTGTCTGGTGGCGAACAGAACACAGCATTTTCCAGTGGGGACCTCTACCCAGGGTCTCCTCTAGTGGCACCACTTGTGGATGGCTTTCTCTTGCAAAATTCCCAGAGGCCAAATTCCCAGTGAGTCCCAGCCAGGGGTCCTAGTTTTCCAGCTTCTGCCTGCCTCAATCCCAAGAGAGTTTTCACAGCATACTAGTCCCTGCTCAATTTCCTTGCTTGCCAGCCTCTGCTCAGGCAAGCTGTGGACCAGTTCTGGCCCAGAATAACCTGGGATCTTCTCCGTACAGTGAACTTCTCCAGTAAGGCCTGAATCCGATCTAGCCTTGCTAAGGGATCCTCTTTCCCAAGTTTGTTCCCTCCTTGGATGTATCTCTCAGCCAGGGTTCTCCCCTTCTAGTTAATCCTCTGCTGTAGTTAACAACCTTTAAATAACACTTTCCTTGTTCAGATTTCTATATGGTTTCTGCCCTCTAACTGATTGTCAAGGTTGATTCTTCATCCATCCTTTGTGAAAACCCGATGAACTCTCTTCTATCATAAAATTACCTTGTGACAAAATTTTTTCTGTCTCTCATATCTTCCTGAGAAGTTTTGAGTATAGAATAGAGATTTTGCTTCTTTATGCTAATTATGTACCTTTTGTCAATCCATTCTTGGCTCAGATATATAAATTTTACTAAACAGTCAAACCAATATTGATGGGAACCTACAAATGTTATGCCACTTCCAGTTATTAGCTGATTTGTTCAGGCTGATTTGTACCATTCTAGAATCTGCCTTACTTACACTTCAGCTCATACATCCAAGCTGAGATGTTTGGGAAAGGCTTCATGGAGGAGGTGGCATTCAGCTGGACTTTGAAGAAATGATAAGATTTCACAAAACTGAAATATAGCCATAATCATGGAAATATTTCAAACAAGTAAAAGGTACAGGGGCATACCTGTTTACCTGGAACAAATATTAAAAATTTCAAACAAGTAAAAGGTACAGGGGCATACCTGTTTACCTGGAACAAATATTAAATATTAAATATGAAAGAGTAGGAATAGAGTTGGGAAGAAGGTAGAATAAGATCTCGAAAGGCCTTGAATGCTAGGCAAGGAAACATGGAGAGATACTACTTTTTCAGGAAGATTTGGTATCAGTGTAGTATAGATTGAATTGGAACATGTTTCTAAGACTGAATCAAAGACACTAATGAGAAACTATTATAATAACCAAGATATGAGGCAATCTAGACCTATAATAGAGCAATGGCGGATAGGGGATATGAAAAGGTAAAAATAGATGTATAAAAATTATATCAAGGAAGAATACACTGGAGACCGAATGGGTGAATATAAGAGAGGAAGTCTTGATGGTTCTAGGTGCCCAGTTTGTGTGTGGCAATAGAAATGGGGTAATAGGGAGGAAGAGTGTTAATTTTTCAACCCACCTGGAGTATGCTGTGAGGAAAAGAAAGTCCCTATAATAAATATAACTGTTATGCTGATGTTTTTCTAAACACTTTGTTTGTTTGTTTATCCATTCTCCTATTGCCTCTTTTCTTCTATTTGCCTCTTTAAAAAGTATTCAGTAGAGAAAGTTCTTATTTCCCCAAATGAAAATTTGACAAGTCATAACTTTTTGTTGTACTAATTGTTAGATAGTTCTAAGTGTCATAGGGTCTCAATTCAGTGATTAGAATGTCCATTCCAAGATATTAATAGAAATTATGGACTATTTTATATGTTAAACCTTAACTCCCCAGCACAAGCCTACCTGAGGCTGAAAGTGAAAAAGTGCCACGTAGTTGACCTCATCTCGTCTCTCCTCCCCCACTTTTTTTCTATTCTTCTTACCCTAGCTCTGCCACTTTCTGCCCCCCACGAGTTGAAACAGGAAGGAGTGGGTCCAGAGACTCACAAGGGGAAGGGAAAGATTTTAAAAGAACAGGGTGTCATTACAGTGTACTTTGGGCCTGGCAGTTTAGAGTCAGCCTTTTATGGGCACTGTCCTTTATCCCAGGCAGACACATCTCTACTTCTGGAGGCCGCTTGAGGCTCTGTCTGTGGATTTTAACCTACTGCTTGGGTCTTTCTGCCTCTCCAGGCGGTCTGCTTGGACTGGGCATACAGTGACCTCATGTCTGCTCTCTCTGTCCTATGGGGAACAAGCTCTGAGCATACAGATTCCACTTTTGGCTCAGCCACAAAGGCAGTTAACCTCTAAGATCTCAAGAGGGAACCACCCCCATGTCACCCCAAAATAACATACAGAGTTCTCTGAATAACCCTAGGGAAACTCCACCACCCCATAAGATGGCGGACTCCTCCTTTCCCCTTAGGACTGGGGTGGGATGGAGCTCACACCTTAGCCCCATACCACATACAACGTCTTCTCCTAGGATCAGTGATTCAATATTTTCTAACTCAGTGTTTACAGCGGCTTTATAGAACATAACTATCACAAATAAGAATTGAGTGTACTAACAGATGCCCTAGGGTTTATTCTGTATAGTCTTCTTTCATTGTGTAGGAGCAATACTATTTCCTTGTTAATCAAGACAAATCACTCCAACCTCTTTGCCTGTTGATTCAGAGGAATTGGGACATGAAAGTAGCTGGATGAAAGTCTTAACTTCCAGTTTAATGTAATTGTTGTGTCTCCTGGTGGAACCATTCCTCCTTTTAGAACTAAGACCAGCAGAGCTGAAGGTCATCGGGACAGGTAGCAAAAATTTTGATAACTAATCACTAGGGGTAATACTGTGTGAAGCCATTCCCATTTTCTCCCGTTGATTTCTATACATGCAAATCCTGGTGATTGGAGGCATGACATGTATTGAATGATGATTTAAAGTGTATACAGCCTCTTGGAAGACATTGCCCCAGCCTGGCAAGGTATTGCCACTTAGCTAGTGCTGTAACTGAGTCTTCAAAAGGCCATTCCACCATTCTATCAAGCTAATTACTTCAGGATGGTGGGAAATATGGTAAGACCAGCAATTTCCATGAGCATAAGCCCATTAATGCACTTCATTTGCTGTAAAGTGAGTTTTTTGATCAGAAGCAGTACTGAGTGGAATCCCATGGTAGCAGATAAAACATTCATTCTGTAGGCCTACTCTTGGGCACAGACTGAATCTTCTGTCCACAGGTGGAATTTCTTCTTTATCCAGAAAACTTCCGCTCTGCTTTTAAGGTCTTTCAACTTATTGAATCAGGCCCACCCAGGATTTCCAGACAATCTCTTTTATTTACAGTTAATTGATTATAGATTTTAATTATATCCACAAAATATCTTTACAACAAATTAGTGACTGATTGAATAACTGGGACTCTAGGCTAGCTGAGTTGACATTTCAAAGAGACCATCAGACTATGCGATATAATATATTCATATGTTCCAGAGATTAGAAGGTGAACATCTTTGGAGACCATTATTCTGTCTACTACATATGGATAATGCAAGGCAGGATAAAAATTAAAAATAAGTGAAAGGAAATATAACAAAAGGATAATGGGAGTAAAAAAGCTAAGATGAATTTTGTGGTGGAATCAGGGCTCCAAATTGGCTGCATGATGCTGCATATTTGCTATGATCTTTTATTTACAATTTGCATATGATCTTTCAAGCGTCCCTGAAAGGGAGACACATTTTATCATTCATAATATTAAGAAGACAAACAAACTGGTTGGCAGGAAAAGCACAAACATACCTGGTATTCTGGAACATTAGTGAAATTGGTAAGTGTATCCTGTTAGTTTCTCAACAACACCCTTAGAATAAATGCAGTAGCAAGGGATAGAACTCTATTTTATGTGTTTATATGTAACCAGAGCAGTTGAGTAAATGCAGTCCTACCCACAATTTGATGTGGTCCACAACTAGTTCTCTGCTGCTCCACCATACAATCAAGGGCAGGTTTTAGAGTATTTGACAGTTGGGATGGATTGTGTATGCTTTTGGCTATTCTCTCTATACATTGATTATCTCAACTGAAATTTACATAGTATACTACTTTGTGTTGTCATTTAAGTGAAAAAAAATTGCTTTAACACTAAGCTGTTATAAATAAGAACTTGGATATGAATACATTACTAAATAGAATCCACCTTTGTCACACAAATAATAGTTCAGAAACGGGTCCAAGTATATGTGAGAATTGCATATGTGATAAAGTTCACATTTCAAATGAATTGGTAAGGAATAATTATTTAATAAATTATTTTGGGACAAATGACTATTCAATTGGAAAAATAAATTAGATTTCTTCTTTATATTATACTCAGATAAATTCCAAGTGGAACCAAGATTTTAACATAAAAAGCTATAAAGGTAATAGACATATTTTAGAAAATATTTTAACAATAATCCTATGGTAAGAAAAGCCTTCTTAAGAACTTGCTGAGGTTATTCTATATCCTTACTTATTTTGTGTCTAGTTGTTCTAACAGCTGTTGAGTGAGGGGTGTTGTTTACTCTATCATTGTGGATTTGTCTCTTCTTTCAGTTCTATCTCTTTTTGCTTCACATATTTTTTAGCTCAGTTGTTTGGTGCAGACACATTTAAGATTGTTATATTTTCTTGATGGATTTATTTATGATATTAATGATCCTCTCTGTGGTAATTTTCTTTGCTCCAAAATCTGTTTTTTATGATACTAATGTAGTCACTCCTGCTTCATTTGTTTGTGTAATATATCTTTTTCCATTCTTTTATTTTCAACCTTCCAATATTTTTGAAGTGAATTTCATGTAGACAGCATGGAGTTGGGTTATGTTTTTATGTCCACTCTGGCAATCTCTGTCTTTTAGACAGAGATATTTAGATCATTTAGATTTAATGTAATTATTAATATGTTAGGACATAGGTCTGCTATTTTGTTTTTTTGTTTGTTCTGTTTTCTGTTTTTGTTTTTCATGCCTTCCTGTGGGATACTCGAATATTTTTAGAATTTCATTTTTTATCTATAGTGTTTTCAGTGTATCTCTTTATATAAGTTTATCAGTGCTTTTTCTAGGCATTACCTTGTATATACATAACATATCACAACTACTAGTGTCATCATTTTACCAGTTCAAGTGATGTGTAGAAATCTTACCTCTCTTTATGTTCATTTACTCTCTCCCACTTATAATATAATTGTCTGTCTTAAATATTTCCTTTGCATACATTTAGAACCACAT
>NW_011888805.1:12247264-12265954 GCF_000151845.1 Pteropus vampyrus
TTTCATATCTTCTTTCTCTTCCTTTTCTTGCTCTTCTTCTTCTCTCTCTTCATCTGTCTCCTTCTTCCTCTTCTTGGTTGAAACTTCCTATTTTTTTGCTGAGGCTTTATATTTCATCATTTGTTTCAAGTGTGTTTGTAATTTCTCATTAAAGTAATAATTCTAACATCTCTGTTCTCTCTAGCATCTGTTGATTTGCTTTTTAACAAAATACTTTTTTTGAGCGGTTTTAGCTTTGGATCAAAATTGAAAGGAAGGTACAGAGATTTTTAAATACCCCTTTCCCCTGCATATATAGTCTCTTCCATTATAAATACCACACACCAGAGTGATATATTTATTACAGTTGATGAACCTACATCGTTATCATCCACATTAGGGTTCACATTAGGGTTCCCTCTTGGTATTGTACACTCTATGAGTTTGGACAAATGGGTAATGACATGTATCCACCATTACAGTATCATACAGAGTATTTTCACTGCCCTAAACATCCTCTGTGCTCCTCTTATTTATCCCTCCACTGCCTACCCTAACCCCTGGCAACTACTGCAGTTATATGTAGCCATAACTTCTTAAAAAGCAAGCTGAAAAATAAGATTTATAGTATGTTCTAATTTTTTATACAAAAATTGTCTAGTGAAGCTTTTCCTGTTGCTCAGAATTGACAGCTAAGGTTATAAGCTGTGGACAAAGTGGTATCAACTATTCTATTCTATAGTGACACCCTCCAAGGAAGCTTAAACATTTGTGGCTGATATTGCTGTTAGGGCGTATGAACAACTGGGCAGATTAGCTCTGCTGCCTCCAATCATTATCCCAGTGAACACTGCCTTCCTCCAACCTCAGCCATTACCCCAGTGCTCCTTACAGTTCTATAAACAGAAGACCTGGGAATAACGGTAGGGTAGGAAAAGTCCCTGGAATCAAATGCTATTTATTGGCTTATGTGGAAGCTCTGCTTATTCTCTACTGACTTCCCATGGAAAAAGAAAGGGAGATGCTTACCCCTTTCCACAAATTAGGTAAGGGAAGGAAGGTCAGGATAATTGCTCACAGACATTGAGAGTACCTAAAAACTATAAGCCTGACATCTTGTTCCCCAAAGGAATTTTTGGGATTTCAGCTTAAACAGTTAATTCATTAAGCTGCCTGTGTACCTTCATGAACAGGGGGAAACAGAACTGGAGGTAGAATGCAGACAGATAAGAGCTAATGACAAGGTGAGAAGAATGCCATTGGCAAGAAAGCATGGGCTGAAGGGATTGGGAAAGCTAGACATGAAGATGTAAGACAAACTGCACTTCAGGCAACTGTGCTTCACAGCATCCTCTCCCTGTCCTAGGCACCCCCCTCTATAAAAGAGCCTCTCTGCAGAAGAACTTACTCTTGAGCCCAAATGAGAAGATATATTTGTACTCTTGCCAAACATAGAGGAGAGTCATGGCAAGTGGGCCGTCAGAAAAGGAGCATCCTCTCTCACCCTCCCTTTGAACCTCAACCACCAAAGAAATAAGTTCTTGAATAAGGTAGAGGAATAGATATGCCAGATTACTTCCCTTCACTCTGACTCATATCAATGACTGAGTGGTGTAACCAAGGAGCAAATCCACTGCAGATCCATAGAGCCATGTGCCAGAACTAGTGGAGAAGGCAAGACTTGCATCAGCTATGAGACCTGAGTTGTAAACTGAATTTGCATTTTAATAACAAAGTGTTGGAAATGCTGTGGTATCTGCTTGAGATATCATTAGGGATCTGCTCCCCACTAAGAAAAGAAGATTCAACGTAGCACAGTAACGGTAGAAAAGTGAAACTTGTTTATGTTTCTATCTCTGTGAAGTTAAAACTGTTAGTCAACATGTGACATGCACATATGTGTATGTATGTATACATACATATTCGTACATGTGTATATATGTTAGTCTATATGTATATATTTTCTCTAAGCAAAGAAGCTGTTTGGAAGGACCAGCTTTTCGTTTTTAACAATGGTCACAAACTAGCATGTATAAAGTTGGAATATGATAATTCATAAATGTTTAATCTGGGAAATAAAGAGGTTTCCTTTATAACCAATGGATCTGTACATTGTAAGTTCCAGCCAGATAAGAACATGTTCATAAGTTTCGTAAAAGTGAAAAAGTCTTCACCAATAGATTAGAATCAATCTTTCATATTTGTACCCCACACATCCCAGTGCAGAGTCCCCACCATCTTGATTAGGAAGCTGTGGTCTCTTGCTTAGTAAGGTCCCAGGGGTATGAGCCTGTATACGGTCATCTTCAGTGTCAGAATCTCTGGAGAACTGGTTGGCAGGGGGCAAGAGCTAGGTTGAAGCATGGAGGCTGTCCTCTCGAGGTAATCAGAAGGTTGGTCTCTGACCCCCTTTAGCCAGTGTCAGCTGCCCTCTCCTTCTGGCTCGGTTGACAGTCGTTGCTCTTCTACTGGAACCAGCTTCTTTGAGACAGCTGTCTCCCTCCCTCACATGGGTTTCTGCTCCCTTCTCTGCTGATCTTGGGATAGTTTCCTGGTGTTCTTTCCATGCTAAATATTGGAAATCTGCTTCCGGTGACTTGCTCCTAAAAATGGGGTTCTTACAACACCGTAATTTGCTCTCCTGGGAAACTGTTCTTTCTGTCCTCAGTGGCTCATTCAGTGGATGGTTATGCCCAGTTTCTCATTCTCCTTGGAGCTCTCTTCAATATCCACGCCCTATTGTGCAGTTTAGGCCACTGCATTCCACTCTTTCACGCAAGGTGATGGTTTTCTTTTGGTTTTCTCTGTCCTCCCTCCATTCCAGATTACTCTGGGGACCTGCAGGTTATCAGGTTTGTACATCTCTTAACTCCAATTGTGAACAGAATTCAAATTATTTCTCACAGGACTTTTGAGCTCCATGAAAACTAAGGGGTGTGGCTGGTCATCTGTTCTACATGTCCCTCAATGTTTCATAACAGTAAAGTTAAGAAACAATGTGACCAGACCATTTAGGAAACCTCTAGGGGGTGGTGATGCCTAACTCCAATTGACTGCATAGCTCAACAGCTACCTAACCCAAATGCTACAGGGAGAAATAATTTATCTTTTAGAGTAATCTTTGAGCAATTCTAGGGGCAGAAACTCTAAACATCTCAATAAAATCCATATAAATAAATAAGTAAAGTTGCCAACATGTGGTTTACAAGCAACCTGGAAAAATAACAAGATGTCTTTGACAAAGATTTAGAAGAATAATGTTAAGTGTTCATGAAGATTTGTTGTAATATGCTTTCTTATACACTGCTGGTGAGATTTTGAATGGGTATAGCCTTCCTATAATACAACTTTGCAATATATAAAGGAATCATTTCTAAAAATCTATCCAAAGAATAATCTGGGAGGTAATAATCGGGATGTATAAGGATGTTCAATGCAGTATTATTTATCACTGGAAAAATTAGAAATGACTTAAAAGTCCAAAAATGAATTATGGTTTATGCATAAATGAAAAATTCTCCATCATTAAAAATCACTTTTCTAAAAATTTGTTTGATGTGGCAGAAAGTTTGTAATATTAAGTGACAAAAAGTAGAATATAAACTGCATATACAATTTTGTTGTTTATTAATCTATCTGTCTAAAAGTAAATCTATTTCTAAATGTTTTAAAATAATCATATTATTTTTATTATCAGAAAAAAGTTAACAAAATTTGTTGTAATTCAGCAACAACCTGTTTCTGGGATTCCTGGTTTGGCATACAGAAACCTGTGAGGCATGCAAAGTAGAATTCTGTTTTTAAAGGATCTTAAAGATGGAACAGAAAGGCACAAACTGGAACAAATTTACTCCCTCTCCCAACATTGCACAGTTGTAATAGTTTTTATTTTTTCCTGTTGTCCTTCAACCTTTGCCCAAGAACAAATGTTATTTTTTTTTTAAAAAAAAGATCATAAGTTGATCCCAAAGAGATGATGGTATGAATTAGTGGTGAAGACAGAAACACATTCATCTCATTCTCTTTATCTGCTGAATGTTTCGAATTCTCTAAGAGAAAAAAATAAAAGAAACAAACAAAAAAACAGTTACATTTAAAATTTGGTCCAAGTAATGATTGACGAAATTGCTGGTGGGGTGTAAAAGGAGAATGTATGAAGAGCCTAAAATTGGTTATGCTCATTGGCCCAGAATTCTACTTCTGGAAGATGCAGGCAAAGACCCAAGATGGGCATCATGGCCTAAAGTGAAATGATAACAAAGTCGAGCACAATCTAAATATCTAAAAATCAAGGAATGGTTAGGTAGGCTGTGGGTGGGATAAATAAAATATGGTAAAAATATTAATTCTTTTGAAGATTTACTAAGTCTTCAGAGAGTGCCATGCCCTTGGGTCATCACCTTCTTTTTGCTTTCCCAGCCATTGGTAGAGACAAGCTCCAGATCAGGGTCAGAATGGTAACTAAATAGATGTGAACTTACCATTTACTTTTGAATTTTCTCTAAATATGATGTAACTTGTAGAAAAGGAAATTATTCTAATGAGAGTCTTAGAAGAAATTTCATGTTCTTCTTGGTTCTGATAAGGCTAGCAGAGGTTCCAAAACTTGTCGTGGTATCAACAATTTCTGGGACATTCAGCAACATCCAGTTGATACCGGGTGGGCATTTATCTGGCCAAATACCAGTAGTCTGGCTCAAAAACCACAGGATGTTTTCTCTAGAGTCATGACTTTTTTTTTTTTTTTTAATGCTAGAAGGAACTTTAAAAATCTCACTAGTGAAGAAACCAAGGCACAGTTAGATTAAACAATTAGTTCAGGGTCAGAGCAACTTGGGGGCACAGTTCCCAAAGCTCAGGCTTATCTATGAGCTTTTGAAAATATCACTTTCTAAAACTTTTATTCTAATAAATTAGAATGCACCTAATATAAAATATTGAGAAAGATAGTGAAATTTAGTAGTATATAATCTGTGAGTTGATTTATAAGATTCAAAAGAGAAGAAAAAGCAAAGGACAGATTTGGGAGACAAAAAGTTTGGGAAATTTATAAATTGTTTGAGGGGAAGGCTCCTGAGATGATGCAGGAAGCTTAGCAAGTGAGAAATTAAAAGCTAAGCTCAGCTATCACATGGTTGACTCTGATGATCTGTCACTCATAGTTTTGGTGTTAATTTTCCAGTAGCAAAGATAAGTTTCACCTATCATAACCTAAAATCTTTTTCTTAAGACCAAGAGCAGGCAGGCATTTGCAAAGTGGCTGGCTATTTCAGTGTAGCAGAATCATGGCTCACCATATTTACTCCATCTGGAAGTGTCTCAAGATCCAATTTTAGCCTTAGGAAAATAAAAACCTGCAGGACGACCACCTTAGATGTATAAAGGAAGCTTTTGAAATCACTTCCCCAGATATTTGCCCACTACTGGGAGATAGGTTAGTCTGGGGTAGAGACAGCTGGGAGCGCTCCATGCTGGGCTAGCATTGTGAATAGCATGCTGAGGTGCCTGTAGACATAGAGGCTTGAGTGTGCCAGGGGCAACCAGCATGTCCTGGTAGCCCACCTTTCTGGAAACTGGCACAGTTGGTGCTTTTCAGAACACAAGGTTGCCCTATCCTTCCAGGTCCTTGCAGAGGTGAGATTCTGCAACTACGGGGGAGAAAGACCAAAGCTGGAGGTCAGTGTGGAAGGTGTTGTCTTACTCACCTATTTCCAGTGTATAAGGTCCTGCATACAGTAGATACTCAGTGATGCATAGAATGAAATGAATTACTGTATATCATCATTCTAAGATGCATTTTTTCCCCACATTTACACATTTCTAAAATTGGGATGCATTTTAACATTGGCCCGTTCTTTTGAATTATCTATATTGTTGGTATTACCCATGCTGAGTTTAATTGTCACTAAAAATGTCTTTATAAAGATTATACTCTGAGCATTGGAAAAAATCTGTTATATAAATAATTTATATATGAAGTGTTATATAAATAATTAATAGAAAATGTTTTTCTGTTATCCACAAAAAGGCATGGAAATAGAAAGATAGTGTATAGGAACAAAGGCATTTGTCACTGAAGGAATATCTATAATTCTGTATTTTATTACAAAATAACATCCAAGTGCTCTACAGAAGGTAAGAAAAGAAGTAAACCATAAGTAGATGACCATGTTACATTTTGTTATTGAGATACATGCAAAGACTTGCCTGTCATATGCTGTATTAGTTTCCTGTGACTGCCATGATAAATGACCACATACTTGGTGCCTTAGCAAAACAGAAACTTATTTTTTCTTCGTTGTGGCCGGAAGTTCAACATTAGTTTCACTGGGTCAAAATCAAGGTTTAGGTATGGCCCTATTCTCTTTGAGGATTCTAGAAGAGAATCCATAACTTGCTTCTTTCAGCCTC
Source organism: Pteropus vampyrus (assembly GCF_000151845.1). NCBI lineage: Eukaryota > Metazoa > Chordata > Mammalia > Chiroptera > Pteropodidae > Pteropus > Pteropus vampyrus. The sequence goes on from NW_011888805.1 coordinate 12,253,655, forward strand.
TGGTGAGTGTATTACTCTTATCTCTACCTCTGTCTTCACATCACTTTTCCTTTTCTGTGTGTCAAATATCCCTCTCCCTTTCTTGTATTAAGACATTTGTAATGGCATTAATACAAGAATGCCACAGAAATATGCACGGATAATCTCTCCATCTCACCATCCATAACTTAATAACATCTGCAAGAACCCTTTTTCCAAATCAGGTAACATTCAGTTTTCAGGGATTAAGATCTGATACCTTCCGTCTACCATTCAGCCCATTACACACGTCAAGTAACACAACTAGAGTCAGAAAAACCTACAAATTTCTAAGAGTAGGTGAAGGAAAGGTTAGTGTAACTAATTTATGTTGATATTTCCTTTATGTTTCTTCTCACAAAATCAGGAAAGGGAAGCGCTGAAGCCTGCAGAACAGGTATCAGTGACTTGGAAGAAAATCACGTTGACAATAGAGGAGAATTCTTCTAAGAGGAGTCTTTTAGAAGATTAAGAACTCTTCTTAATCAGAGGAGAAAACTGGGTAATAAATCACTAGACGTTGACAATTTACAGTAAAAAATGATTCAGAAGGGTTAGACTCTCAATATGAAGAACTTTTAGTAAAACCTTAATATGGCAAATTAATTTTAAAAATGGTCCCGAATCTCTATATTCCTCTGTATTCATGTTTTATTCAATGTGACTTTGCAGCTTCTCCCACCAAGAGGTGGACTCTATTTCCCCAGCCCTTGAATATAGGATGTCTGTGTGACTAGCATTAGCCAATAGAATACAGCTGGAGTGATGTTATACCAGTTCTGAACCTAGCTCCAAGAGACCGTCTGAGTTTCTGTTCCTTCCTTAGTCTCCCTGAGAACAAGTACAAGCTAGCCTACTGGATGATGACAGCTATGTGGATTAGTCACCTTCATCACTCCAGCCAATAGACATCCAGCCACCAGACATGAGTGAGGCCACTCTTGACTAGCTAGCTCTCAGACAAATCACTAGCCAACCACAGATACAAGTCCAGTGAGAACAGCAGGGCCTGACCCAGATCAGCAGAACTGCCCAATTGACCTGCAGACTCATGAGCAATAACAAGTGCTTATTCTTTTAAGCCATTGGGTTCTGAGGTGATTTATTATATGACAAAAATTAACTGATACATGATGGTGGAAAATCACCAGATTTTAATGATACAGTGAATAACTAATTCAGAATGAGTTGGACTCTGAAAATAAAAACAGTTTTGGGGATATTTTAGCTAATTTGTTTTCCTTATAATTTCAATTTTTTTTGTGTCCTAAATGGTCATACAGAATAAAAACATACTTATAAATAAGTCTAAAGGAGATCTTTAAATAAGTATAAAATAAAATTTTATTTTATTTTTTTAAAAAAGGCATCACATCATACTTTTATTGGAAGCATTTCTTTCTTTTTAGGATTATACCTGTCCTTAATTTCTTTATCCTGGGAATTCCCCTATGTTCAAGACAGGAGAGCATTTTGGTTTCAATGAAATATAATAATTCTGTACTCAGCTTTCAGCCACTTATTCACTATGTAACTTTTCATGATTTACTTCCCCTCTCTGAGTTTCATTTACTTATGGAAAAGTAAGGATGATAATATCTCCTGGTTAGGGTTGTTTTGAAGAAGAAATATAGTAGTGTATATGAATGTGCTCTGTGTAATGCCAATGGATGAAGAAAATTAAGAAAAATCAATCTCTGCTGGTATTTCTTAAACTTACCCAATAATAACATTTTAGTGGCTAAAAAGTAGTGGCGATATTTTCAATAAAATTGTTGTATCCCATAAAGTAGATTACTTAGGTTATATGAATTTGTTTTCTTGTTGTTACCTCTACCATTTCTCCCTATCATAGACATAATAAGACCTGTGAATGTGACCCTTTCCCAAACACATGTTGCTCACCATTGGTGTAGCAGAATAAAATCAGGTGGGTCCAAATGCAGAAGACCCAGACTTGATGGCAATAGATTGCATTTGTAGCAAACAGATTTGAGATTCTTTTTGCATCCAGAGCCTCCATCTCAAAAAACCTGTCCCAGCCAGCAGCCAATCTGTCTATCCATCCCCAGCCAACCCACAGATGATAGGACAAGAGGCATCCAACTGACCTGGAGAATATAATCAGAGCCTCCTAGAACACATTCATAATTGTCCCTATCTTGAGAATTCAAATTAAGAGATGCCGAGGCTAAAATTTTGGATAGGGGAGTCGGCAACTGAACGTTCTTGTAGAACTAGGTCTGTAATTAGCAACCTAACAAACCCACTCCATATGAAATAGAAAGTTTAGGAGGAGTAGAAAGTGATTCAGCACAGAAAATCAGATTGCAGAGCAGAAAACGCAGAAGATTGGCAGAGGTAAGGGCCCAGAGAACTCTAGAAAAGAAAGAGGGAGTTTTACTCCTGACTTTCAGTTTCCTAACAGTTTCTCTAGTGTTTATTTTCTGCCTGGAGATGTCAGCCCGAATCCTTGGACTATCTTTACAATGCCTTATTCCCCCTTTTTATTTGAGCCATTTTGAAGGAATTTTTGTTTCTTGTAACAAAATGACCCTTGCTGGTTTGAAAAATTTCCCTGGGTTTAGAGATATCTTGGATTTCTTTTTAGTCCTTGGTGAGGAAAGAAAGAGTGCTCATAAAAAAAAAAAAAAAAAAAAAAAAAGGTAGAGGAAGGAGCTATTGAGTGGGTAAAGAGTGCCTGAAAGAGATTAGAGGGCAGCAGAAGATGGTGGTAATTCACGTGAAATACAAAAGAAGAAAAAATATTCTAATGAGATTCATTAGCAAATGATCCCAGAAATCAAACAGAAGAGCTTAGGGACGACTGCTCCGGACAATGGTAAGAATGCTGAAGGGAGACACGTCGTTTTGAAAGACAGCGTTTAACATGAACACTTTCCTGAGATGTAGTGCTAAAAAAACAAACCACGTGTGGTGAGAACCATTGTTTCAGGTTAATTCCCCTTAACAGAACTGATGGTGATTTTTTCATTACAGATTTATTTTTACTATAGAATAACAGTCCATTAGTAAATTCTAAAATTAAAATTAGACAATATATTTGAACCAGCAAGTGGTTATAGCAATGCAACATGAACTTACCTAGCAGACAGAGGTACCTCCGAGAAGCTTATTATAAAGTTTTATGCATGTGTTCTTCTTAAGTACTTACTAAGTGACTGTCACTGTGCTAGGTGCTGGGGAAAGCAAGGTGAACTAGCGAGACACGGTCCCTGCTCTCATAGAGCGGATAGAAATTGATAAAAACAAACTAAACAGAAAGAAAAATAAAAGAATGATGAGGTGATAAGTGCTGAAGAACAGGAGTGGGATTCCATTGCAAATAGGGTGGTAAGGGCTCACTAAAGAAAGATGGGACCTGAATGAAAATCTGTTTTTAATCACACTCAAGAACTCTGAGAACATTCTAAAAACGGTTATTCTCCTCGCCCTTTCCACCCCTTTCTCCTCCTTCTACCTTGAGAGATCTTAAGCCTAGTCCTCCGGGTTAGTTAATCCTTCCGAAAGCGTGCGGAAGGATGGACCAGCGGAGCCAGCACAGATCTAAAAACCGAAGGTGCGAGGAGCCAAGACGCCAGGCGGAAGCCAGACGGCCTCTCAAGAACGCCGTGGGCACCACGCGAGTTTCCAAGGGCATAGGCAGCATTTGGAGGACAGGATGCAAAGCTAAGAAAGGAAATTCGGCTCGCCAGCTGCGTGGGGCCTGCGAATCTCCTCCCTGATGGTGCGGAGTCGTAACCTTAGAACTTTCCCGTGCTGGCGTCTCTGAGAGCAGGGCGGGTTGGCAGCCACACATTCAATGGAAAGGACAGGAGGACCCAGGAGGCTGTGTTCGCTGGGGCTCAGACCTCGAAGCCTCCTTCCTTCTCCCGCCTACTTCCACAGACTCTTCAGTGGGGAGGGGAGAGGAAGTGAGCAGAAAAGCCTCAGAGGAGTCCTTCCCTATTCTGCTTCTCTGCTCAGGTCCCTCCCCTGCCCATCCGCTCCACCCTGTGCTCTCCATACGCTCTTTCACCCCGCGCTCACTTCCACTCCCCTGCCTCTGCACCCCAAGTCCAGGCCGACTTCCCAGGAGCCTGACACACAGGAACTCGAACCAGAACGAACGCACCTGCTTCCACTTGGTTGAAGGGGAAATATTTGCCGGCCTGGACCGAGGGACCCTCTGCACCACCAAGAAGTCGCAAGGGGCGTGAGTCTCGGGTGCCCAGATTTCTCTCCCTTTTAGGCGTCGCAACCGAGCCAACAGCAGCAGGGGCCTAACCCACCCAGCTCTTTTATTCCTCTCCTGATGACTGAAATTTGACTTTGAGCACGGAAGATGAGCACACACATGTCCACACATTCAGGTAGCACAAATCTTTTATTTTTCGAGGACAAGTGGTTTGATTTCCCCAATTCTCATTTAAGTATTAAGAACACAGCACGTGCTATTGTGAAGTGAATAGAAAAGTAAGTGAAACTTGAGCCCAGAACATGGAGCCTCTTAATTTTTTCCCCAAATATTTTATTTCCTTCTGCATTAACTTCTTTTGTTTCTCTAATAAGACAGATCCCCACCCCCGCAAAAAAAAAAAAAAAAAGTGATTCTCAAAGTTTAATCCCTGGAACAATAGCATCGCCTTCGCTTGGGTACTTGTTAGAAATGTAAATCTGGGGCCCCACCCCAGATCTCTTGAATCTGGAACCTGGGTGGATGGAGTCCAACTATCTACTGCCACCAGCCGTCCGGGTGATTCTGATACAAACTAAAGAACCACTGGCTTATAAGCTTCCTTGGGCAGTGTTCCCCACTCACCACTAGATGTAACCAGCAGGTACTGGGTACTGGACCTTGCTTACCACTTCTCTTTTTAGAAAGAAGTCTCCAGTGTGACAGAAAACCAGCTAGACGCACAATGAATTACTTGTAAAAAAGTCGTACACGCGAAGAGAGAGAGAGAGAGAGAGAGAGAGAGAGAAAGAGAGAGAGAGAGAGACTTTCCCTTCCCCAGCCACAGTCGTTTCAGTATTTGCCCACTCCTCCTGAGAACTTGCAGGCACACACTTATTTGAAACACTTCATTCTCCTTCTGAAAGCACCTTCCAAGATAATTTTCACAATCAAGAGGTCACAGACAGGACACTCCCTATCCCTCACCCCTAACTATATTGACTTGTGGCAACTGGGGTTCCTCTTTTCTTCTCAAGCAGCTGCTAGCCTCCTATTCCAATCCAGACACATCGAGTGCCTGGGCTGGGCACCGGTAGGCTGGAGCTTGTGCCCTGCTGGGACAGACAGACTTCTGGAAAACAACAGACACAGAAGAGCGTGGTGGGTGTAGGGGTGCTGATGACTTGGTTTAAGAGTAAGGTCCATGGGGAAGGAAAGATGGGTGCGGAGGTACTGATGATTTGGTTTAAGAGTAAGGTCCATGGGGAAGGAAAGATGTTCAGACTGTGGCTGCGTTTGTGGAAAGGTATGGGGTCGTCTGGTTTTCATGTTCATGGGGTTAGTGGTAGCCACAAGCCAGTAATTCCCACTGTGTTGCTTCTTGCTCCTTTTTGTGGAGCAGAGAGTGGAGCAGAGAGTGCGCCCAGGCTAGGAGGCTGAGGGCCCTGTGGGCAGGGCTTCCCAGCAGCCAGACACCAGTGTAGCCCTTGGATTTGCTGGTGCCAAGGCTCGATTTTTGCTCTCTGAATTTTTCTGGATTCAAGATTTCCAAGAAATCACATATGTGGAAAGCTCTGGACAAATTTGGAGAACATTGGGGGAGGGTAAACGTGGGGGGAGAGAGAAGGAGAGAGAGAGAAGAAATTGTGATGATAAACATTGCATTCAAGAGCGGTGTTTTGATTCGTGAGAGACCATCGCCTGTGCATTACAAGCATACACCCTTTTGAGCTTCCTGCCTGAGACACTTTCAGGTCAGGCCTAGCAGAGACAGCTCACCACACACAACTTGATAAAAGTAACCAATATTTGCACGGATCTTTTCTTTTACAAATCAATTGCACAAATATAATCTTATTTGAGTCCCACTAAGTCTTTGTGAGGCAAAAGACAAAAAGTGTATGATTATTATGGTGATTATTATTATCACCTTTCTCTCCATCTGCAGAGATGAGAAAACAGGATCCAGGCCCTTTTAGGAAAAAGCTGGACACAGAAATAGGGCTTACTCTACGTGTTCCACATGCATAGCCTCATGCCTTAGGCTTAAAACACAGCTTTCAAATTATAGGTAGATGGCAGGAGGAATTTAAAAAAGAAATTCGTTTGCAGTTTGTGGTGGTCAGAGAATGAGCAAGAAGAAGTTTCTTCCATATGGGGCCGCCTGCATCGGGCGCTCAGAATTTTGAGCATTTGGTTTGTAAAAACGTGAGTGAGAGCTTGAAAATTTACTGAACTGAAACACAATAAATTGAATCATGCTGAGACTCATCTCTGCCTAGAACTCCTGATCAGTGAAGGCCAGGGCAATGACCCTCTTACAGGAGTGACAGAGAGAACACGAGAATCTGGGGAATAAAGAGGTGGCCAGAGATTGAAATGCACTCTTGAAGGTCAAGTGTTGGGGTGTGGGTGTGGTAGAGTAGACTGACATCCTGAGAAGTCCTCTGATGTGCCTAGGACAGACAGGTAGATGAAGAGCCACTGAAGTTCCCCTGAAGTTCCCAGCCCTTGGAGAATGAATTGCACTTGTAAAGTGGTAACTGTCACTGGCAGAGAATAACCCTGTTTTAGACAAGCTCCTTCCTTGAGGGACAAGGTGAGGGCTCCACTCCCTACAACGCCTTTGGGTTTATTTGGAGATAAGCACGGGAAAGGGGTGGTGGTGGGGGACAGATCTTACTCCAGGTACCAAACAGCCGAGGAAAAGGAAAGAGATGGAGAGAGAGAGGAAGGAAGGAAAGAAGGAAGGAAAGAAGGAAGGAAGGAAGGAAGGAAGGAAGGAAGGAAGGAAGGAAGGAAGGAAGGAAGGAAGAAAGGAAGAAAGAAAAGAAAAGGAAGGAAGGAAGGAAGGAAGGAAGGAAGGAAGGAAGGAAGGAAGAAAAGAAAAGGAAGGAAGGAAGGAAGGAAGGAAGGAAGGAGGGAAGGAAAGAAGGAAGGAAGGAAAAGAAAGAGAGAGAGACAGAGACGAAAGAAAGAAAGAAAGAAAGAAAAAAGAAAGAAAGAAAGAAAGAAAAAGAAAAAGAGAAAAAGAAAAAATGAAGCGGAAGTTTCAAGGGTCTCTGCGAGGAATAACAGTATAAATAATCGAAGACGTCTTGTAAACACTGCGGTCATAACCCCGAACATTAAACAGCCCCGGTGGCATCTGGCGCTTCGGCCGCCGCGGGCTGCGCAGGGGCAGCGAGGGAACCCGGTCCCAGGCTCTTCGGCCTCGCCTCTCTGTTTATCTCAACTTAATCTTCCCCAACTAGCTGTTCCGTAGCCTGGAAGATGTTTAAATTAAAACCCAGTCCGCCGGAAGTCGTGGCGGGTTGCAGAATGCACTGGCTAACCTTAACCTTAACAGACAGCTACGTTGCTATAATTAATTAATTAATAATAAGAAACACATAACGTATGTTGCAGCACTTTGAAAATCAAAAAATACGTTCTAAGGATTATGAAATTTACATTTTCCATAGTTCCCATTATTTCTTCACTGGTTTGCAGCCACAGGTTGTTTGGGTTCACGTCCATGCCTGGAGAGTTATAAAACGCGGAGTTTACCTTCCTGTTCATGTCAGCAGTTATGCTGTGGAATACATGAAAACCGGATTTTCCTTTTCTGATGTGCTTTATTCTCTTGAACTGTGTTTGTAATTGTTAATAACTTCAATCCTGCCCTGTCTTTGTTTACAGGTGCATTATTTCTAATTGTCTCGAAAGTAACCTGCAAACCTGAGACCAGAGGGTTTTTTTTTTTTAATGTGTCAGTGCAAAATATGATCTGCACCTTCATAGTTGAATTCGTATTTAATTTTTTTCTATCCCTGGAAGTTTGGATTGAGGTTCGAAGAACCACTTTTATTATCAAACTTCCCCATAGTGCTCCACTTTTCTATTTCAAACAAAACTTTTAAAAATCACACCAATCTCAGGGCTTTTAGCAATATAAAGAAAGATTTATTTTCGAAAGTAGCAAAATTTGTTTGAAAAAAATATATATCTTTAAGTGAATTACTTTATAAATGTGACTGTCAAAGTCAGCTATTCTATGATCTACGTTTTACAACATATTGTACAAAAGATACACGTTGATAGGCTCTTATTATCTATTCATATATTTATAATTACATATTGCACTTGGACCAGCAAGGCTCGCAGAGTCATTCACGGTAGAAGTTAATAAAGTTAAATAGACGGGAATCTTTGTAAGTACAATTGATCTCCTCTGGTTTGGAAACGAATCTCCTCGTCGCTGTAAAGTGTTCTCGCGGGGTGGGCAGGGAGAGGAGCTTTGCAGGGAGAAGCAGAGACAGAGCAGGGAGGGCGGGGGTCGCCTTCCCGGGGCCCGCTCCCCCCCCGGGAGCGCGCCTTTCCCAGACTCGCACCTCCAAGGTCAGGACGCCGTGGTTCCACATAAGCGGCTGGCGGTCACCACTTCTTTCAGGTCACTCTCGGGCTTCCCGGCCACCATAAAGGGCCAAGTCTGCGGGAGAAAAGGGGGTGGAGGAGGTAAGTGGCGGTGGAGGAAGGAGGGGAGGGGTGGGCTCCCGGATTGAGACCAAAGGAGAGGGCGCACTGTGGGCAAGCAGTGAGTTGGATAGACCCGTTATATCTGCAATTAACTCGGTGTTCCAGTGAGCCTCGTGTCTGGATAAAGCAAAAAGTAACGTTGGCGCTAAGTCACTCTTCGTATGGTACAGCAAAGAGGGGATTACTTCTTGGGTTCGAAGTGAAACCCAAGAGACGAGGCCCTTGGAAAGCCCAATGTGGCTCGTGTAGTGGCACAGCCCAGAGGAAGATGCCACGGTGAAACTGAGCAGGGAAACCCAGAAGGACCTCTGGCCACGTGGACACCGGATTTGAGGCAAAGCGCCCTCTTAAGCCCCTCTTTTGAGGTCGTGGTTGAGTTTCCCGAACGTCTCGCTTTTATCCCCATTTATTTCCCTGCTGCCAACTTTCGTTTCCTCCATCACAAATGAAGGCTTTGAAAACAGTTTCTAAATTAATCGCTACTCCCTAAGGAAAAAAACAATGATGCTAACAAAAGAATATACATGCGTATTTTATTAAGATCGTCTTCTTACTGGGCTGAGCAAGTGTAACTTTCTCTTCCCCTCTTCGTGATATTTTATAATAAAGCTCACTTAAGTTTCTTACTCAAAGATGAAGGCAGCATCAATTGTAAATGAAGGAACTACTTTCTTTGAGTCATAGATTTTAAAAATGCTATTTACTCATCTCATTCGAAAAATAAACTTAATTGGAGGAAAAATTATTTTTCATGACAAAATGTGGTTTTGCATCCCCTCCCCCAATTCCTGAAACTAGCTCAGTGAGAAGACAATTCAAACCTTCAAACCTCTCTCACTTCTGCTGGCCGATAAGACGACTTTTAAGAGGAAAACCTGTCTTTCTTATCATATATAAACAGAGGTGTTAGTAAGTTGTTTTTCTTTAGAGCCTGGAAGTTTTAACATTAAATCAAATGAAAAAGGAATTAAATATATTTCTTAAACAGTTAAATGCATTTAAGAAGAATAGTAGGCTTAATGAGCATTACTTTTAAGCTAAAAAATAAAAAGTTCTTAAATTGGGATGAAAGCGACTTTTTAATATTATCAATTACACTAATACTCGTGAGAATGTACTAATTATGCTGATATTTGCTAGAACTTCTGGGATTTAAAAATGTCAATCTGTCTATAGGAAAAGTGCAGAATATTTAAGTAGTTGGGGACTTATATGACAATTATGGGGGGCATGAATGTGTCCATATCTAATGGTCCTATATCTATATGGGAAAGAAGCAGAGTGGGGTGTTTTTATTTACAAGAATTAGAGGAAAAAATCAAGTTCTACTCTTTCGCTAAAAGAAGAGTGAAGAGATTGATAAAATGCCTTCTTGCCGCGCAGCATCTTGTCAGTGATCCCCGTCCTGCACCAACCCCTCCACTCCAGCCCTCATGGCGCGGGTGCAGGGGATCCTCCTTTTTGCCAGCTCAGTACACTTGCAAACTCCTAATTGGGCTGCCACGTCAAACGCTCGTATAAATCATCCCAGCTCTGGCCTCCTGTAGAGCAGAGAGAGAGGGCGGCGTGGGGATCTCCTGCAACGGTCCCCAGAGGCGCTGGGCTGGTGGTGGCCGAGGTGCGTAAGTCCCAGCCGGGCGCGCGCACTCACGTACCGCGGGAGGACTGCGGGCGAGCTGGGCGGGGGCGCCCGCACCGTCGCAGCCGCACGGGAGAACTTACCAGGTTGACCGGGTGGATGTAACCGTTCTCGTACTTGTCGTTAGCCAGAATCTGCCTCAAGTGGGCGATGTAGCTTGACGCCAGCCTGAGCGTGTCCAGCTTGGAGAGCTTGGTGTCCGGGGGGACCCAGGGCAGAGTGGTCTTGAGCCTGGAGAAGGCCTTGCTCAGCACCCGCATCCGGGCCCGCTCGCGCGCGTTGGCCGCGTTGCGCTGGACTTGCTTTCCCTCCTGGCTGACCCCGCTCAAGGGGCTCTTCTTGGTGGGCGCCTTCCTCCTCTTGCCCAGGCCGCCACGGCCCTTCTGGGGAGATCCAGTCTCGCAGTTGGAGCTCTCCTCGGTGCTCTCGTTGGAAGTCATGAAGTCCTTGCTCGAGTCCATTTTCAGCCCGTCGCAGTCCAGCATCTCCACCTCTTGAAGGTCCTCCACATCGCTGAGGGAGCCGGTGGACATGTTTGCGTGAGAGGAAGAGAGAGAGAGGGAAGGGAGAGAGGAGAAAGAACAGAGAGAGAAAGAGACCCCGTAACCAATGGGTCCCCCAAGTGTGCAGTGCGGAGCAGCCACCTCGTGTTGGGAGTTGGAGTTGGGGTTCTGGTTGGGTTTCACACCGCTTTCCCCTTCGCAGAGTTGTGAGAAGGAACCGCCAGAGCTTCTTAAGGAAGGAAACCGATGCTCGGTTTCCCCACCCCCGTAGTCGTGGCCGTAGAGGAGTGTGAGAGAGCGCTGAGGAATTTGGTGGACACTAGGAATTTATCTAGGGAATAGAGAGGCGGATCCTTGCAGCCCAGGGGAGGGGCCTGCCAGGCCCCAGCAGGGCTATTAGACCCCTTTCCCCAACGAAGGGAAACTCGCACGCCCAGGCCTTGATTCCAACTTGTAATGTAAATCAACTCAACTGCAACACTTAAATACCGGTCACCTTCTTCCACTTCAGGCCTGGCCAAGGAGGAGCAGGCCCCACCCACAGCCCCTCTCCCGGGCCCATCTCCTAAGGCCCGCTTTCCCTCTTAAGAGTTCATAGATGGTTGTCTGTAGAGAACTTTAGGAAAACGACCAGATCCTTTCGCTCTTTTTGGGCCTTCCACCCATAAACCTTACAAACTCTTCCCCTGGCTTCCCTTCCCCCCAAGAAAACACCAATTAAAATCCAGGCAGAGATCAACTTACTCCCTACAAGACCATGCCAACACCCATGGCTTTACCAAGATATCTTCCCATATTAACTGGAGTAAATTAAGAAAAGAAGTACTTCATAGAATCTTTAGGGCGAAGGCAGAGAAAGTACCAAAAACTCCACCTGCACTTGGTTGCTTTAAAGATATCAAGCAACTGCCTCTGTGTACACAATACATCACCATTGCACACCCAGACACAATCACACACAGGTTAGTGGGAGTGGGGAGGATGAGATAAAGTAATGAATTGTATGGGGAAGCATTTCTTTAATTGATAATATTTGCTTAATGGAATTAAAACTTTCCCTTAATTTTTTTTTCTAGAAATGCATTTAAATCTATCTTAAGAATCTTAGTTGCTCTCAGACATCACTTTGCCTGGGACTTCTTATTTTTATGTCTTTGCTACCTCTTTGCTACCAGGGTTCCTCATGTGAAGCTGCCATTACAAAGCATTAAGAAGTATTGTCCCTTTGAAAAAGATTCTTTTCCATTCCTAAGCCCAGCTTGAACCATCACTTTTCCTGGAGAAAAAGAAAATCTGGGGAGTAAGTAGGAAAGCAAAGGGAATGAGACCAAGCGATTGAATGCAACTGATGAGATAAATTAGAAAGACTGAATGCAAGACTCTCTCTTAGTAGTTCTCCAGGTTTTCTTTCCTTGCAATTAGGCATTGAAGATGAGAGGGTGAAG
>NW_011888805.1:12266004-12281305 GCF_000151845.1 Pteropus vampyrus
TGTCTGTAGAGAGCTTTAGGAAAACGACCAGATCCTTTCGCTCTTTTTGGGCCTTCCACCCATAAACCTTACAAACTCTTCCCCTGGCTTCCCTTCCCCCCAAGAAAACACCAATTAAAATCCAGGCAGAGATCAACTTACTCCCTACAAGACCATGCCAACACCCATGGCTTTACCAAGATATCTTCCCATATTAACTGGAGTAAATTAAGAAAAGAAGTACTTCATAGAATCTTTAGGGCGAAGGCAGAGAAAGTACCAAAAACTCCACCTGCACTTGGTTGCTTTAAAGATATCAAGCAACTGCCTCTGTGTACACAATACATCACCATTGCACACCCAGACACAATCACACACAGGTTAGTGGGAGTGGGGAGGATGAGATAAAGTAATGAATTGTATGGGGAAGCATTTCTTTAATTGATAATATTTGCTTAATGGAATTAAAACTTTCCCTTAATTTTTTTTCTAGAAATGCATTTAAATCTATCTTAAGAATCTTAGTTGCTCTCAGACATCACTTTGCCTGGGACTTCTTATTTTTATGTCTTTGCTACCTCTTTGCTACCAGGGTTCTTCATGTGAAGCTGCCATTACAAAGCATTAAGAAGTATTGTCCCTTTGAAAAAGATTCTTTTCCATTCCTAAGCCCAGCTTGAACCATCACTTTTCCTGGAGAAAAAGAAAATCTGGGGAGTAAGTAGGAAAGCAAAGGGAATGAGACCAAGCGATTGAATGCAACTGATGAGATAAATTAGAAAGACTGAATGCAAGACTCTCTCTTAGTAGTTCTCCAGGTTTTCTTTCCTTGCAATTAGGCATTGAAGATGAGAGGGTGAAGCAAAGTGTAGGAGTGGCATTTGAGATTTTGGCTGGGAGCCTGTACCCCCTCGCCTACATTAAGATATCATATCTCTAATCCTGGGCTCAGCTGGGAATTCACTAACCTCTAACGTTTTGTTTTGTTAACAGGCACTTGTTTGCTTTCCCCCTATGCTGTAAACTAAACAGATTGTCAGCAAATCAGCCTTTATTAATGAATTAGTGAGAACCGCACCCCGCCTTCACCACCATAATATCTTTGCTCAGGATTCAAAATTTGTTAATCACCAGTGTAGAGATTTATGAGCTCTCTTATTTTCTGTTGTTTGTGCAGGTGGAGATTTAAATGACCATATCCACCACCAAGATTTATTGCAAGAGTGATTGATGTTATAAACCAGGAAAAGGACTCTTCCCACAGCATGGATGACAGAAATATCAAGTTGAAGTTGCCTTTGTCCTCATGCACAAATGATCCAGCACTGAAAAGCAGAAAACATAATAATTTAATCTAAGATCCAAGACAGCATTAAGAAAACACCCAGCAGGCCTGTTAAACTTTTCCCCACTGATTCCCAAACTAGTTTTCTTTGATTTGCTCTTCCTTTCCTCAGTCTTGGTAAGACATAAAAGTTAAAGTTATTTTTAGACTAAAAGAGCTATAAATGGGCATTGGCCAATACTTTGCGAAACACGTGTGTGTGTGTGTGTGTGTGTGTGTGTGTGTGTGTGTGTGTGTGTGTAGCTACTGAGACATCTGCAAAATAATCATAAATAATTTATTCATTTTGACTCTGGAATGGGATTATAATTAAGAATCAGAACTATGGTTTTACCACATTCCAGGCTATTAAGCAGTAAAGATTTTGTTACTTGGAGCCACTCTTTTTTGAGGAAAGGGGGTGCTTGTTTTTCTGCTACACTTTAGCTGGTAGGCTGCTCAGGCTGTTTGGGGATAATAACAATCATAGTAATACATACCACTGAATAGATTTCTGCTGTCTGTCTACTTTTTCAAGATCTGAAACTTAAAGCTAAATTTCTGGCAAGGAGTAAAACTAGCTTCACACTATAAGCTGATTTTTGTGCTTAGCGATTATTATTATTACTACTACTATGACTATTATTTTTTTAGATAAGCAAGAATTAAGTCCACTTTTTGCAGTGATACTTTTAGGCTAGGAAGGGCTAGTGGGTTGATAATGAACTTTGGGGTATTTGTAAAAATTGTCTAAGAGATGGCTACCAGTTTGGGAGTAAGAAGTGAAGAAGGCTGTTATTTAGCTATCTTGATGTGAAGTCTTGAAGAAAGAAGATTGATATAAATAATACTTTTCTTCTCTTGATATTTTGTGTCTATCTCTGCTAATAACACTACAGGGCCAATGGGTGGGGGAGATGACTTATTGTTGGATTCTACTGAGAAAAGCAGTGAAGCTGTAACTTAAGCTGTGCCAATTCTCCCAAAATATAAACTATATTCTGTGAGAAGAGAAGCACTTTTAAGAAACTATATTAACTCTTTCAGAAACAAGAGAAATGCTTTAAACATTACTGTTTCAAAGCACTACATAGAAAACGTGGTTTGAAAGCATAAGGTAGTTACTAGAAGTTCTCACCATTTTTTAAGAGAACATTCATGCCCCAGAGACATCTGGCCAATTTGCTACACACTTCTAACAATTTGTTTTGCAAGAAAGTCTATCTTTGAAAGATTTCAGTGCAAAGAAAAATTTATCTCCAAAAGTTATAAAATGAAGATTAAGCATGGAATGTATCCTTGAACTTAAATCCTGGTTTATCAACTGATAAATGTTCAGGAAGTTCAAATTTGATTCCATTGTACTTGGATGGAATAATTTGCTTCCTTTTTTATGAGAAGGAAAACATTATAGGCTTCGTTTGAACTGATTTCATGTGTCATCTCATTTTTTTTCCCCAGGAAGAAAACTATATCTTTAAATTCAAATTTTAATCCTTTTCTCATACTACCCATTATTTGGCCAGGAGGCACACAGGCTGGCAAATTGGCAAAACTGTCAATTCTCACCTTTGTTTTCTTCTTCTAATTAATACCTCCAGATGTGTTATTCTTTTTATTTGATGGTAACCAGGACCACTGCAACAATGTACTGACCCATGAACATCAGCGCATCTTTCTCTGTTTGACTTAATTGTCACTATACCCTTGGTTTGTTGCTGACTGATTGGTTTCCAACTTCTGCTCATAAGCTCAATGAAATCTGACTCTATTTTTTAAATTTTAACTTTATTTTATAAAGTGAGCATTAAATTATAATGGTGCTTGCCTATTATATTTTGGCCACCAAGATGAATATAGATAGAACTAGAGAGTGAGATTGGTGGCTGCCTAGAGAGCTCAACGGTGATGCAGAGCGCTGCTGTTATCTTTACCTGGTATCATTTTGATCAATGCATCATAAACCCATTCAGTTATCAGAAGTCCTCTTGGTATTCATCATACTCTAACCTCTTCATTTCACATTTAATCCAATGAATTGTAGATCAGTTGCCACGACACTAAGATTTAAAGCTAGCGAACAACAATAGTAGAGTCTAAAGAAAGACTCACCATGATTTTTTAGATCCAAGAGATAATTTTGCCTGCCACATGCTCTGTAATGTAACTTTGAAAGCAGCCAAGCTTTGCACCTGAAGGACAGAGTTTACCTCAAGGAGCAGGCGTGCTGAAGGAAACTCAGGTAAATAGTAAGAGGTGAAAACTTTACAATGTATGCCAGAGACTTCCATGATAACAATAAAGGTTTAGAAAAACTTGCTTGAGTGATGATGTTTCTAGATTTTAATGTAAAGCCTGAGAGCAAAGCCTTCCAAGTTTTCCTAAAAAGAAAATAATCTTGTGGATTATATGAGAGATACCTGTAAAATACTTATATGTTAAATATGGTTTATTGATGGCTTTAACACAGATGGAAGCCAACTTGCTGTAAGCCTCCTTCTTGTCAGGATAAGAGAAGGTGGGCATTAGAATCAAAATTTCCTTCTGATGATTATCTTTTTGTGATTATGTCCTTGTGGCAGGCGTTTTTAGCCTCAAGGAGCCAAGAGTCATGGACTTTAGCTCCTGAGACCAGCAGGAAAATATGGAGAATGTGAATTTTGCTTTTAGGAACATGAAATATTTCCAGGTGGTGTAATATTTTAAATAGAACTCCTGAATAATAAGCTATCAGAAATAGAAGGGGTTGAAGACAAAGGAGGCACTAAATAATCAAGAATTCTGTGCAGATTCACATAAATCATCAGTGACAATATTGCCTCTTCAACCCGTGTCCTGATTTGCCTTGTAATACTCCTACTAAGCCAGGTTGCTTTTAATTGTTTTTCCCATTTGAATAAGAAGAAGAAATGTGTAAGCAAATTTATATTCTGTTATCCCTCATTTAGTAACAAGAATCTGTAACAATTGAACCCTGAATTATATAAAATGAGATATATTTGAGCCGCCTTGGGATATAATGGTTAGAACCCCGTCTAAGGGGATTTAAATGATGTAATTCCAGAAAGACCTTGTGAAAATAAAATCTCATCTCTACCATGAGTGCCCGATGAGCAACCCAAGGGCCACTCTTTCAATGAACAGTCCTCACATCTGTTCTCTCCATCTTCTCTGCAAAACTGGTTCAAGTCAACTAACTATTTTACTCAAATGTCAACTAAAGTCTTCTAAAGAATCTTTTTGTTTTCAGTCTTGTTTCTCTAAAGTCCATTTCCAATCGAGTGGTCCAAGTCATTCCCTTGCTTAAAATTCCTCAAAGTTTCCCAGTGTACATAATAGAAATTTAAATTCCTTATCATAGATGCATGATCCTTCACTCTGCGTACCACCCTCCAACCATACTGGCCATATCTGTGTCCCTCAGAGACACTGTGTCATTGCTGACCCCAAGACCCTTGTCCTTGTTCTCCTCCCTGTCTGGATGCTCCGATCTGGCTCTTTTCATGGTTGGGTCCTTATTTTTTCAGATCAAAGCTAAAGTGTCACCTTCCATGTAAGAACTTTCCCGAGCATCCACTTAAGAATATTTCTGTTTCATCATCATTCTTTTATTTATTAGTAATAAATAATAGTAACTAACATTTTCTAAATGTTTACCAAAAACTAAGCACTGTCTTAAGTACTTTCCAGATTAACTCATTTAGTTTTAATAACAACTTTATAGATAAGAAAACTGAGGCACAGAGAAATTAAGAATGTATTTAATTCACAAAGTTGGTATTTTAGTTATCTACTGCTGTGGAATAGCCCAAATTGGTCACTTAAGTTATTATTGTTTCTCTTGGTTCTGCAGGTTGACTGGGTGACTGGGCTCAACTGGGTGGTTCTCATGTGGGGTCTCTCATGTCGCAGTTAGAAAGCATTTGGAGCAGGAATCATCTGGTCTTGATTAGGCTGAACATAACAGGTGACTTCATTCGCCCAAGTTTTCATGTGGAATAGCTAGAAGAGCCAAGGCCTGGCCAGGCCTCTCTCTCCATACAGCCTTTCCACATAGTTTCTTGAGCCTGGCAGTCTCAGATAGTTGAACTTCTTACATGGTAGCTGGCCTCCTTTTGAGTGAACATGCCACTAGACCCCGCTGGAAGCTAGAGTCTTCTTAAGACTTAGTCTTGGAAGTCACACAGTATCACTTTGGCCTCATCCAATTGGTCAAAAGCAAGTCATGAGGCTGGCCCAGATTCAAGGGGAAAGGCCTATACAAGAGCATGAATACCCGGGGGTATGGTTCAGTGGGGGAGGGGGTCATCCTTAGAGGCTGATTACTGCAGTGACTAAATGGCAGAGTTTGCGTTTAAACCCAGACAATCTGACTCTAGAGCCCTCACTAGACTACCCCATTAGACTACTGTTACTGTTCTGAAATTATTTTGTTTAATTGTGTTTACTTTGTTATTGTCCCTCTGCCATTCTTCTTCTTCCCTCACTTCATCAGTACAAGGACTTTGTGTGCCTGGCATAGTTGTATGACCAGAGCTTAGAGCTTGGCTGATATATAATATGTACTTAAGAAATAGTTGTTGAATGAATAGATGTTCTAGACCATTCATTTATGTTGACTGAATGGATGTTTTGAGCATATGGAAGGTATACTACACACCATAAAATATGCACACTATTTAGAGTACTAACACAACTCTAAAATACAGTGGCTCAGACAAGCCACAAATTTACTTCTCTCTTACAGACAGACCTAGGCAGGTGGTCCAGGGTGGATGGGTGACTCTCCTCTACAAAGACATCCAGGGACTCAGGTTTCCTCTATCTTGTTACTTGGTCATCCTTTCTGAGGTGCTTTCACATACATAGGTGAAATGAGCTTACCCTTATTAGCCCTCAAGAAAGGGGAAAAAGAGGCTGGAGGGCAAGCAAATTTTTTTATAATAAAGGAATTTAGAAGTTATAAATATAATTTTCGCTCCCATACTATTGGCCTCTTTAGCTTCAAAGAAAGTTTAGAATGATAGTCTCTAAATATACTCTACTAAAACTCAGAATTGGGGGGCGTCTATTAGTAAAAAGAAGGGAGCCAATTCAGTCTCTGTCAGTATATTTGTCGCATAAAGATAAAGTTAACTGTATATAAAGTAGAATATTTTGTTTGATTCTGATAGAAAATGCAGATCATAAGTTTTCTATGAACCTTATAATTAGTTCAAATCAAGTACCAGTGGTCTTCATTTTTTATTTGGAGCTCAAAAATAGTTGAAATATATTTAACAACCTACCCCTGACTAAATATCAGAGAACATTCATCAATGTGAGCCATTCCAACTAATGTTGTCATTAACTTAAGCTCGGTACAATGACTTAATAAAGTTACTATTTTTGAGGACTGAACAATAAAAATGTGCAGGTTGCTAAGGCTATTGACTATCATTGGCCCTCACTAAAGCTCTCTAAGTTGCTTGTTTAATTTCTATCGACCTGATCATGCAGCAGGTATAGTTATAAGGGTTTAGAGCAAGTAGAAAGTGTTTTTAAAAAATAATTTCATTTTTCTGTTATACTTTAAAGATTTGATAGTAGTCTACGGTCTTAGCTCAAGCTGCAATAGTAAAGGTGGCTTAAACAACAGACATTTATTTTCTCACAGTTCTAAAGGTTGGAAGTCAGAGATCAGAGTACTAATGTGGTTGGTTGCTGGTAGGAACTCATTTCCTGGCTTACAGATGGCTGCCTTTCTGCTGTGTCCTCATGTGGCCTTCCCTCTACTTATGGCGAGAGAGAGAATCAGACAAAACTTCTTTAAGGCCACTAGTTCTGTTGTATCCCACTCTTACGATGCCATTTAATCTTAATTACCTTTTAAAAGCCCCATCTCCGAGTACCGTCACATTGGGGGTTAGGGCTTCGACATGAATGGAGTAGAAAGAACCACACAAATCAGTCCATAACATTTATCTTTATAAACTATAACTGGAAAAATGTAGGGTTTTTTTTGAAATTTATTATTATTTTTGGCTTTCAACCTATGTAGGATATGCCTAAGATCCTTTGTCATTTGAGAGTTTACTGTACTTCAGTGTCATTATACCAATGACAATGATAACAATAAGAACAACAAACCTCAGGCTTTGTTTGTCTTGGTTTCCTTTTTGAGGAAGCATTAAGATGAAGAACTTTAAATCTAGATTCATGGTCTATGACAAGGAAGGTCATCTGATACTTATTCTTAAAATTTGCAAAGAGCAATCAATCCTCCTAGAGAGAAAGAAGGGGCATTCTTTAGTTAGAAGCTCTAAATCAATTCTAATGAACCCATTAGTAGAATAATTTAGGAATTCTTCATTCTATACATTTGAATATATCGTACAGCTCCCATGTAGGAATAGACACAGATTAAATCAATTCAGTAATAAAATTAGGCAAACTTTTTTGGGTTACTCTACAGACAAAACAAACAGTTGATTGACTGTACTGGGGTCCTTTTAACTGGTTACTCTGACATATTTTAGATAAAGCCAGTATTCAGCTAGAATGTTAGGCAGATACTAAATTGTCTGTCACATACATAAGTTTTTCTCTTTTAAGCCCTTTGCAAAACTGACCATAACGAGACAGTCTTCCCAGGAAGGGTGGAATATAGCACTTCTCAAATTAATTTGGGCAGAAAAGTGAATTAAATGTCGGATGAAAAAAGTAATGCTAACATCCTATTAAATTATAAAACCTGAAAATTCTTAATAAAATTATGATTTTTATTCTTGTGTTTTTCTTTTAAGTTATTGTGGCATAGTAGAGTACCAAGGGACTGGGTCCAAGTTCTGCTTATACAACTAATTACTTGTGTGAACTTGGACAAGTTCCTTAACTTAGCTTCGTTGCATCTCATTGCCCTCCTGTCTAAAATACTGACAACAGGGCTGAGTTCTCACAGCATTTTGGGTGTGTGTTAATTGAGATGATATATGTAAAGTGATTTAGTTTAGTGTTTAACATACTTAACATATAAATAAACACTTATAAGTGCTTAACTATAATTACATGTGCTTAACTAAATATGTGATTTAGTTTAGTGCTTAACATGTAAGTAAACACAACTATTGGTGGTGGTTGTTGCGACTGTTATCACTGTGGCCTTTTTTAATAATAGAATTCCACTCCTCCCACCATTTTCCTTTTGGGCTAGGGTTAAGATGATCAAAAATATAAGACTTTTAACAACAATAAAGAAACAACTTTCCTAAAAAGTAAGTCCTAAAAAAGTGTGAGGTAAGAGGAACAATTTCAATAACATCTACAATCCTATCATTTGGGATGAAAATCAGCTCATGGTCTCAGTCACAGAATTAAAAATTTATTCAGTCTTAAGTTGTAACTGCTTTAAGTGTTAATCTTCACTCTCTGATGATTTAAATGATTGATTTATTAACAATCATCCTTTTTTTCTTACAAATTAAATTTATGAAGTCCACACTATGGTAAAATAAAGATATAGCACATTTCGTAAGGACCTCACAGTAGGGGACTGATATCACCAAGTATTTGACCCTGGAGATAAAAATCACAACTTTCTTTGCCATACAAGTAATTACACTTAAAACAAGAACAAAAACAAAAGCAAAACTATCACCAAAGATTAAAATACAGATACAACTATTTTTATTTGGGATATTTATTATAAAATTAGTGCTGGGTTAGCATCTCTTTTGAATTTTTTGTGGTTTTAAAAAGTGATGGAATTCTTTGAATACGTGATATTCTCACTGTGGAAGAAAGAGATGCTTGATCAAATAGATATCTATTTTTTAAATTTCTTTTGGTTCTTTTGGTTGGTGTTATTCTACACATACCCTGAAAGGTCAGAATATACTCTCCTTTAAAGATTTTAAAACAAATCTTTAACAGATGACATGAACATGATACAACCAATGAAAATTTGTTCTGGGCGCAGGCAAACATCCATATTGTTTGGTCATTTGGTGGCAGTAGGAAATTATGAGGACCTGCGTCCACTCCAGCCAGCTGCACTGCTCATACAACCAGTTCACTACTCAACGAGAGACAGTTAACTCTGATTTCTGCTCTCTATCATGATGTAGCAAAACCTGGAAGTACAGAACATTTTATTCTTAACATTGACAAAAACGAATTAAGAAAAGAATGAATATCCGTTTCTTTAAAGAGCCATTAATTGTAAAATTGAAAATAGGTAAATCAATTAGTTACAAACATAGTTACAAGTGAGAGAAAAGTGTGTTTGAATCCAGGATTTCCTTGTTAGAATAAAAGTTTGCAAAACATTAATTTAAGGATCTTCTAAAAGTAAGAGAACAGATATTTATTTTGATATTTACCTGTAATTATGACTTTTATGATAATCTGTTAAAATTATTATTCAGTACAATGTGTTTGATTAGATACTAATCTCAGTGACCTTTGGGACTGATTCCTACAACTTTAACATGGGAATAAAAGTATATTTCTATTCTTTACTTGTAGGGTGTTGTCAGGGCAAGGGTCCTTTGTTTGCACTGCTGGATTGTAAGAATTATGAAATGCCTTCAGTGGTCTAGATAGGACAGGTGACCATCACACAATGAATCGTCTGGCTTCTAAAAATTTATACTTTAATGCTTTACACTCTTTTGGAAAATATTAGTCCAGCACATGACCATGATGGTTTGAAGATAGGGTAGGGATAGCAATCAAACATTTTTCTTCCACAGTTCTCTTTTTATTATGGTGTCTTTGGTGAGATATGAGAGCTAACTTAGGTCCTGAATAGCAACTTACACTAACAGAAATCCACTGAATTGGTGAAGGAAATGCTAAAAAGTGACCTACATGAGAAATTCTCTAGGTGAACTACTATCGCTAAATTTTTTTTGTGATGTTGGTTCAGATGTGCTCTTTTGAAAAAAAAAATAAAGATGACATATAAAAAAAAATCACATTGTATTAGATTTCCATTTTTGATACTAGAAGTGTTATTGATACCTATCATGCAAAACTAGTTAAAAAATAATATTATCTTAAAGCCTCTATAGATATTTTTAATCTTTCAACAATCAAAAAATGTCATATAGGAATAAAACATTCTCTCTCACATCCTAGAATACTCATAAATTTTTAAATCAAGTGGCAAATGTCTATTTTTAAAAAAATATTCAGAGTGCCATAGAAACTCAGACCTGTTGAGAAACTAAATATCTGTGACTAGATTCTTCTTTCTAATGTAAAAGAAAATTGTAAGATGACGCAGTTTGCTGCCATCTTATAAATACCCAACTTTGGCCGTTGGGTATTTATAAGATGGCAGCAAACTCCGTCATCTTACAATTTTCTGTACAGAGAAAAGGGAGAGTGATGTCTTTTTCTGACTGCTCGTTTCTAGAAATGTTAAACTCTACACTAACATGTTTTACTTACATTGTTTCTATATAAGCAAAACCATTAGAGTAATTTTCATCATTAAGATAATCCATGACAATTTTTTTCTTCTGAAATGTAAAGATAACTGAGACAAAACTGGTGTTTTGGAAATGAGCTTAAATTATCTAAACAATTACCTTTCTTCTCTGCTCCACACATATTATTATAACTTAAAAAATTTTTTAAAAAGTATTTTAGCTTTCTTTTTTTATATTTTAGCTCTGGATCTGGTCCATATTGAGGTAAAAATGCTCTGTTTCATTTAGAATTATATCCAAAAGAGTGGGATCGACTTGGCCAAGCCACCCTTTTCTTTTTGGCTTTCTGTTGCTGGCTTCCTTTGAAGCATGTCTGGGGCACGATGTTCTCCTTTAATTAACAATTATCCCTTCACAAACCAAGCTCAACTGAGAGTTGAAAATTTGTGGAAACAAAAAACTTCAATGTCTCTGGCCAAAAGAACAAAGGTTTAAAAAAGAACAGGCAAGACATAAGTTATAACGAGCGCTGTAGGTAACTCTATAGTGTAAGTAGCTATTGACCTGTCCACTGAGTTAGTGAAACCTCTCCCGGAGCTGCAGGAAGGAAAATAAAGTGTTAGTAGAAGTTTCCTGTAATCCTTCCTCATCATGACATAGGATCCCTTGGGAAATCTGCTGCTGTTTTAGGATTTTTCTCCTATGGAGTGGTGGTTATCTTTCTAATGCAGTATTTTAGGCCCCTTAGCACGTAATCCAATTCACTCGGATATCATCTGCATGAGCAGGTCATCTTCTGCTGTCCTTTCTCTCCCACTCTAGTTTTACTTTAAAATGGACACATTAAACTGTTTATGTAAATGGCACAATTTAGCAGACTTTAAGCTGTTTCTTCAAAAGTCCAAACAGCTTACAGGATGCATTAACTAACTGAAATCAAACAACAACGAAAAAAATCAGATTTAGTATTTTAAAGACATTATGGCAGACAGCATTTTAATTTTTAGCAGTTTATTGAAGCATGATTTATATATCACGTAATTCAATAAATGTAGTAAATTTGTAGAATTGTGCAGCCTTTATAATTCAATAAATGTAGTAAATTTGTAGAATTGTGCAGCCATCACTACCATCCAATTTTAGACTATTTCCACGATTCCAAAAAGTTCCCTCTTGCTGATTTGCTGTTAATCTTCACTCCTGCCCCCAGCCCCAGGCAATCATTGATCTGTTTTCTGCGTCTATAAGTTTGTCTTTTCTAGACCTATTATATAAATTACAAATTATCGAATATGTTATCTTTTGCATCTTCCTTCTTTCACGTAGCATAATGTTTTGAGGTTCATCTGTATTATTGCATATATTAGCATTTTGTTCCTTTTAATTGGTGAGTGATATTTTTGCATTTTAATTTTTAACCAGGTCTTTGGCATAATATGGAAATGCAGACCCAACTAAAGGACAGAAATTTGATTTCAGTATTAACAATTATATTTTAAGTGTTTTAAAGAAAAACAACAAGATAAGTACTTACTGTTCACTTTTTTTTTCTTTTCTTTTTTTTCGCTTCTGGAACTGCAATGGAGTATGATAACTAAAATAATTAGAGGACTTTTCCTCATAGTTTTTTTGGAAAATTTCCCCATAGTTCTTCATAGTTCTTACCTATGTTTTTTATGAAGACACCACTGCAATTTGTTCTGGAAGGACTATAACAAATGGAATTAGCAGCTTTTCTTTATATCAACAATTCCTGAGAAAGAAATAATGTTCCTGCCATGATATTTTCATACAGACACTGGCTGAGATATATTTTTCCTATACATAGTCCTCCAGATTATATTAGGAATGAAGAAAGAGGGAAAAAATGTATAAAATACAAGATAGCAAACAAGGGCTTAATATTATACAAGAAAATTACATGAACTACATCTATACTTAACATTAGAGATAAATCATAGGAACATAATGTTGAATGAAATATCAAGCCATAGAAGACTACATATAGTATGAATGTGTGTGTTTATATATATATATATATGTGTGTGTGTGTGTGTTTATTTATATATATAATTAAACCATATGTGTGACGAAACATATATACATATATACATATAATGAAACTATATAGAAACATAGGGAATGTTGAACACAAAGTTCAGAATAGTGGTTTTATCCTGGAGTACTAGGGGGATGTGACTGGAGGAGTATAAAAATGGATTCACTGGTGTTGGCAATGTTTTAGTTTTATGTTGAATGGTGGTTCTAGGTGTTTGCCTGGTCCATTTGGGCTGTTATAACAGAACATCATAGACTGAGTGGCTTATAAACAACTGAAATTTATTTTGTACAGTAGAGACTGGGAAGTCCAAGATCAAGGTGTCAGCAGATTCTGTGTCTGATGAGGACTCGCTTCTTGGTTCACAGAAGATGGTCTTTTTACTGTATCCTCACGTAGTGGAAAGGGCCAAGGAGCTCTGTAGAGTCTCTTTTATAAGGGCACTAATCTCATTTACGAGGGCTCTACCCTCACGACCTAATCACCTCCCAAAGGCATCACATCCAAATATCATCATATTGGGAATTAGCTTTCAACACATGAATTTTGGGGGGAAACATTCAGTCTATAACAATATTTTTTTATTACTATGTTTCATAACATATATATTGCAAATATTTCTTTTGCGTGGATCAAATATTATATAATTATATCACATGACATAAACCATAAAACAAGCTTGATACAACCACACAAGTTGTAGGAAGCCTTAACTTATGTCCTCTCAAATAATGTAGATTTATATTTCTAAAAAAGCCATTCTTTTACAGTACTGAATATTTCAAATGTTAACATTCAAAAGAAAATCTACTGTCTCCTCTCCAGAAGTATGTCAGGAAGAACTACCTGTGATAACTAAAGTGAGGCTAAACAAGTTTTTACTCACTGGACTAAATATCTTTGGGGTTCACTACTTTAGCCTTTGGGATTGATTATCCAGTCTTCTTCTCATTCACCTTTTGGGACTTTTCACTACTCATTAAGCACCTCCATTAGAGAGGAGGGAAAGAAAGAGAAGGAGAGGAGGTGAAATTCAAAACGCCCGATGTTATTTCAGTGTTGGTTAGCAAGCTGTGCTGGTAAGGGCTGTGGGACAGACACTGAAATTAATGGCCGTACTAAATATTTTTTTGGTTGTCTTGAGATTCACTGTAAGGTGTCCTTTCTTACATTATTTAGATAGAGTTCCAAATAAGAATAGACCTTTTGGATGGGTTCTGCATCAAGTGACAGAAAACCCATTGTGATTTCATCAGCGAAGGGGATTTATTGGCTTCTACAGTGAAAAGTTCAAGGATATACGGTAGTAGTTGGTTCAGCACATTAGGGTTTAGCACTTACATTCATCATTAGAACTCAGCCCACGTTTCAACTCTGCCTTCTGCTGGGTTGGATTCTGTATCAGGCTCCAGATGGAATCGGAATTGCTGCCTGAAGGTCCAGACATACCTCCTCCCACATCTAACCTTGGTGGAAAAAGAGGAAATGTTCTTCCACAAATCCAGCAAAAGGTCTCATGGCAGCTCAGTGGCTCTGACAGGCCCACTGGGTACTGCACGGACTTAACCCTGAAAAGTCTGTGGTTACCTGTTCTCTTTATTCTTTCCCCAAGGCACAGATAACAATCTTGAGAGGATCATACCTGTGATCCCCACTTTCACCTATTCTGATCCTTGTAATCAAGATTGTTTCCTCACCACTATTCTGAACTTGCTCTTTTAAGGCTACTATTAGATTTCTGATGATAAAAACAATGGCTTTTCCTTTGGTTGTCATCCTTTTGTCATCCTTTTTGGTTTCTTCCAACAGCATTGGTTGCTGGCTTATTATTGGTTTGATATAAAAATTACATATAGTTTAACATTGTACCCAAGTAGTGCATAAGTATAGTTTTGTTGTAAAGCTTCAAACAGATCAAAAGTTTCCTAATCAAAATATGAAAGTATAATTTCACACTTTTCTCTAACCCTCTTCTCTAGTGTAGTGGTCAACCTGAAAGTTCACCAAATACTATATATTATGTATATCTAGCTATTAATCAATCAATTTCAATATGCAGATATGTGCATGAATATGTATCTTATGTATATATCATGCCATGCTTTTTACTTTCCTCTTACATATTTGGAATCACACACTATATATATTTCTGTGACTTACTTATAAATTTAACTATATGACTCAAATTTTTCCATAGTAGCAAGCATAGATCTGCCTCATTTCAGAGGCTGGTGTCACTGAACCATAATTTCCTCATTTGCTGATTGATAGGCATTTAGGTTAATACCTTTTCGTTGTTGTTATTTCAAATAATGATACATCATTTTCTCTGTATATATTTAATTTTTTTCTTTTTGTTTGGATTCTGGGACACTACTTACTTAATGCTGTCTTCACTTTATCTTTGGTCATGTATTTTATCCTCACTCTGTCTTCTTCTTACACAGATCATGTAAATGCAGACATTTCTCAAGGTTCTGCTGCTGGTTTTCTTATTTGTTCCCTTTAGATTTAATGATCACA
>NW_011888805.1:12283105-12290860 GCF_000151845.1 Pteropus vampyrus
AAATGTGATATTTCGGATCCATGAAAAAATACATTCCTTAATAAACTATGTTAGGACAAATAAGCTATATCTCTATTTCACTACTCGAACCCTAAAAAGTTTTAAATGGACAAAAGATTTAAAAGTAAAAAATAAATCTATAAAACTACTAGAAGAAAAGTGAGAAACTTTAAAAAAATAGAATGTGTTTATGCGTGTGTGTGTGTGTGTATGAAAGGGGCTTTCCAAGAAAACTAAAATCTGAAAGCCATGAAAGAAAAGACTGATAAATGTGCTTATGTATACATTTTAAATATAAACAAAAATCAAAAGACAGGTTTCAAATAAGAAAAATATTTAAAAACATGATAAAAAGGGACCCATTTTTTAAAAACTGATTAAGAATGACACAAACCAATATGAACAAAGCAAACAATTTAAATAGCAACATGGACAGATGATATGAAAAGGAAGACTTTCCATCGTATAATGTTTTTGTATTTTAAAATTTATATATATGTACATAATAAAACTCGAAAAAAAGGTAGAATACCACTGTCCTGTGATAAACCACTGTCACATATATCTTCCCAAACCTTTACAATGAATATATTTTTTACAAAAAATAAATTATATTTTATAACAATCCATTTTGTTATCTTACGTTAACATTTTTTAAATGACATAATTAAATGGCAAAATGAGTTTTCATGTTGTATATATTTGTTTCCAGTTTTTTTTTTTTGTTATCATGAATGTTCTTTAAGTAAAATCTTTGCACATATCCTTAATTCTTTCCATTGAATAAATTCACCAAGGTAGAATTACTAGGTTAAAAGGTACAATCTTTAAAATGTCTTTTGGACATTCTTAGGTTGTTCTAATTTACACATTCTCAAGCAGTATTTGGGAGTAGCTGTTTCACTAGATTCTTGTCAAAACTGGGTATTCCCATTTAAAGAAATTCTGATCAGACCTTTGGAAAAATATCTTATTATTGCTTTAATATTAAATAAATGATTACTGTTGAGACTGAATTTTATTATGTATGCATAGTGACTTTTCTTTTGTGATTTTAAGCATCTCTTTAGAGGAAATAAATGCTATGTGTATTTGGCTAAAATAATTATCTGGTCTAGAAACAAATGATCTGATCAAAGGACCTATATATGCAAATTAAGCAAGCAGCCAGACAAGGAAAAAAAAAAAATCTGACAGGTCATCACAGAATTAGGGTGGTTCTCCAGTGCTCTTGGTGATGGTAGTGTTTTTACAATCATTTTTTGTACATTTTTCCTTACAATTTCTTTACGTGCTAAACCCAATAATTTAGACCTCTCCCTTCAGCGGGGTTGGTTTCATTTCCAACAGTCAAGAGAAGACACAAACAGCTCGGTGTTACATTGTCAATTAAACCAGGGTGGAAGAGGGGGAGGGTGGGCACAGTGATAAATGAGCAGTCATTTCAATGTTTTCTTTCCAGCAGAAATCAGAGCCAGATTACACTTTATCTCGCCCTGACTTTTAGCAAGATAGATAGCCACGCAAAATTTTCAGGTTCAAATAGTCTCCATCAAAAGGGGTAAAATCCTCATCTTCTGGGCATACTGAACTTTCATCTTTTTAACTGAAGAGATCCGATTTCTTTTACTGAATATGAAAGAATTTATTCAAATTACTCTCCCAGTCTCAAGTTTTACTTCAACCAAAATATAGGCAAACAATGAAGGAAATCAACATCGCCACTTGATGCAAAGGATTTTTTTTAAAAGCGATTGTCCAAAAAGAGCCTTTTTAGATCCTGAAAGGAAAGTGATCAGGTTTACTTGACACCAATAGTTTGAGTTCCTGTTCAAAATTACATATTAAGTATCTAGCCTTACATCTTTGCATTACCTGATAATACAGCATTGGCCTTAAAACCGAGGCAACAATAAGTTTCATTAAAAGTAATATACTGTTAGGTAAAATATTTCTTTTGGTTGTATTTCGAATCAGAAATTTACCTATTTATCTGTTGGTCAGTATTTAGTATGAATGTCTTTTTAAAGAACTGTAACGTAGCTCTATATATTAAAGACAGAAAAAAATTAGGAGAAATTAAGTTTAGAAATGTAGAAAAAAATGAATTTGGCGGTGGTTTGTCCTTTTCTCGTTAGGTGTGTGAGCTGTAAAAGCAAGAATTGTATGCTGTTGTAGAGGGTCTACTGCAGACTCGGTGACACCAAGGTCTAAGTTATTTTCAATTAAGAACCAGTAAGTACATTATGGTCGCATTCCATATTAAGTGGAATTAAATTTCAGGTTCGAATCATTTGTCAGTGTTTGAGAGAAAAAAAAAAAAAAAACGACTTCTAAACGACCTCTCTGATATATGACCCGGGTCCTGCCAGACCAAATGATTTTTAGCAAGGTGGACCCTCTAGTGTAGGTCACCTGTAGGGCAACCCGGCCAGATCGCAGATTTGATGACCTTCCTGGAACCTGGTGAGAAGGTGCCGCCAGAGTGAGCGAAAATCTCTGAAGGGCCTACAGGCAGCAGCAGCCCGAACCCTCCAGCCAAGAGAGGGCATCCTGGAGGGCAGGGTCCGCCCCGCGGCCGCAGGTGGAGACGCGCCTCTCCGCGCCAGCGCGCAGCCCTTTGGATCAGGAGCAGGTGGGAGGATCCTGCTTTCCGCTCGAGCACGGCCCGAGGTCAGAGCGACTGTCCCCTCTTGCACTGCCCAGTCAATTTGTCAAGGCCCGGCATCGGATAAATAGCTGTCTCCCCAGACCTTTATAGTGACTAATCCAAATAAATCGCAGTCACTTTTGCTGAGCGCTTCAGCAGGCAGCCGAGCTTTAATGTTTCTCCCTTCCAGACCTCCAGGGAAGACTGGCTGAGGCCTCTGCTGCACGTCCGGACCCTGGCCGGTCCGGGAGCCTCAGCCTCCTTTTCCGCGACGTGGGGCCACTGGGCGTGGTCGCAGCACGCTGGCACAATCTGCGGGCTGGAGTTGCTTTCTGGGGTCCTCAAGTTAAAGAGCCAGGGCAAAGCCTCTCATCTTCTCTGGTTTTATCTCGTTGGCCCGGTGCGAAGATGTCGCCTCTGGGATCTTATTTACTCCCTACTTTTCCGCCCCCTTTCCCGGCAGCTCTAAGCCTCAGAAATTCGAAATGTCTTCTGCATCCTACTTGAAGCCTTTGAGCCAAGCAGTCCGGATCTTGCCGATTTCCTTCGAGATCTTTAAAACTTTGATCCCCAAACGTACTGTTCTGTTTTCCCCACTTCCATCCTTCCCCTCGGGGATCCCTGTGGATGCTTGCTCGAAATACCTGCTGGCGCCAGAGGAAATACACTTGTAACAGATACCCAGCGGGTGTAAAACCAACACTCCGCTTCCAGGGTCACTTTCCTCCCCACCTCCTGCCCCATCAACTTGTCGCTTATCGAGGGAATTACTGAGAATCCTGAGTGCCGGCCTGGACGATTTGGAACCACGGTAATAGACCCGATGATTGCTATCTTACACGTTGCTCCCCCGGCTCTGCCCGCCTTTGCTCCGTGCAGCCCTGGATACTTGGCATCTGTGAAATTAATGTGAGGCCCAGGATGGACCCACAGGTAGCTTTTGTAAAAGGATCCATCCAGCAGGTCTTCAAGCAAACCTCAAAATGTCTAAAGAAAAACCGATATTCCATTTGCTTCTAAAATAACATTATTGAAGTTAAAAAAAAAAAATCGAAGGAAAGCAGCAAATCTCACTCATTTTATTTTGGGGATAGTCGATATACCATTAGAAAGATTTAGTAGGTAACATAATTTTGCAATAAACTTATTTGCAGATATCATTTACTTTTCATGTGAAAGATGAATTGCTCATGAAGAATCCAAGCTACGTTTGAGAAACGATAAATATAAGGGGATATGGACTTTCTTTTCCCAAACTATTGTGAGAATGTCATGCGGATTTTACTTGAACAAATAAAAACGTTATTATAACATTTCTTTTTGCAAAGGCAGAACTTAATAGTTGACTAACAAAATGTTTTTGACTGCTATCGATTTTCTTATTCAATTTTCTTATATAATATCTCATTCTTTACACATTTTACTGCTTAGTAATCTTTTGATATGCATATGATTATTGTGCAGAGCTCTAGAGCTTTATAAAACGTTTAAAAGAAAGTACATGGTGAGATGGTGAACACTTGTATGTGATTTTATTTGAAAATTCATTGAAAATTGCTGTCTTTCAAAGAAGAAGGGGTGTCTCTGAAGTTAGTTTCTGTTTGGCCCTGCCTTTGTGCTGCTGAGCAGGGCTCTAGGTTCTCAATAGGTGCTCAGAGAACTCATTTTGGTTGATTAAGCTAGAGAGGAAAGCCTATGCAAATGAATTATTCCAACTTCCCTTTTACCTAGGACATTTTGAGGTTTAGCTCTGCTGGCTGTGGTGCAATTTTCAGTCAAGATCCTTGATAATTCACGTTTACTTTTTACAGTGACATCACTCTCATGGTCATGAACATCTGTAACTCTGTTAAGCAGAGAGTTTCCCCGTTTTATAAATCAGTTTTGAAGGATCTTCCCTAATTTGTTAGTCAGAGATGAAGTTTAAACAGTGGTTAAAAACAATGAATAGGAATACACTGGGAGATAGTAAGGTCTTCCTGGGAAAAGATCTGCCACATTTCAGAGATTTGGAGCTTTTGGTGGTGCCACATAATTTTTGGTGGTGACACATACTTTTTGTTACTTGAGATCTTTCTTGTTTACAGGTTTTTCAGTTTGTTTCTCTGCCAAAAGAAATGGCAGACAATATCAGCACATGAAAAATTTAACTTAAAGACAGTATCTTCTAGGTTCTAGGAAAACTAGGGTGATTTTTAAGGAGACTACTCTATAAATTAGAGCTAGATGAGGGGAGAGGCTAGGGGTAGGAGGGAGTTTGCAGGATTACCAAATTAGATTTCTGAGTTGTCCATTATAGAATTTATCTGACAGTTAAATTGTGCAAGGTTAGTTAACCAATTGAATTTCCTTTTGTCATTTTAGAGTATCGTGGCAGTTGACAGAGCATAACGATGTTGTTTTAGATATTATTAACTCATCTGAAAATAATCAAGCTAAATAAATGACTAGCTTTAGGCTAATGCT
The DNA here is from genome assembly GCF_000151845.1 of Pteropus vampyrus. Taxonomy (NCBI): domain Eukaryota; kingdom Metazoa; phylum Chordata; class Mammalia; order Chiroptera; family Pteropodidae; genus Pteropus; species Pteropus vampyrus. The sequence goes on from NW_011888805.1 coordinate 12,288,222, forward strand.
GACAAGCATAAAAACAAAACTTTATTTTGGTAAAGCTGAGACAAATTATTGTAGTATTAGAACAACAACAAAGGAATGGAGAATAAAAGATTAAGGTAAAAACAATGATTTAATGCCAATTGTGATGGCTGTATCACTTTTGATTATCTTCCTTTGACATAATTTTAAAAAAAGTCTGTCTCACTTTTTAACATTCTCAGATTTTTTAAAAAGAGAGATAAAATACCTCCTTAAAGTAGTTTTGAAATATAGGAATTACATTATAAAAAAATACATAGATATATATAGAGAGCCACCAGTAATTTTTAAGTGAATCTGACTTGTGTACAAAAACAAGTAATTATTGTGCTTCTAAATAACAAATCTAAGCCTAGATAATCATTCAAACCTTTCTTATACTTTTTGAAAAACAATTTTATTGAGATATAATTCACATACCATACGATTTACTCATTTAGAGTATACAATTAAAAATTCTTTAGTATATTCACAGGAGCATGCAAACATTACTAGAGTCTAATTTAAAATATTTTTACTCCCCTTCCACTGTAGAGAAACCTCCTGCCCATTACCAGTCACTCCCCTTCCCTCCTTTCACCCCAGCTCTAGGCAACCACAAATGTACTTTGTCTTACAGATTTGCCTACTCGGGACATTTCATGTAAATGGAATCATGTAATATGTGGTCTTGTGCAACTAGCTTCTTTTATTTAGCATAATGTCCTTGAAGTTTATCCATGTTGCAGCATTTATCGGTACTTCATTCCTTTATATGGTTGAATAATATGCCATTGCATGGATATACCATATTTTATTTATTCATTTATCAGATGATAGGCGATTGGGTTGTTTCCATTATTTTGGACTTTTATGAATAATACTGCTACAGATACTTGTGTACAAGATTTTGCACTCCAAATCTGCTTTGGTTGTACATAGCGTCAAGCACTGCTTGAGCTGTATGTCCATGTGATAGTATGAAAATTTGCTCTCTTCCTTGAAAGAAATAAATTTCTACCCTAAGTTTTGTTGTCCATTTCCCAGGTTGTAAATGGTTTTCCCTGATATATGAATATAATTTATCTCTTAGAAGAACTGTAAAGTAAGAAATTATTTAATTTGTCTATTTATTTGAACCAGTTGGAAGAAAGTCACCTGGAAAAGAGAAAAACATTGTTTTCATTTGCAGATAAACAAATTAATAAAGTTAACCAAATTAAGCTATATTTAACTATTAAGAACCAGTTACCTTTATATATGGGCTTTCTATTTGGTGCAATTTGGATGATATTTTTTTTCTTTTATTGACACTGCTAACCCTAAACTCTTGGACGCTTGCTTGCTACTGTAATTCCTATATTTCCACAGATATTCATTTTACGCTTTAGTTGGTATGCTTTTTTATTTGGTAAGCAGAACTTCTTTAGCCTTTTTAATTTGGTTTTATCAGTAAATATTTGACTTTTATGATTGTAGGTTTATTTGCATCTCTAATGGGATAGGTAGAATACTTAGGATGTTCTGCCTAGCAAATGTGATAAATCCGGCTCCAACACATATTTTAAAACATTTATTGTTTCCAAAGTAGAACTCTAAAAAGAACATATGGTATGATATTAGATAGAATGAACAGCTGTTAGCACTTGTGTATATGCTCTGTTAAAAAAAAGGTCATTTTTCATTCAACATTGGTTGCCTGTGAATACAGTGCTAATATTGCTATGTTGATGAGTTTCTTCTATTTTTTAATATAGCTAAGGATTTATATTCTTCCCATTAAAATAGTTATAATACTGCTCAAGACTGGGCCACTTTTGAATTGGGCATCATTTGAGAAAGATTAAACTTGTATAACATATTTAAATATAACTTCCAAACAGCATCAAGTCTTTTTGCTTTAGGATGTTATTTATTGCATAGATTTCTTATATAGATTTATTTATCACATCCTAGAATATCTGAGACCATTTTGGAACTCAAAAATCATGTGGAACATAGTCTGTAGCCCACAACAATTGACTGTCTTTGAAATGCAGTTGATCCTGTTGAGAAACCATATAACTGATCTAATTCCAACAGAAATTGAAGTTTATGTTGCACAAAGTGAATTATAGAGCTGGTGGTCATTGTTACATAGTTAATAATAATTAATTATTGTAGATAATTCAGAAAAAGAAAATCCACTTTGATAGCATCAGCAACACTTTCGCAAAAATCACAATGTATATGATGTTTCAAAGGAAATAAAGTAGATCTCATTCAATTTGCAAGAGGAAGTTTTAAAGAGGTAGATTCTAGTTATTCAGCCTCAGCTACGGTAGTAGGGTTAAAATCATAATCTCCTCCAAAATGTCATTGAGTCTTTTATAACCTCAGCAGTCCAGATCTAGGATTATATTTCATTTGGAAAAAAAAAAATACCCCACAGGTTTGCCTGAGCTATGGGAGATGTAGTTAATGCAATGAGATTCAATAGGACTTCAGGGCTTTCCAGTTTCCTTTATCTCCTATGTCATTTTGATTAAATGCATCCATGTTCTAAATCCAGACACAATATCCCTAAGTCCCTTTTAAAATATATCTCTAAAGTCCATTTTAAAATATTTGTATAGGCAGGAAGTGACTTTGGAATTGAGTGA
>NW_011888805.1:12292335-12308500 GCF_000151845.1 Pteropus vampyrus
CCTCTTAAAGGTTCAGTTACTTTGCATAAATAAGTAGAGTTGGCATTATAACAAATAGAACAAATAGATAAACATTTGCTTCTTTTATGCTCCAGTTTCGAAATTGAGAATAAGTCTAGCCAGTGGTAGGAGCTATACATTGTTTTTTATTTTGGAGGAAATAAGCCTTTAAAAAGCTATTCATGTTCTTGGTTGTAAAAATTTCAAAATTCATGCTAAAACAAAAAATGATAAATGATTTTTCCTTATAATTCTTTCTTACTAGTAGAAAGAAGAGTAGAAAGCTGAGGAATTACTATTTGGTCCAACTGAAGCTGTCTTATAAAATATAAACTACTGCCATCAAAAATTGTGATTTCTTTTATTTCAAATAACCCAAACCTGCCAGGATAAACCTTGTTTACATTATCACCTAAAGCTTAGAGCAAAAAACATACATCATGACTTTTAGGTTAAAATAAATACCATTTTGCATGCTTTTATATATTATTCGTCAGAATTTTTAAAATCTATGTATCACTGAACATTAGCTGAGCAATTTACATCAGTACGAGACTTGTGGTTAATATTTGCACAAACTTCCAATAATTCAAGTTGGCCTTTGTTTGTTTTTTCTTGCCACTGACCCATAGGATATACTAAAAGAAAACAGATCAGCATCTTTCCTGATAAGAAGAGTAACCAAGAAGTCCATCTACAAGAACTAGGTTGTGAGGAATTTGGTTTTATAACATGTATCAAATATGTTAATATACAGTCCTTTAGGCAGATGAGATGCATTGTTTCTTTAAATAAGTTCGAAGATGTTTGCATAAAAATAGTGAAAAAGAACTCGCTTTTTTGTCTTTTCAAAAGAAAAGAACTAGTAACATGAAAATTCCATAAATATTTGTTTCTTAGGATTAGATCAGTTTGAATTTTTCAAGTGCATAACAAACCACTTAAAAAATTTTTTTTTATCATTAAATTTAAAATACCAAGTTTTAGAAAATACATGAGAGAAATCTGGATTTAGGGTCTTTAGACCAAGTCTTTGAAGTATCTTAAATCAACTTGAGACATAAAAGACTGTTTATAACTAACAGTTACTTTGTAGAAACAATGTTGACGAGATGTTTTAAAATTTTCTTGTTAAATTTTTATTAGAATATGTGGGTTGGAAAAAGGGAGCATCTGTATTGCAAGATAATTTCATAAAATTAATGTATTTAATCTCAGAAATGGGGAACAAGATGCTTAACAGGGAGGAGATTTATCAGTGGTTTGTATACAGGAAGCAAATGAAAATATGGGAAACTATGTCACCTTTAGGTGGGCCTAATAATTTCTGAATATTAGTACAAGACAAGTGATACAGCATCTTTAATAGGTTTTTTGTTTTTTTGTTTTTGTTTTTTGGTTAAATTGATAGAACCCAATATTGGTTCACCCGACTTTGAGAGAGATAACTATGAGGCTGCTGAACATATCAAATCCACTAATACATGTTTTTCTGCAAGTTTTACTTTTAAAGCAATCAGATCTAAAAAGAAAACTTATTTGGAAATAAAATCTGTATTAGTATTTGGAGCTGCTGACAAAGAGAGAATTTTTTCCTAAGAAAAACATTTCACTGTTTGGCTATATTATATGAGGTTTTTTTTGTTTTTTTTGTTTTTTTTCACATTTGCTTCGTAACTCTTCTGCTCCTGGCTATGTGCTTTTGTAATATATTCTTTTTCTTCTTCTTTTTTTTTCTTTCTTTCTTTTTTTTTTGGTTAAGAGAAGGGCAAGAAATAGAGGGAGACTCAACAAAGATATAACTTTCTAGAATGTTGATTTCTTATTTCTTAGCTCTGACTTGTCTACTGGTAATTTATTCTACTAATTAGCATTTTCTAGAAAAATGTGAACAGAAATTTGTACCACTGCTGAATCCCAAATTACTTTTTAAAATGTTCTATTAGTTTTAATTAGCAAAAAATTTAGTGAAGAAGAAAGTTCAAAATACTTGGCATTTCCCTTATAATTAACATATACTTTATTAAATTAACATGTAATACATAAATACATTTATTATAAATTTATACATATGAACTATATTTTTCTTGTTCTAATTACATATGTATTGTAGAATTTTCAGAGCTGGTTGTAGTTATCCTCTCGCTTTTCACATCTTCATTCTCTCTAGATTCATTATTCAGACTAACAACTTATATTCTTTAATATTTTGTTCTTATATCTAAATAATATCCCACATGATATGATAAATGTATTTTGATCTATTTTCACTTTAGATTTCTAAGGCTTTATTATTAGAGAGTAATAATTTTAGATTTCTTAACATTTAAAAATTTTTATCTTAAAATTGGTGAGTGATTTGAGGAAAGCTGTTATTTTGGGGGAAGTTTGCTTTGCATTTTGTTTTCTTTTGTACATATACAACTTTTGATCCTCAACACTGTACTCTTAATGAATTGGACATATTTGTGCTTATTTTGTATGAAGTGAATTGAAATTAATTTTATGATAAGAATTGCATTTATACTCTTTTAAAGACTTGCTATATCTTAAATAAATATATTAAGTAAACAAGGCAGTCTACAAAAGAGTGCATTTGATATGATGCCATTTTTCTAAGAAATATATACACGTAGAAAGATTTAAAAGGAGGTACTTAGGTACTTAGTGGTACTATGAATGGTTTAAGGAGATTTACCTTCATTTATCTGTATTTTCTACAGTGAATTTTTCTACAGTGAATCTTAGTTGATTTTATAATTAGAAGTGTAAAGTATTTTTTTACATTAAATTAAAAAAATCAGTGTTGTGGAATTGAATACAGAAAGCTAGTCACACTGGGTCTTGATAGATTGAAGTACACTTGATCCTTTGTTTAGCGGTGGGGTCAGAAGCCACTCCCTTGTCTGAGAGCTTGTACTGGATGTGGAGAGGATGATTATAACTCAGAATCCATGGATGTACACCCTACAAAGGACCTCAGAAGTCATTACTAAGGCAGCCTTTTCATCCATCCTACAGATGAAATCACTGGTCCAAGTTTACATGGCAGATGCTGGTGTTGAGAAGTCTTATTCCTGAGGTCACATACTTGTAAAATGTTTGCTGTCATTTCAGGCTTGTAGGCTTACACAACACTTAAAAAATTTAGAATTGTGTACATATTTAGCAATCAGGAGTAGTCACATATGAAAATCAGATATCTAGGTTGTTTTGAAAATAACCTTGAAAAGCCATGCTTAGTGTTCTTTTAGTAAGTTGACCTATCAGTTGGAACAGTGATTGCCCATTTTATGAGGGCCACACACTTTTGTTCTCCATTGACCTCATGGGAACGACCTGGCCCTGCAGACCTTTGAGTTTACAATTTCTATATACTGGTCAAAAATTGTTATTTTGTGAGGGTGTGATCCTCATTGACAATATTTGGGATTGTCAAACACCATTTCTAAGTTAGGAAACATGGCTTAAGCATGTGGGTTTGCTAATTCTATGACGTGTGGATGATCAGGGAAGAGAAAGCATCAGAGGTCATGACATTGTCTGCTGGAAGTTCCTGGGACCAATTTTAGAGAGCCGGAGATGATGACACTGCCTCCAAAGGGTCTTGTTTCCTGGACTCATAAATCTCCCACTCATTTATTTTTATAATTATTAATAAATTAACTACACTTCTGAAAACACCATGAAGCAAAGCACATAATGTGAAAAATGCATTGCTAAATCTTGACTTTTGGGATTCAAGAGGATGCTTTAGTTGTGATGTCATTTCCAGACTATCCTTTTCTGAAATCAAATTATCAAGATTATTTAGAGTTACCTACTCATGTACATCTTATTAAACCTTCTAAGATGGAAGTGGATTTCAAGACATATGTTAGCATCATAATTAAGAGTGAGTGGTAGAACATTTTACTCAGAGGCAGAGGAGAGCCATATATTTAAATGGGATGTCAAATAAGGTATATGTGTTTTCACACTTTATAATGCTGACACACATTGAAGGCATTAAAATATTGAATTTGTTTTGAGGTTTCATTATCCGTTGTCACAAAGGTTAAAACTTTTACATGTGTTATAAAGAATCCAAAATATTTTTGCTTATTTAATATTTTTCTAGTATAACTCTCATATGTTGGCTCTGAATGACAAAATACCTTGTTTATGGTAGATTCATCTTCATAGCTGCATTATTTGACCTGAACTCGATGATAACCAGTTTTATTTACAGGAAAACATTCATCTTAGCAGACGCATTCAGAACATGTGTGTAGAATCATTCCTGCTAGTACACATCTATTTCATTAATTTCACTTCTCAACGTCTCACCAAGCTTCCTCTAGTACAATTTTCTTATTAAACTAAGTAGAAGAGTCTTCTTCAGTCCTGTAAGACTCTACATAGGCTGTGGATCAATTTTGTTTGGATTTTAAAAAGTTGTCATAATGATTAAACTGGAAGGCAGTACTTAAATCCATCCCTTTAGACATATTTTTTTCCCTGGTATTATTCCTAATTTAATAATTAGGAAATGAAGAACTGATTCCTTAGTAGTTTTTGGCTTAAAAATGTACAGTGTTTTTTAACACAATGCTTAGCGTGGCTTTTGGCCGGCGTTCATGCCTTGCATGTCATTTGTGAATGCTTTCAAATAAAAAATGTGCAGAGTTGCATTTATTTTTTTGGCCTCATAGACAGCACAAAAGCTGTTTCTATGCTTATTCTAAGCCAGTTCTGTAGAGATGTAATGCTACTTAAATTTTAAACAAGTCAAGAGTCTTAAACAGGGCTGTGTTATGTTATCACATCTGGTCATTCTTTGCGTTAAAAGGATTAGTCTCAGTGTTTTGCAATGTTTTCTACATGGACATCCAAAAAGTCAGTAGCAGAGCAAGACCCTAACAAGTCACTAGAGGGAAGAGATACAGCATTGAAATACACTTTAATCTCCAAAATTGTTTCCTAAAGTTTGGATTCATGAATTCTTCTAAGAATCTAATGAAAGGTATAGACTCCTCTCCACAGAAATATTTTGGGAAAAAAAATTGAATATTCAGCAGGGCTCATCATGCCTGTAGGCTCATAGATCACAGGTTAGAAACCCCTGTGACAAATGGATATATTTTATATATGATATAGAATATGTATGTATGCACATGTATGCTATAGAATATACATATATTTAGTTTTTAAAAAAACTTTCTTTAAAATCTCCCCAAGTAGTTAAGAGCATGAAAATCTTGGTTGTTTCTAAGGGGATGTTTATCTTATAAGATGCAGGTAGATGTGTTAAATTTTAGGAATCAATATTTTAATAAAATAAAATCATATGTTAAAACAAACAGTTGACAGCTAGTTTATCTAACTGCAGCTGGTGAGAGAGACTATCTTACTTTCATCTCCTTAACAGTGCTCGTCCCTAGTCTTTTTTTTCACATATTCATAAGATGCCAATTTTCTAGATAAGTTTGTAAAAAAAAAAAAATGAATGTTCAATCCTTGATTTCTTCAGTAACATTCAGTTTAAGACGTTTCTAATTTTCCTTATAACTCTTTCTTTGGACAAGAAGAAATTTAGAAGCCCATTATATAATTTCAAAATTACTTAGAAATGTGTTATTTAGTGTGTTCATAAATTTTAGATTTTTTTGGGAGGGTTATATATCTTTTGTTATAGATTTCTATTTTAATTCCATTTTTCACTAGAAAACATACTGTGTATGATTTCAATCTTTCTGCCATTGTTGGTTATAGTATTCTATATATGTCAATTAGGTCAAATTGATTAATATCCCCTTACTGATTTCTGTCTACGCATTCTGTCAATTACCGAAACTGGAGTGTTAAAAAATCCCCAAATATAATTGTTCTACTGGGATGAATGTTTTTCCCCCCAAATTCATGTCTATCCAGAATCTGTGAATATGACCTTATTTAAAAATAGGGTCTTTGTAGATGTAATCAAGTTAAGATGTGGTCATTCTGGATAAAGGTGGACCCTAATCCAATGACTTATGTCCTTATAAGACTAAGGATAATAGAACACAGAAACAGAGGATAGATGGCCTTACGATGCTGGAGGCAGAGCTTGGAGTTATGAAGCCACAAGACAAGGAATGGCAAGACCAGAAGCCTGAAGTAGCAAAGAAGGATCCTCCCCTAGGCTTTCTGATCTTGATTGCAACCTAGGCCTTGCCAACACCTTCATTTTAAACTTCTAGTCTTCAAAACTATAAGACAATAAACTTCCACTGTATTAAGCTCCCCCTCCCCCCAAAAAAGATGTTAGTGTGCTATAATTATTTTGACAGATTTCTCTGGAATGTTTTAAAGTTTTTGAAAAGCAAAATCCTTTCCCATGTTGTTGATAACAAATCAAGTAATAGATGCTTTAGCTAGCACAATATTACTAATATTTGTACGTATGTTTGTATGAGGGTATGATATAAAAATTTTCATCAAGATAGTAAATATTTGCTGCATTTTCAATTATAGGGTCAAATTCAAACAAAAGTAAAAACACAAAAATGATAACTCTCACCCAGATCTTGACTTAGATCACTATTTATCAATCATAGAATGACTCTGTGCCAAGTTCTGGGCTGTGTGTTGTAGCTTTTGAGGATTCAAAGATAGAATAGAAGCAGTCCTATTCTCAAGATGCTCCCAGCTTAGTGCAGAAGAAAGACCTATAACCAGTGACATCACAATATAGATGAACAGTATTCTATTCATGCAAAAAGGTGTGATGTTTTGTAAGTACTTCGCAATTAATGTTTCCTTATTGTCTAGCCAAATTTTTTCTCCTTGCTCTTTAATGGATCCAAGAAAGAGGCTGATGGAAGCTACTTGGAAGTGAGGTAATGTCAGATTTCGGCAAGAAGGGGAAAAGACTCCTTCCATCCTTGGAGGAAGGGAGGAGGACAAAGGGAGCAAGCAAACAGGACACCTGTGTTCCAATCTTTCTCCTGAGTGGAAATTCCAGGTCGCGAGTCTCTTAGACTTGTTGTGAGAGAGCTGATAACAGTAGGGTGGTGGCGGCTGCAGCCCAGGAAGAGGTGCTGTCGTGGAACCCTGGGGGACCGCAGGGAGCGCAGAGGTGGGGAGCCCCCACCGAACCCCGACTCGACAGAGAGAATGAGCCAGTGATACCTGGGCATAAGATATCTGTTACAGTTGCAAGACAGCTCCTTCCCTATTAAAGCCAACTCTCTAATCTCCCAACTCCTAACCCAGGAGCTCATAGTATTTATGCAAAAGAGACTACTTAAACTAGAAGGCAAGAAGCTGTTAAAGTTAAAGCCCCTACCTTAAGCCTCCTCCCTATACCTCACTCACGGGGTATGAGTGTACTAGGAAAAATGGAGCAGATTGCTCCTTATATGAGACCTAAAGAGGCCACATTTTCTTCTCAAGTTTTATCAAATCAGCTGGGAGGAGAGACAACTGAAGCACTTGTCTTATATGTTTTCTTTTTCCCACTTATGCCTGCAAATAAGGTCAAGCCTCTGCATAAACAAAATGGAATATTTCTAAGAGTAAAGTGCCTCTGAAATTAAGATTTCTAATTGTGCCCTTCCTAAGGTTGTATTAAAAAAAAAAAAGCTCACTAGAAATTTCATGATGATTTGCATATTATTCTACATGCATCTCTGTCTCTGTCACTTCTCTCTGTCCTTACCTCATCTGATGATTTGATGATTCCCATTAAAATAAAGTAAAAGGGTATAACCGATTTTGAGTGCAACTGATCACTACTAGAGGAAAAGTCAGCATGGAAAAATTCTAGAGCACCAGCTTTGGTTAGATGGAATTAGGGCTAGATTCTTCCACAGATAAAGACAGATTTCTAAGCAGGGTACCAAAATTAATAGGCTAAAAAGGAAGAAAATAAATAATAGAAGATCAGAAGTCTAATAAGAAGCTGTTTTAATTGTACCATGCTGCAACTACTGTATTGCTTGAAAGATAAAACCATATTTAGAGTTTAACCTTATTTGTATTTTAAACTATATATTTTTGGTGCTTATGTCATTTAAAAACATTTCCTGGCCCTTTGCCAAATAGCATATTCAAAAAAAAAAAAAGTAACAGTAAGACAAGGCTAATTTCCCACCTGATTTTAAGAGGACATCCTTGGTTTTTTTATTAAGTAAAATGAAAATAAAAACATGAAATTTTGTCTGTCTTTTGAGAAAGTGATGTGTGAAGTGCAGGAAAGAATCAGGACTCACTTTACTACAGGCTTCTACATTAATGTTTTCTTTCTTCTTGTGAGGGGCTATTAAAACCACATTAGGAGATGTGTTATTTGGAGCTTTCAAAGAGACCTTTGCTTTAGGGATTTGAGTTTGTTTTGGGAGTGTGTGTGTTGCGGGGGGTTGGGGGGAGAAGGGAGAGGAAGATGAGATCCACCCCCTCAGAAAGCGGTGTTGTAGGTCCTAGGAAAGAAATGAAGTATGAGCCACATAACTTTTGGGTAATGGAGCAGGGCTGCGAAGAACCACTAGGCCTCTAAAACACCAACTGCAGCCAAAGGTGTGGAACCACTGCAGTGGACAAGAGTAAAATCCAGATGTGGGATGTGACCAGAGAGTTGATAATTCACATTTATTTTCTCTTTCAGGAGACCAGTTTTTTTCCATACAACAGGGGTCAGCAGAGATAGAAACTTGTCTCAACTATCTCTTTCTTCTCCTTTAAAAAATTATATATATTTTAACATATATATGTATCTATCTATCTATCTATCTATCTATCTATCATCATCATCATCTATCATCTAACTATATCTATATGTATTTCTTTTTCATATGGCTTTCCAGTGCCTAGTAGAGTGCTTTGCACAGCGTAGCACTCAATTCTATATCAATCCTCTGAGACATCTGAAAATTATCTATGAATTTTGCTATTCTGCTTTTTAAGGTGATATTATAAAACTTTACAATGTACAGTTATTTCAAAACAGCCAACGAGTTAGTAGTTGATAATGCTGGATGACCTGTTAAGTGCTTGCTGTACTGAACAACATACCAAGTACTCCACATATATCATGTCACCTGATTCTCACCAGCCTGAGAATATTAGCAAGTATTGGAGCTTTCTATGAGCTAGGCTCTGTAGTAAGCACCTTGATGATATGGACTATGTAATTTAGTTTTCATAACAATCTTACAAAATAGGAATTACTATTAATTCTACCTTAACCTGAGAAAATCGAGGCTTAGAAAGGTTAAGTAGTTAGCTTAAAGTCACACTGCTTATAAGTAGTGGCACTGGGATCTGAGCAGGCAGTCTGACCTTAACCGCTCTAATTATTTTTCCCATTTTACAGAGAAATTAGTTGAGGTTTCTATTTTTCAATTACAGTTGACATACAATATTGTATTAGTTTCAGGTATACAACATAGTGATTAGACATTTATGTAACTTACAAAGTTATCACCCCTATAAGTCTGGTGCCCATCTGGTACCGTACATAGCAGTTGAGGTTTTTAAGAGCTAAGTCAAATCATGTAACTCTTCCAATCAATACCCTCTAGTGACTTCTTTTTCAATCAAAGAAAAATCAGAAGTCCCTATCATCACACACAAGACCCTCCATGATCTAGTTCCTTGTTACTCTGACATCACTTCCTACCACCTGCCAGCTCTCCACCAGCTATAGCTGTCTCTCCGTTGGTCCTTCAACGCTCTAGGCAGTGCCCTCCTGTCTCCAGGCCTTTGCACTTGTTGTTTTCTCTGTTGGGAATACTTTTTTCCCCACATATCCACATGGTTCACTCTCTCACCTTCTTAGGTATAGTCAAACATTACATCGGGTGATTATAATTATCTCATTTCAAGTATCCACCTTTCCTCCTACTTCCAATTTCAGTACTTCCTATCCTTTATATTTTTCTTGGATATTTATGCATATTTTTAAACTCGTCTATTCTTTAATGGTCACCTCCCTTCCCTAAAACATAAGCTTCACCAAAGGCAGGTATTTTAATTTTTATTATTTTTAATTGCGCACTAGCATGTAGAATAGAGCCTAGCATAGCAACGTGTACTCAATAAGTATTTGAATGAATTACAAGAGAAACTCACCCAAGAAATTCACCCAAGGTCACACGTTTAGTGAGGCTTTATTACAAATCCAATTTTGAGTTTATCTACATATCAAATGCATAAAGTATCTTCCTGGACTCTTCTTCTAAGTCCCTTGGTCTTTAATTATAATAGGTCGGGGGAACGTGAATAAACAAACCAAACAGGAAAAAGGCAGCATTTGTTACTGTCTCTTAAAGTGGGATACTTTAAAGTGAGATCAAATCAGAGGCCAGGTCAGGGAAAGGGGACACTGGTCTTTAACAGAAAGGGAGTTGACAAGTGATGAAGTAAGGAATGTGCTGATGTTTCTGGGCTGCATGAAGGGGCAAAGTGTGGGAAGGTCCTGGATTGAGTTGGTGTTGGGTTAATTAATTAGGGTGGGATGCCTGCACATTAAGGGGAGGACGGAACCGAAGGGATTGATTTGGAGTAAACTGGAGTCTCAAGTAGCAGTTACAAAGGATCCTGGAGGCACAGGAAGGATGGGAGAAGTGCTGGGTATAGCTCAATTTGGCGAGTGGCCAAAAAAACATGTCAGATATTAGTGAAAACAGGCCACAGCTGCTGCTCTTTACAAGCTACATGTCTGGCCTTCCCTTAACCATGCTCCCCCTCCATCCCACCCCATCTTGTGTCCTGTAGTTGTCATTTTCTTTCTAAGACAACCAGTCATAACTCAGTTCTCACTTGAGGGTATAAGAGAAGGCAAGGGATGCTCAGAAAAAGGGATCCCAGAAATAATGAAAACTCAATTTCTCCTAAAACTGAAAATGTGAATTTTAGTGTATTGAAGGCCTACCTCTTTCATTCTTAGGATAATTAAAAACAATTGTGGTTAATATTTTTAATCTAATGATATCTAAACTTGTAATTCCTAAGACTTCTGGAATATTTACAAGTATATTTTACTCCTTTCCTCTTCAAAATGTATTTCTATATTTTGTATTTTTCCATCTTAGAAAAAAGATTCTAGATAGTTTAGAGTAAAGCATATATGTATGTAACTACTTATATATAAACACACTTATACACTGGATAGCTTAAAGATGAAAAGAATGAGAACATTCAAAGGTTATACATATTGTTACTGAATAATAAAATTTGGCTGAATTGCTTGGTAGCTTCACCGCCTCCCCTCCCTCGCCCTCTTCCCCAGTATGAAACTTAGATAGTGATCAAGTGCATGGATTCTGGAACCACATGGGCTGGGTTTAATTCCAGGCTCTGCCACTTCCTAGCTATGTAATCATGCCCAAATTATTGACCCTTTATATTCCTTAATTTTTCTCATCTGTAAAGTGAGGCTAAAATAATTCTTAACTAAAAAGTTTTTAGTAATGTTTAAATGAGTAAATATATATAATGAAACAGTATTGAGATGTTAAATATCACTTATTTATAGTCACTATAAATACTTAAATGATTTTTAAGGTTTCTTAACCCGTTAGGTATAGCATTTAGAAAAGAACCTGTAAAGAATTTATTAAATACTTCTTATCATGTTGAGGCAATAAAAATTTGTTAAAATTATAGTTCTCACCAGTCGATATTTCTTGTTCTTGAAATATGCAAATGGATATGGCTTATGGGAAACTTTTCTATTTAGGGAAATAAAAGTCAATGTAAAGTAAGAGTAGGTTTAACATTCAATAAGTGAATTCTATTACTTTTTCCTATTATCAGCTTTTCTTTGTTATGCTGCTCAGATGCTGAGTGCAGTTGTTTCTTTGACTAGCAATCATTTGCATTCTGAAATGATAGAAGGCATAAGGAACGCCACTCCAAAGAGCTGTACACTGTTTAGGGATGGGGGAGCTGATGGTTCGTCAAGCACACCTGCTAAAATGAATTGGTCCTTGGCTTTTGAGGGTATCATAAAACATGGATAAATGTTGTGAAAAATGTTAAAGACAAATTAAATCCTACATAAGTTTTCAATGAGTAAATTTACCTCAAATTGCTTATTTTGAGTGCTTTGTTTTTCGGTTATTCTGTGGTCACTTTAGTTAAATGAAAATAAATTATTGAGCACTAATCTGATGCTGGACACTGTTACAGGGGCTGGATACAGAAAGTTGAATGAGAGAAGTCATGGCCTCCGTAGGAAGCACTGTGACAGAGGAGAGATGCAAATTATTTTCATTTAATCATAAAGCATGTGGTAATACTATTATATCAATGCCAATATATTACTAGGGGGATGCTAAAAAGAGAGGGATTACTTAGCCTGGAGGAATGAGGTATGGATGGCCTGGAAGGATGCCTAGAGATAACAAAGTCTCAACTCAAAGGGCAGCAAATAGTCTGTTGAAGAAAGAATATAGGTTGCCAGGATGTGTGGCTGGAAAGGGGATAAAGCCTTAAACAAAGCAAATGACAATGACAATGGAGAGGAGAGGGTTTATTTGACATTCGATCTACAAGACAATGACTAATGACTGTATAGGTTTAGAGAGCTAGGAATTAGAGATGATGTGGCTTAGGTTTGTGACATTAACTGAGATAGGAGACAAAGCATAAGATTGTTTTCATTTTGTTTTGTTTGGCATAAATGTATGTGTTGATAATTCAGATTGAGGTATTTCGAGTGACTATTTTGTTACTGTGCAATTAAAACTTAAAACTACTTTGGCCCTACTACCTCTGACATTAAGCTAGTTGCAGCATCCTCTTAACTTCAGTTTGCACTATGCCAAGCATCTCATGGTTTCTCTGGCTCGTTGTTCCTTCTGCCACAGCATGTTTTCAGAGCTCTTGTTCTTGAACTCTGGTAACAAACGATAGAATTGACTACTACTAACCCAAATAAAACGAAAACAGCTTTTTTTTCTATGATTCGAATAGGACACACATCTAGATGTAACCTACTTCCCTGGTACAGTGTTCTAGGTGACTGTTTTGTGATTTGCAAACTTCCAGATCCCTAACTAACTAGGCACAAAAATTAGCAAAGAAAAGTAAACCATCTGTTTTAGCACACCAGGAAACTTCTCTCAAATCACAGATACATTCCTATTCTTGAGAATTATATACAAGTCAATAAAGATTAACTGAACAGTTGGAAATGCAACTAAATAAAAGCTGAGAGTTTAAAAATCACTCAAGAATATGAACATTGTGAGAAGTTTGGCAAGAAGCTCTGCATGTTGCTTTTTGCTCTATTTCCTAATACAGTTTCTTTAAAAATCAGCTTTGGCAGACGAACGAACATCTATTAATGGCTATTTGAAAACTTGGGCTGTGTTCACAGTTTGCTTCTTAAACTCAAAGTCTCGATTTATATTACCGATGGATGAGTTATTGTTTTTTGGTGAAAAATCACTTTTTAAATTATAATATCAAGTGTAAACATGTAAAAGTAATATATATGAACAAAAACATATTTCAAGAGTTTTTGAAACAAATGAAGGCACATCTTTTTTTGTTTGCCAATTTATATTTAGATATCAGAGTATTTTAAAGTACATATAATTGTGACTAGTGCATAATTTTAGAAAATAGTTATCCAATTTGTGGACTCAAGAGATCAATGAATTTTTTAAAATTTCCACTAACTTCTTACTTTTAGTCATGTTGTAATTTCTTTGTACATTTTTTTTTTCAGTGAAGATAGGAAATGAAACTTAAATCAATCAATTTTATTCCTTGAGTACAACTTCACTACTAAGATAAATGATATTTAGAAGATTTAAATTACTCCATAGACTGGAATAAAGTTTCTAACAATATATGCATTTATATTTATTTATGTGCCAGTTTCCCTAATTACTATGTATAACAAAAAAATGGATTTAAATTATAGGAACCATACATATTTCAATACTAGAATGTCTTTATTGGAAAGAAAGAAATATAGAATAAAATGATTTGATACTGTACCTTTTTATAAGTAGTTTAAAGTCTGTTTATAATTACCAAATGTTTAAAACTATCTATAAAAACTCTCATTTTTTGGTTTCTAAAAGAATTAAGCCAGCATTTCTGGTTGTTCAGTTCATATAGGAAGAGTTTCTCTCTGGCATAATGTTCTCTAATAGTTTTTTTGTTTAAACATTAAATCTAGGAATTTAACAATTTCCAGAAAAAGAAAACAAATTTTTTTTAAATTATAAAAGGCATTTTTATTTTTAAAAAAGTTTTAATCCTTGAGGAGCTCATTTAAAAGTAGATTTAAAAAGGATTTCAGACTTGAATAATGTTCTTTTGTGTGAGTTCCTATTAGTTTTTAATGATTTTACTTTCAATTATTTAAAATTTAAACCATATTAGCACAGATCATAATAATAATAAAATTCATCTTTTAATATTGGATAAAAACTGTCATATTATTTTTAATTGATTATTTCAGTTTTATTTTTTCCTCAGTTGATGTTACTGTGCAGAATGAATTCTAGATAAGTTGTAGACAAATGGAATTTTTTTCAAAGCATTCCATAGTGTGTGTCATTCATTAATTTATTCATTAAATAAATAAGTATTTATTGAGTATCAGCTGATCCAGACCTTGTTTCATATGTTATTGTCCTACAGTAATGAACAAAACAGACAAAAATCCATTCAGTCAAGGAGTGTATATTCTAGTGGAGTGAGCTAATAAAGAAATACATCAGAAAATTAGATAGATATGAGTGTTACGGACACAGTAAAGCAAGAAAAGAGAGAATAAGTGTCATGGTGAGGAGCTGAAAGAGACTGGCCAGATAAAAATTTACTAAGAAAGTAATATTTGAGTAAAACTTGAAGAAGACAATGAGGGAATGAGCCATGTGGACATCTGAGAAAAGAGGAAACTACGAGAACAAAGATCCTGAGGCTGGAATGTACTTGGTAAATTTGAAGAGAGCTAGAAGTCCATGTGGCTGGAAGAGAATGAGCTAGAGATGGAGAAGAGGGTAGGGAGTTAGGCAACGGATGAGATCAAGTTAGATTTTACAAAAGCTGTTCAAAAGACATTGCCTTTTCTTCTGAGAGATGGGGAGCTATTTTGGAGTTTCGAGTAGATGGATCTGACTTGTGTTTAAAATGATCACTTTTGGATGCTACATGGAGAATAGACTAGGAGGGCAAGAATAGAAGTAGAGAGACCAGTAAAGAACCTCTAGATGGTAGTTTGGGCCAGGGTGTTCGCACTAAGTGGTTTATTGATTTATTGATAGATTGGATTTGAGAAAAGAAAAGAGGGGCCAAGTATTTTAGCTCGAGCAATTGGAAGACTGGGGTGGTAGATTGTTTTACTATTTATCAAATATTTCAGTTTCCTTCAATGTCGAGTCCCTTCCTGTGATAGAATAATACACCTCTGTTCTCCTGGAAATGGGAGGTAATGTGACTTTCTTGACCGATAATACATAGGCAGAAGCTTTCAGAGCCAGCATTTGGTTTGCCATGTCATTTTTTCCCCCGCTTCTGCCACAAAATCAGTGTTCCAGCTAAGGGCTGCTCTATACATTTGGTTCCTGGAGCAAAGTTAAGGTGAGTTATAACCGCAGGAGACACACAGAGGATATGTAACAAGAAATAAACCTTTGTTGTTGAAAACTGGTAAAAATTCGGGTTGTTTATTATAAGAGAATAACTCAGATTAGTCTATTAGACTAATAGAAATGTAGTTAGCATTAACTAAGATGGAGATGTCTGCTAGAAGCACAGGTTTTGGGTATGTGCAAGGCAACCATGAGTTCATTTTTGGTTTTTGAGCTTGGAGGTGCCTATTAGACACCCGAGTGGAGCTATCAAGTAGCTAGTTGGATATAAGTGGCTGCAGTTCATGAA
This sequence comes from Pteropus vampyrus, assembly GCF_000151845.1. Classification (NCBI taxonomy): domain Eukaryota; kingdom Metazoa; phylum Chordata; class Mammalia; order Chiroptera; family Pteropodidae; genus Pteropus; species Pteropus vampyrus. The sequence continues at coordinate 12,308,203 of NW_011888805.1, forward strand.
AGAGATATAAGACATATATTTGATAGTCATCAGCCTGAGACTGAACACAATTGCCAAAGTTAGGAGTGGATAGATACAAAATCCAGGAACTGAGCTCTGGACTATAGCAACAGCTAATAAATGAAAGCAGCCATTAAGAAAAGAGGAAGATGTGGGGTGTGGTATTCTGGGAGTGTAGTGAACAAAGTATTTTAAGGATGATTATCTGTATCCTGTGTTGCTGATAAGTGAAGTGGAGTCAGGACTGAGAATTGACCTTGGGATGTAACAATGTGGAGGTCATTGATGACCTTGACAG
>NW_011888805.1:12308550-12330842 GCF_000151845.1 Pteropus vampyrus
CAAGTATTTTAGCTCGAGCAATTGGAAGACTGGGGTGGTAGATTGTTTTACTATTTATCAAATATTTCAGTTTCCTTCAATGTCGAGTCCCTTCCTGTGATAGAATAATACACCTCTGTTCTCCTGGAAATGGGAGGTAATGTGACTTTCTTGACCAATAATACATAGGCAGAAGCTTTCAGAGCCAGCATTTGGTTTGCCATGTCATTTTTTCCCCCGCTTCTGCCACAAAATCAGTGTTCCAGCTAAGGGCTGCTCTATACATTTGGTTCCTGGAGCAAAGTTAAGGTGAGTTATAACCGCAGGAGACACACAGAGGATATGTAACAAGAAATAAACCTTTGTTGTTGAAAACTGGTAAAAATTCGGGTTGTTTATTATAAGAGAATAACTCAGATTAGTCTATTAGACTAATAGAAATGTAGTTAGCATTAACTAAGATGGAGATGTCTGCTAGAAGCACAGGTTTTGGGTATGTGCAAGGCAACCATGAGTTCATTTTTGGTTTTTGAGCTTGGAGGTGCCTATTAGACACCCGAGTGGAGCTATCAAGTAGCTAGTTGGATATAAGTGGCTGCAGTTCATGAAAGAGATATAGGACATATATTTGATAGTCATCAGCCTGAGACTGAACACAATTGCCAAAGTTAGGAGTGGATAGATACAAAATCCAGGAACTGAGCTCTGGACTATAGCAACAGCTAATAAATGAAAGCAGCCATTAAGAAAAGAGGAAGATGTGGGGTGTGGTATTCTGGGAGTGTAGTGAACAAAGTATTTTAAGGATGATTATCTGTATCCTGTGTTGCTGATAAGTGAAGTGGAGTCAGGACTGAGAATTGACCTTGGGATGTAACAATGTGGAGGTCATTGATGACCTTGACAGGAGCAGCTTAGTTGAAGTGGTCTGGAGGAAATCTTGAATCTCTTGAATGAGACAGGTTCAAGAAAGAATGGTAGGAGAAGAGTGAGACAACAGGTGTAAATAAGTCTTTCAAAGAGCTTTTGTATAATGGAGAACAGAGACATGATAACTGAAGTGGAACTTCTGATTGTTTCTTGTTTTTCTCATTAAAACTGGAAGCAAGGGCATCCATGGGGAATGAAGATGGGTAAATTGCTGTTGAAAATCTGACATAGTTGTGTGTTTTCCTCTATTCATGTTCAGCTGGATGTGGGGTAGATTTGGAGTGTTGGAAAGATGCATTTAATCACAGTTGGAGATTGTTCTAGCAAATCCAACAAAGCAAAGGAGGATAAAAGGTTCAAGACTATATTTAGGGATGTAATTGCAATGCCTGACCATTGAATTTTAGTTGGGTTAGAAAGGAAGTCAGGACTGAGAGACAGTGAAAAAATAATACTCTGAATGGATTGTTGAAGTTGGGGTACTAGAAGGAATAAACCACAAAAATAGAAGCTATTGACTGGAAAATCAGCTGCTTAAAATTTAGCTTATAGAAAGGCTGCAATAATTAGTATAGACAAGATCTAGGGTATATCTATGGGAGTGAGCAACTGAGTAGAACGTAGGACAAGATCTTAGAATTTTTTGACTCTGAAATTGCTCTAGTTAATCCAAATTCTTTTCTAACATTTCCTCTCACTTAAACTTCTCAATTGAACTCACTTGCATTTCTTGTGAGTTTAATTATTATAGATTTCAAGTTATAAAAACAAATTTCGCAATTGAGTTAATTTAAAAATAGAAGCATAATGAAGAATTACTGTGACTTATTTTAGATTTATACTAAATAAAACTTTATAAAGTCAAGTTGAATAAAGAAAGAGTTTGTTGAGTATTACAATAGTTCCCACTTACCTGTGGAGGAATACACTCCAAGACCCTCAGTGTCTGCCTGAAACCATGAGTAGTACCAAACCCTGTATATACTATGTTTTTTCCTCCCATACACACATACCTATAATGTTTAATTTATAAATTAGGCACAGTAAGAGATTAACAACAATAACTAATAATAAAATTAAACAATTATAACAATATACTGCAATACAAGTTATGTGGATGTGGTCTCTCTCTTTCAATATTGTGTTTTACTGCACTCACTCTTGTGAGGATGTGAGATGATACAATGCCTACATGACGAGATGAAGTGATGTACTCAGAATGGCAAGCAATTTCAAACTTACGAATTGTTTATTTCTTAAATTTTCTATTTCAAGTTTTCAGACTACAGTTGATCACAGGTAACTGAAACTGTGGAACTGTGGAGAAGGGGGTCTATCCTATTTCAGTAATTGAGATGAGTTCCTATCAAAGGTGATCCAATTGTTTATTGGATCACCTTTGATAGGAAGATTGGAAAGATCCAATCTTTCGATATATTAGAGAGTTAAAAATTGGTTTGAAGCATCAGGACAGCAAGTAAATTTTGAATGTTTAGAAAAAGTTGGTAGCAATTGATGAACTTATTTGAAAAAATAATTGCGAATCTTTTAATGTCGTTTCTGAGATTAAAGATGGGCCTTATTCCTAGGTAGAAAATAAATATAGTTATTAATCCTAATCTTACTGACTTTTAAACTGATTTTTAATTCATATATATATCTCATACAAACCAAAAATTTGGGATTAGTTTTTTTCCAAATGATTTCCAATTAATGCAAAGCCATATGTATTTATAATTTATTGTATTTATCATATAAATTTAATTTTATGCACTGATTTTGAAGTTTTTTAAGGTCTCTGTGGCAGAAATTGTTATCTTCTAACTGCCTTTCTCGCCTTTTTTAATATAGCCACCCGATTCTATCTTAGCATTTTGCAGCTTGGAGTAAAACTTCATTTTCTGGTTCAGTTGCAGCCAGGTGAGACTGTGACTAGATTGAGGAATTTTAAATGGTTCTTCCTAGAAGTCTTTAAGGTGAATATACATACCCCTTTTTTCTCCCTCCTTCTGGCTTCTGGAACTCAAATGTTATGTCTAGTATTCCAGTAGCCATTCTAGATATGAAGCGAAGGGTGTTACTAGCATTAGGATTGGCAAAGAAGAGCTGGAAGGTGCCTGGGTTGCTGAAAAGTTCACAAAGCCACTGTCATCCCATCCAGGACTGCCTACTTTCAGGTTTTTTTTTTTTTTTTTTTGACAGAATAAAATCATGTTTGTATAAATCACTATTTTCCTCATCTCCTTTAATTATAGCAAAATTTGATTTCTAACAGATAAAATAAGAACCATTCATTTGCATACCACCCTCATGCCTTTTAAAGAAAATTTTCTCTTATTGCCTGCTCTTTTGAAACTTCCTTGTTTCTCTATAACTTCTTAGGAAAAAAAAATTCTGTTGTCCATTTTCCCCAATTTTATTGAGATATAAATTACATAAAACATTGTATTAGTTTAATGTATACAAGGTAGTAATTTGACACACGTGTATATTGTGAAATGATTTACCACAAGTTTAATTAACATTTATCACCACACATAGTTACATTATTTTTCTTGTGATGAGAACTTTTAAGATCTACTCTCTTAGCAAGTTTCATATATATATATATGTGTGTGTATATTATATGTATACATATAATATAGTATTTTTAACTATAGTCTCCACGCTTTAAACCATGCTATTACACCCCTAGGACTGTTATCTTATAACTATATCTTTACCTTTTGACTACCTTCACCTGTCCCCCTCCCCCCCACTATCTCTGGAACCACCAACCTATTTTCTATTACTATATTCATTTTTTAAAAATTCCATATATGTGTCTTTCTTTGTCTGACTTATTTCCCTTAACATAATGCCTTCAAGATTCATCTATGTTGTCACAAATGGTAGGAGTTTTCTTTTTTTATGGCTGAATATATTCCATTGTGTATATGTGTGTGTGTATCACATTTTCTTCATCCATTTACCCATTAATGGGCATTTAAATTGTTTCTGTGTCTTGGTTATTTTAGGTAATGCTACAATGAACATGAGGTGAAGATATCTCTTTGAGATAGTGATTTCATTTCCTTCATATTATATCCAGAAATGAAATTGCTGGATGATATGGTAATTTTATTTTTCATATTTTGAGGAACGTCGATTTTTAATACTGAATGTTTTCCCATAGTGGCAGCACCAATTTACATTCCACGGGGCATTCTTTTTCACTTACAAGGTTTCTGGCCTTGGTCTTCCCCATGAATGACAGTAGTTCAATCTTATGTGATTAAGTAACAGCTCAAACAGTAGTTCTAAATGAGGATGAGGGTGGGGGAGTTATAGAATTAGTTTGGGGAGGTTTTCTAAACCACACATTCCTAGCTCCATTTATCTCAGCAGAGATGTTGATATTCTCTGACCAACTCCCATTTGAGAATCACTTATCTACAGCACATCCGCAAGTTTTTATTTGCTTCCAATTGGCAAAATTTAAAGTGATACTTAAAAAACTAACTAGGAATTTTCCTAAGTGAAAAACTATCTAGAGTGTTAGAATGTTGTAGAAAGGAGGCATTATGTTTTTCGTATTTTGAAATTCACTTTGAGTTTTATAAACTTTTTACTTAAAAGTATTTTAAATCTTAGTTCAAAAAGTCCAGTCATGTATGCATAAGCAACTGTATTTTTTTCTCCACTCAGTTCTTTCTAGAATTACTTCTTCAGAAATATGGAGAGGGAGTGTGGGGGAAGATATTGTGTCATACATCTGTCAAACCACTGTTTTTCTTTTTGCTATCACGCTTTCAGCGCTGCTTATTAAATATTATGGCATATGTGTTGCTGTGCTAGGCACTACTTGCACTTGCCAATGGGAAAACTCAATTATCTGTTTCCATCGAGAGCTCTTCCAGTTCTCTGTGGGAGGAACCAATGTCTCCTTTTTCACTCTCTTAGTGGGTGGCCTGTTGATTCGTGCTGACACCACACAGTATATACTCTTCTGGTTAAGCTGTAATTAGATCGAGTGTGGCATTTCTTGCTTGTCTACAATAAGACTCGATGATAGAGGAGACAAAGAATAGATCACATATATCTGAAATATTGGATGTAGAAGTAGTATGCTTGGGACAGGGAAACTTTTTGAACAAAAACTATTTTACAAAGAACAACAAAAAGCAAAAAGAAAGAGATCGCAATTATATGTAATAAGGAAATGACCATCTCAGACATATAGCAGCAGTACTGCAGATTTTAAAATCGAGGAATAAGTTATAAACTGTCTTGTATTATTAATTCTCCAAGTAGCAAAGAAACTCTTTGAGGTCAGGATGCAAACATACTTGTTTGACTTTTTCTCCTTATTACTTAAGACTTAAGCTTTCAGTAATAAATTTGATAATATGGCAAAGATTGTCAGCTATCTACTAATGTCCAGCCCCTGCTCTGCTTTTAGGGATTCAGGCAAACACCCAGAATTCAATTCCCTTTCTCCCTTGGCTTTGAGTAGAAGTGACCTATGTCACATTTGGGCTGGGACTTTTCAGAAATATGCTTGCGGGGTCCTTCAGCTTCTGCTAACTTGAGACAGATGATGACTTATCCATAGAGGACAGAAGGACTACACAACAGATTGAGGAGGGAGGCTTGCTAACTAACATAGATACCAGCCCTGAATTGTTGCACGAGTGAGAAATAAATTTCTATTGCTTTTAATTCACTAAAATTTTCAGGCTTGTTTGTTACAACAGTTTAGCTTATCCTAATCAATGCAGTCTTAGTTATATATTTAACGGTTAAAAATTAACATTTCAACCAACAAAATACTAAGAAATCCTTAAAGTAGAAACAAATTATATATATATATGTATACATATATATATGTATATACATATATATATATGTATATACATATATATATATAACTGTATAAATATGAACAAATAGAAAATATTATGGTCATTTTAATAGAAGAAAAACATCATAGAAAAATGAGATTTGAGGGCCAAGCATACAGACAGAGACTGTATCTTAAACAAAGATCTGGATTTCTGGTGTTTAAAATGGCCTGAGTTCTAGTCCTAATTTTTCCATTGGTGTAACTATGTGATTTCAGGAGCCTGTGCGTTGGCGTTCTCATCATCAGATGAAGGATGTTAGATTACTCCTACTTCTAAAGAAGATAAATTTAGGGATGAAACCCTATTTTTGAAACAAGTTGCTTTAGTTTCTTGGCTAATTTGAGAATGTAATTGGTTTTTAATTAGCTTTGTCCTATCATAGCTTGCCCCGTTGTTATATACAATATTCATTCTTTGTGAACTATAAGTAGAACTTTATTAGATTTCCTCAAAAAAATACGACTTACTCAGCTTTCTTTCAGTTTCTTGCTTTAGTATATCATTTTTCAATTTCAAAATTAGTAGTGCATGAAATACATGTATTTCTATATTTACTAGAATACTGAGTAAATATTTGTATTTGGTAGTATATTGAATACATTTAATAATATTTAGTAACTCATTTCATAAATATATTCTCCCCATGACTGGGTCTAGGTCTTAATGTCTTACCTAAAAATAATGAGCTGGATTATTTGATTTCTAAGTTTCCTTTCTAAAAACTGAGATGTAGTTTTACAAGAAATTTATCCAAGTACAGTAACAGGGGAAGCTTTGGATAAAGAAGAGCTGGATGGGCTGGGCTGCCACAGGCAAGAATCTTCGTTTTCACAGGAGGATGCCTTTTCACCCAGTAGAAACACTTTTTGGTATTTGTCTTCACTGTCGGTTCTTCTCTCTGCAACTGCCTCCTTCCAGCTGCACCATGCTGGCACTGTCTTTCTAGGAAATACCCTGACTCTAGTGCACAGTTCTTGGCAAATCTTTACTTCTGCATGTAGGTAAACACTGACAAGGCCCAGCAGGCTGAGCATGCAATGCCTTACTTCTCCAGTAGGGACACTAGCCACGCTATATTCAGTTTAAACTGAAAATCCCTTTGGGCCGAGGGTTCAGTTTGGGAAGTAAGTTATTTCTGCATGCAACCACTCTTTAAATACATTTCTATTTTATTTTAAATCCTGATTTTATTTATATAATACAATTATATTATGTTAAACACACTTGTAATAGTTAACAATTATATTATGTTAAACACACTTGTAATAGTTAACAGTTTTCATATAAACAAAGTAGTACTTGGGGCTCTGAAGTTCTTAACATTTAATTCAAGATATAGGTCCTTCACAATAAGGTTTCTAATTCTTAAGAGCTGTAGTCATCTTTGCCTAAGAATTTGTTGTTGTCCTCATTGTTTGGCCAGCCCCCATCTATCTTTGCTCATTTTTAAAATGGGCATCATTTATATTTAATGTGTTATAAATGAAGCATTTGCCATTATTCTTTAGCTCGTAGTCGAGAGGGAAGTTCTGACATTACGATGACATTACCCATTGTACATGCAGCATCTGGCGGCCTTTTCTTTCTCTCTCACTGCCAACTCACTTAGTCTGTATACAGAGGGATGCCCAGGTATCCAAGGCTCATTAAATACACAATAAGAAGTTGCAAAGGAGAAAAAGAGGTCAAATATCTATGTGGGCTCCTCTCAGAGAAGCTAAAAGGCAAAAAGGTCAAAGTTTCCCTGTGTGTGTTTAAAATTTTTTTAAATGAAAGAAGACACTGTTTTTACGTTTCATGTATCCAAGTGTTAACAGGATGAGAAACACTTTTTGTTCACATTCTTCTGTAACCTTGAACTGAGAATGTTGAAGTTCTTGCCTTTCTTTTTCATTGCATCCCACAAAAAGGTTATTCCAAATTCACTTGGCAATATTCAGACAAGCTATTTCCTAATCCTCAAAATAGCTTTTGTTTTGAATGTTTCCCAAAAGCCTTAAAATATGTTCATGAACTGTATATATACTTCATTTGCTAAATTTTTGGATCGAAAACGCTTAAAGGAAAAATAAAACTTGTAGAACAGACTTTTAAATATTGTAAATCTAAATGAGCAGAAAAATACGTTAAAAGATCATCTTCTCCCTAATAAATACAAAGTAGTATAAATTGTACTCAGAAGAGAATATCACAAATACAAGGCAATTTGTTGTTCTCTCTGTGATTCATTCTAATTTCTTGACTTTTAAACCATATAATATTTTTATTTAAAATATAATTACTCATTGAGTAACAAACAAGAAGCAGTATTATGAAGTGATTCAAACTTGAAAACCCTTTTTCAACCATTCTGCAGGGTGTGGATTATTCTCCAAGGAAACATATTCTATTTCCTGAAATGGCAAACTCATTCATTCCTTCATTCAACAAATACCTGTTCAGTGCCAATTGGCGTTGTGCTAGTATTGGTGATAAAATAGTGAGAAAATGACATCAATCCAATAATCACACCCAGGACTATATATAATTAGAGATTGTAATCTGCATTATGTGGGAAAAAACATGAGGAGTATTGAGAGACCTGATATGGGCTGAGCAATAGGGAAGAAACTTGTGAAGGTCAAGCTTAGACAGCATGGATGGTGGTTCTGACGTGGGAGGCAGCACAGCATGTGAGAGAATCTGAAAGGAGGTCAGTATGTCCAGGGCACAGAAATTGGGGGAGGTAGCATCCCACAAGGTAGGCTGGGTCTGGATCTTGGAAGGTTTAAAAGCTTGCTAAGAATTTTGGTCTTTATTCTAAGGCCAAAGTAAATTCTAAAGTATCTTAAGCAAAGAGGTAACTTTGCTTAAAAAGTCACTCTTGCTGTATTGTGGAGGATAAATTAGAGAAGGAGATAAGAGTAGATGAGGGAAGACCAGATAAGGACATATTAAAATGGTTCAAGGGAGAATTGATGGCAGTAGTGGTAGAAAGAGAGGAAAGTAGAGACGTTCAAGGGCCTTCTAAAGATAAAATCAATAGGAAAGTTCCTAGAGTTATCATCTAGTGGACTGTAGAAGCATGAGCAAGCACCTAAGTTGATGAGGAGCCCAGCTTCCTCATTGTTGAGGAGCAGTGACATTTATATGACATCAGCAGAGGTGGCTGCTGAAGAAGGTAGACTAGGAATAGGCAGGCCATCACATGGTAAAGTTTCAGTCAGAAACAGGAAAGCCAGAGTTTCTGCAAGATAGCGGCCAAGCGAAGGCCGGCAGTAACAGCTGGGAGTTCTCTTGGGAAGACTTGCTGAATGAAGCAGCAAAGCATGACATTCAATACTGGTTATATATGGAGTGGTTTATGATTTCCCAGGCAGCTCTGCTCATGCCCCAAAGTAACCCAAAAGAGCCAAATTTACGGAGTCACCTGACTTACCTTTACAGCAGTCCCATGTGTTCTCAGAAACATCTCTCTCCTTCTAGGATTCAACACACTAGTCGAGTTTCCTCATCTTTCCCTCACTAAATAGAAAATGGTGTACTAGAAAGATTTTGGAATGAGGAGTCAGGAGACCTGGAGATAAAGCCTGGCTCTGAACTTTTCTAGTGGTATACATTTTAGAGGCACAGGTTCCCTCATATTTAAAATGTGGTTAATAAAATCTATAACCTTGCAGGGTTGTTGTGAAGGTTAGGTGTGTAAAAGGCACTTCACAAATGGTAGCAACAACGACAGTAAAAATAACATTTTTATTGTGAAAATATCCTTTTCTCCCATTTCTTCTTTTATAGTTTCTCCTTCTGAGATAACTTTTTTTCTGTCAGCCATAGTTTCAGCTATACATTTAATTTACAAATGTACACCTGTTAGGTGTCTGGCACCACAAAAGTGATGGAAATAAGTGGAGAAAACCAACATTGTCTCTGTCCTCACAGACCTTATACTAAAAGAGAGGAAGGCTGGTCTACCATGTGGTAGAGACTGCTGCTGTTCACCAAAAACGTGAGTCTTTTTTTCCTGAACCCATGGTAGATTACATCTCCCAGCATCCCTTGCAGTTAGATGTGACGGTGTGACTCATTAACGGAATCTGAGCAGAAGTAGTACGTGTGTCACTTTTGGGTAAAGGTTTTTAAGAGGTGAATGTGCTTTCTCTACTCACGTTGTCTCTTTTTCTGGGTGAATGCAGATTATAATGAAGGAACCCAGGAGAAAGACAAAGCCACAGATGAAGGGTACCTAAGTTCTTGATTTACCATGTAGAAGACATCATTTTTCTGCCCAGGAAGATTAGTCTTGGACTGCTTTATAAACAATAACAAAAATAGTGTTATTTGTGCTTGTTTGTTACAGACATCAGCTGCTCTGCTTCGTTCCTCTTCAGTCCCAACTATCTTGCTCTGTTGTAATCGATGGCTTTAAAACATTTCCTTTTTGTTGTTCAGAAGTCATCTTAATCTCAAAATGTCTAAAACTGGTTTTAAAATCTCACCTCCAAAGCAGCTTTTGACTTACCTCTTTCTAATAATAGCATTGTCATCGTACGAACTGTCTAGACTTCACACGAAGGAGTCACACAGAGAGTCTGACTCTTTCTTTTTCCCAGATGCAATCTGTTAGCCATTTCTATACCACTTCTTTTGTCATACTTCTGGAAATTGACCCTGCCTTTCTATCCCTTCTTTTACTATCAACACCACTAAAAAGATGTCTCTCTTAAAAGGTAAAGGGGCTAAAATTCAAGTCATACACCCTGACACAGGGTTGTGGCAATATGCAGGAAAGACAGCTTTTTTGTAATTTGCATAAAGGTGCCAAAAGAAGTACTTCCTTTCTAATCTTCCCCAAGTTTCTTGAGGGCTAGAGAAGGCACTGGGGTTGAGCACTTATCAAGCCTCTAGTGCTTCATGCTGAGGCAATGGTGAGCATCTGCTAATTTATAATATTCTCACCAGTCTCTCTCACTTCCAATCTATCCTTCAGTCCCCTGCTATATTAATCTTCCAAAAAATACTGATGTTATTTCCTGGATAAGTTCAGTGGCTCCTCTTTGTCTATCAGAGGGAACTCTGTAGCCTTGTATTCAAAGCTTACTGTGATCTAGAATCATCTCAATTCTTCAACCTTTTCTTCTACTATTCTTTTCCATATTTCTCAAAGCAAACAATATTCACCTTCTGGGAAAGAACATTTCATGTTGCACCATAATGTACCAAGAATTACAGAAAATTTCGCCACACTGAGCCCATTCACTAAGTGCCAGGAGAACCCTTCAGGTATTGTGACAACAACACACATGTCCATATGTTTTGGAGATTGGAGCAGGACTGTCCCTGGTTGAGAACTTCTAAGTCTGCACCATCAACCAAGAACAGTATGTATTTATTGAGTGTCTACACCACTCTGTTGTTCTCTTATTCAACCTGGATAATAACTCTCTAAGGTAAGTATTATTTTTCTGATACTATAAATGAGAAATCTTTGGCTCCAAGAAGTGAAAAGATATAACCAAGAGTACATTGCTATTGAGAGAAAGAAAGCTGGCTCAAAATGCACACTTGTATACTTCACCCAACTGAGCTCTTTGGTATTCTTTAATATGCTTTTTTCCACTCTAATTTGCTGACTTCTGTCCAGAATACCACAAATTTCTTTCCATAAAATCTTTTTCTTCAAGCATGAGTTTAGACACTGTCCTGCTCAGGACCTCTTCTCTGACCACTTTAACTAGGGTCATTTCTGGATTACTGTGGTGCTTCCTCTTGCTGGTCAATCTGTTCCACAGTTGGTCTCAGACTGTCCTGTGTGCATGCTCTCTTTCTCATGTTGGATCATATGCTCCCAAAGGATAGGACTGTATTTTATTGTTGCTCATAATTTCTAACACAGTTTCTTGCATGTGGCTAAATGTATTAAATGTACATGAAAAAGAATTTAAAAAGGCCTAACAATGTGGCACAATGGAAATAACATGAGTTTTAGAGTTATTTTTAATTCAAGGCTATATCACTTACTGCTGTTGGCCTTGCACATGCAATATAATCTCCCTGAACTTCAGTTAATTCAGTAAAAGGGGTCAACAATATTGAACCCAGTGGATTGAAATGATGAGTAAATAAGAATGCTTAAAATATTGAGCACATTGTAGGACAATTAATGGGAGTCATTAGTAGAAATAATAATAAAAAACTGTTATACATTCGTCCTTTAAAAACATCAACACAAACATTTTTCAATGCTGACCGAAACATTTGCCTGGAAGTCCAGTACTTCATTATCTGTTTGCAACCATGCCTAGGACTGGTGTTTATTTATAGTTTTGGTTTGAACTCTCCATTTTCTCACACCGTCTAGGCTGGTTCTGAGCCTGGGAAAGCTTAGAGATATAAGGAAGACTTTCCTAACACTCTCTATTAAGTTTCTGTATAAACCTGGTTATCTAGACACAGGGAAAGTTGGAGGAGAAGGATGTGCTCATTCTGTTCCTCATTCATAGGTATTTCACTAGGCCATTGTACATCTTACTGTGACTCTGAAAAATTGTGATATTAATTGAACAAACCATCCACTCATTCAGATATCCACCTCTCCATCTTTCCATCCATCCATCCATCCATCCATCCATCCATCCATCCATCCATCCATCCATCCATCCATCTTCCTCTTGACATTTTTAAGTGCCACCAGTGTATCTGTATTATGCTATGAAATGAAGAAGACATAATTCCTCACCTCAAAAACATCACAGTCAAAGAAGCCAGAGAGAGATGTAACAAAGAAACTTAACACAGTTATCAAGTCAACTAAAGAAGAATGGATAAAATTGAAACTCCTCTTGGATCTTGATTCCTCTGGTTGAGTTAAGTTCCATTTAAAGTTTTTAAAATAACCGATAGAAAAGAGCTTGCTTTCTCTAAATAAAGGAATAAATAAATAAATAAAAACAAACAGAACCATGTATTGTAAAAACCAAGCCAAGGTAAAATTAGAGGAAATAGTCCGTACAAGGCCACCTTCATTTCTGATACCAATTACAATTTTAGGGGGTTCCTAAAACTACCCTCAGGTTTGATAATTCACTAGGAGGGCTCCCAGAACTCACTAAAAGCTGTATGGTCATAGTTATGGTTTATTACAGGGAAAAGATACAGATTAGAATCAGCCAAAAGAAGAGACACATAAGGAAAAGTCCAGGCGTGTACCAAACATAGAGTTTCCAGTTGTCCTCTCTCAATGAAGTCAGGACAGAATTGCACCCCTTGTATTGATGTATGACAGTCAGCATTGAATATTGTCAACTAGAGAAGCTCCCCTGATGTTGGCATCCAGAGTTTTTATTGGGGATCATCAAGTATGCATGATTGATTGTCCACATGGCTGACATCAGTCTCTAGTCTCTCCAAAGGGCAACTGATACCACATGACCTAAAACCTCCACTCTAAATATATTCTTCCTGTTTGATGTGGCCAGCTCCCACATTGTTAGACTATTCAGTATGACTTAAGGCCCCCAAGCAAACAAATACACTCATATCATGCATGACATTCCATGGGCCTAGAGATTCCCTTCAAGTAGCCAAGGGGAAAAGCCAGACCTCTCTTTGAACAAGGTTAAATTCTTTACTATAAATCCATTTGTAGTATTTTTAATGAAAAAAAAAAAACTTACAATTTATAGTAACTTAATTTTTTTTGTCTACCACTAATCATCTATCTAAATGAGTTTTTGAAGTTCTGCTCAAAGGTTGGGGATGAAGTGATCAAGATGAATTTAATGGACTATCAGATATATTATTTGGGATGTTAGTTGTAAATAATAAAAACCCATTGGCTCTGGCTTAAGCAAAAAAAAAAAAAAGAATTATTTTGAAGATAAGGGGCAGTTCATGAAATTCAAGACCAAGAATTTATTCTTTCTCCTCTTCATGTATGTGCTTCTTTGTTCCTCAAGTCTGGAAGGAGGAAATTGGTCACTCAGTGGTTCAGGATGTATATGATTTAAGTCGAGTAAAGCAGAAACTGATTACTTCTTTCCTGGTCCTGATTCCAAATTTCTGCCAGAACAAACTTGAGATGCTTAACTTGGAGGAGCTATTTACCTTTGGCCAATTAGCTATAATAAGTGAAGTAGGGCACAAGGTGTAAACACATGGCTAGGAGCCCAGAGAAATATGGCAAAGGAGATATTCAGGTAGCTGTTGACTATGGAGATCCATATCAACTGCAAAGGAAGAACATTCAGTAAATGGAATGTAAAAAAAAGAGAGTTTATGTTAAGCTTAAAAGCAAGCTAGGTAGACTAATGGATAAATCCTGGGATTAAAAAAGAAAGACTGCTTATGTTCTATTTTGTGAAACTTTTACAGTATTATGCTATGTCAGATTATGCATTAAAGTGAGAAAGACATGGCATTTGGATACAGAGGAACCATGTCTTAGTCTCTTACTGACGTTGAAGTTAATTATCTTCTTGGAGACTTTGTTAACTTATTTATCAAATAGGGAAATTCCCCACTCATGAAGTTATAATAAAAAACAGATGAGATCATGCAACACTTCCTAAAATGTTGAGCACATATTAATTATTATCTTTTGGAAATAATCCAAAGATTTTCTAATTTTTACAATTGAGAAAACATATGTTTAATGAATCTATTGAGCATTTTGGACTCAGAATTGTATACAGATCTAAATGTACACATTAATTTTAACACACAAAGAAAGTGTTTCTTAGGGAAATACAAGACTTATCTAATAATATCCTCATCAAACCAGATGACAATTTTTAATACTGAAGAAAGAGTTAATTAGGAATAATGTAACATATTTAAACAATTTCTTTAAAATCTCAGAATTTTAAAATTTAATTTAAAAAATGTTGAGTGGTCATCATGTTTAAAAAATTGTGTTTTCCCTTAAGAAGAAAGATGCGAATCTACTTAATATCATGATCTTGGTGATTGGGCTGCTTCTTCAATACCCCTTTCTGATGTATTACATAATTTAAGCAGAATTTATGTACCAAGCAGCTACTGATTATTACAATGAAGGAATTCATTTCCTTGTATTTCTAGGGTAACAAATGTAACTGATATATTTTACCTCATCTTGGAGTATATAGCATTTGAATTGAATGACTGTGAGCACCAAGTCTACCCATAAGAGAATGTTCTACCTTTGTTCCAGGGTTCTTCTTCTAGTGATCATTCCGAGATCCATCCTGGGAGTTTTACACAGTTCAGTGAGATTGTGCTACTTACTGTTGTTCCAAGGAGAGAACAGGAGACCTTAGGAGTCCTGTTTCTATGACTGCTACTGAAACTCAGATGTTTTGGTCTTTCCAGTGATACCCTCTTTGCTTACTGAAGAAAAATCCTTCAGTGGTGGTTAGTCATCACTACCATGGCTAGCTTACTCATGGTTTCTCTAGCTTTAAGGGAAATTCAGGAAATCTGGCTCCCCTGTGCTACCCTTACCTGCTCTAGCTTCACACTCACATGGTCATTGTCTCTTGGGCAGACCTAGGAGGCCAAGAATGCTGGATCTGAAGGGCTTTCCAGCCTCAGTGACATGTTGTGTCAGTCCTCTCTCAAACCTTCACATCTCAGCACCAGAATGTGTGACATTTACTACAGAGGAAAAACTTGACCTTGTCACACAGAATAGAGAAGACACTTTATTTCTTAAAGGCAGTTTGGAAGACATTTAATATTATGCAGTATACTTTAAAGCTAAAATAACTGCCCCATCTTGTTTACAATGAACAAAACGTGTGCTATACAAACTATTATTCTTTATTGCTACTCATCTTTCCTTACTCTCTGCAACTGTGACCATACAATGCTTGGGACAGCTTGGTTACATAAAAATGATAACAGATTCAATGAAGAAACTCAGAAATGGAAAACTGACAAATAGAATAAACAAGTTTATCATATTCCAAAGGGAGAACATGAGGAGTTGGCCAAGGGGACTGTAGTTTTACTAACTTCAGGCTATGTGAATGTAAAATAGCTTTTAGGAATTTTGGTCATTTCCTCATATAACACTGCTAAGTTACAGAGGAATCAGACAAGTAAACAAAACATCTACAAATAGCTCAGAACACATTTATTGGCTTTTGGTTTTCTCCACCATCTTCATGATTGCCCCTCACCTCAATTTGTTCTTTATTTCCTAACGAAAGTCTGTTGTGTCTCTTTATTATTGAAATTAAGTAGATTTTCTCTAAAGACTATATTCTCATGTATCTTCATTGACATATACTAGTTTATTTCAAAAACTGCCAAAACTAAGCACAAGTGAACAGACATAAAAGATATTAATTACATTATCTATATCTTAGACTCTCTTGCCTGAACTGTCTCTGTGCAAAAACTTATTTTGATTCTAACTAAATTTGGTGTAGGTATAGCTGCATTACAACACTTTGAGAGCTTCCCCAAAGCTCACAAAACATAGTATTAAGGTTTAATCTGGAGTTCCTCAAATTGTTCTAAGTGCATTTTCTTTTTAACAATAATGTTGACAGCTGGAAATAAAATAATGCCTCATTAATGTAACTTTCCTCATAACTGAGAAACTAAAATTTTGAGAAATGAAAATTGAAGGAACTGGTGTTACTATCAAAGAAATTGTTTCATTTATCCATTTTATATCCCTAGTCAATTCTCCACAGAGAGAGAAAAATATTTCTCCTACAGATAATGTATTTGGTTTATCTTACTTCTGCTTTGAACATATAGAATACAATTATACTCTGTCATTATTCATATTATCAGTCTACCTTTTCATAAGATAAGAAGAAACAAATTTTCTATGTACATGACACAGATGAATGAATTGAGACCTATGGTTACACAAAGCATATCTCAGTTTGGAACAATAATTCAAAGATTTTCTTTAACAACCATGTTTTTTTTTGGGGTGGGGGGGAGTGGACAGTCTGTATCCAAGATTGGCCATGAGCAATAGAAGGAAGTAGGAAAAGTGATCTTAATGAAGCCTTCTGCATTTCCCAGCATGTTTGCTTTCCTCATCTTTGAGAAAGCAAATTTATATCATCTCTCCTGTCATTGAAATTTCAACTCCACCTTCCCATTCTGCACTATCAGCTGATGACCTCACTTATTATTTCACTGAGTAAATAGAAGCATTCAGAAGAGAATGACTTCATCTTCCCATAACCAAATCGACCAACCTTTATATGTGCTTGTACATCAACTTCCTTCTTATTACAATGATGAGCTTTGTGCCCCTATAAGGTCTCTGGTCCATCCCTTCTCCAGCAACTATCATCTCCTCTCTCCAGCACCATTATTTTATCTCTCTCAACTAGATTATACCCACAGACTTCAAGGATTATAGCCCTCAACAAACCTTTCCTTGACTCCACACGAACTCTAGCCCATTTTTTGCTCTTTTTAAGAAAAATCTTTGAAATAATTTGTGTATACTCAATATATCCTTAATATTTTGAGCCCACTTCAATAATATTTTCATGTCCACCACTCCACAGAAACTGCTCTTGTCAATGGAACCACTGGCTTCCAATTTGCCAAGCAAATGGTCAGTTCTCTGCACTACTTCCTCTACCCTCCTTGGTTATGCTCTAAACAGCATTTGACACTGTCGATGGCTCTGTCCTAGGAACATCTGGTTTTTTCACATTTGAATATTTGCAATCTCCCTGCTATTTTTTGTCTACTAGCTTTTCTTCCCCAGCCTGACATCCACATGTTGGCCTGTCTTAGGTTTCAAGTCTTGGCCCTCTTTTTATTTCTATTTACCACTTTTCCTAGCTAATCTTATTTCACATAATCATTTAAAACACTTTCAGTATGCTCAAGTTTATATTCTTCATACAACTTCTCTCCTGAGATTCTGACTTGTATATGTAACTGGGTATTTTAAGTTTCCACTTGGATGTCTTATAGGCATCTCAAATATAACATGTCCAAAATAGATTTTTTTTCTATTCTCACCTAAAAAAAATCTTATCCCAAGCTTCTCCAACTGAATAAGTGGCACTGTATTTTGCTCAATTTCTCAAAGTAGGAATCATAATAGATTATATATTCCCCCTACTCAACACCCAAATCATTAACAAGTGCTGCTGGGTCTGCCTTCCTAATACATCTTGAATTTGACCACTTCTCACCATTGTCACTGCTCCCACCCTTTCTGGAACAGCTGACTGACATGCCATGTCTGGACTCCCATAATAGCTTTTTAACTGGGCTTTCTGCCTCCTCTGTGCTATCTCTACAAGTTAATTTCCAATTGGTTCCCATTTGGAATAACATCTAATATTCTACATTATTTAGCCCTTGTAAAACTCTCTTACCACTTTTTCCCTGACTCCTTCCATTCGAGCCATGATTGCCTTCTTGACATTATTCAAACCATCTGAGCCTTTACCCAGCTAATCCCTCAGTGTGGAATGCTCTTCTCTCACTCTTCATATAATCCAGGTCACTGCTCAGATATCACTCCTTCAAAGAGAGCTTCTCTGACCGCATGATTAAAAATATCCACATTCTTCTGTCATTCTCTTTCCCCTTACTGGTTTTATTTCTTCACAACCCTTAGCACCATTTGACCTTATGTTATTTATTTAATTTTAGTTGTTTATTTCTTGTCTATTTTAATAAAATGTTCATTCATTTTTATGCTTCAGTACTGTCTCCTTTTCAAAACACATTCTTTTTTTGGCATCTGGGATACCACTCTCTCGGAATTTTTTACATCTTCCTCAACTTGATTTCAGACCTCCTATTGAATAACTTCAACAGGATGGCACTGGGCCAGGGAATAGGAAGATGCTAGGCTGGAAGGACTGGGAGAATATTTAGGCTGCTCAGGGGAAGTCTGGGGAGATATCAGAAAAGCTCAAGTTAGGGACAGCTAGTCTGGAGCCAACCTTAGATAAGAGTTGCTGTTGAGAGTTCTGCTAGGAGAAACAACAAAACTGGATGTTCAGTGCTGACTTTAAAATGGAGTGGCTCAGGCTTTCCCAGCTGTGCTCCAGAACAATCTTTCTTGATCTTAAAAGCAACTTGCTGTAGTGGTAGATGAGGTTCTCAGATGAAGCCCAGCACTTTTATTTACCTATCTGTTCTATCACTTTCTCCCATTCTGTTGTCTTTTTATAAAGTTTAATCTTAGTAAATAGTGGCAGTAATGCATCATAGGGTAGAAAAAATGTGATGGGCTTTTAACGCAATACGATAAAATATGGGACAAAAATAGACTTTCCTAGAGCTCACAGAGTAATGGGAGACAGAATTTAATTCTATATGTACACATACACACACACACAAACACACACACACACACACACACACACAATCATAAACTGAGATAAGAATTATGTAAAGAAAAGATGACTATGCAAAGAAATCATCCTTAAGAAATCATAGCCTTAAAGGACAGGTGTAGTTTCTCTAGAGCTCATGATGGGAGAGTGAGTAAGAATTAAAAAGCAATTTAGCAATTTGGATCACATTGTTCTCCATTTATAAGTTAGTACTCTTTTCTGTACAGAACTGAAAGTCAGAGTGTTTCCGCTTCAAATTATTTCTTACTATTTACCAATAGAGTTGACAACTGTGGGTCCAAGGTCAAATCTGGCAAAGCAGCAGAAGGGCTTAGAGGAGAAGAGTCTATTGTTTGTAGGTTATCAAATGGATAAAAATAGTTAAGAAGGTAAGTCTAGGTTTCCATGGAGACAAAATAACCCTATTGGAAGACATATATTGTGTGGTACAAGCTCAAGCCAGTTATTTCCCCAGATGGCCCAGGAGAGGAGTCTTAAATACACAATTCCTTTCTGGGGCCATGGTAAATATCACTAATTATTAGTATTCTCATTTCCCGCAGAACCATTTTGGTTCAGAAACCTCAACAATATCTCCTAGGCATCTTTCTCCAACTGGCTACAGTTGACATGAGAGACAAATTCTACTTACTAACATGAGTGTAGGTATATATATACAGGTAGTTGTATTTATTAATAAATTTAGTTTCTGGGTGCATTATATTCTGGTGAAGTTATGTTGTCACAACCACTAGATCCTGAAAATCAGTGATAAAAAAAAGTGGTTGTGACCTCTTAGGGTGGTAACTTTCAAGCTCCAAAACAGTCTCATACCTTATTTTTCCAATAAAAATTTTAAAAAGTGGAATCATAACTGCAACATATAAACCATAAAATATAGGAATTACTGGGCTTAAAGCTGGATATAGAGTCCCACCTCTGAATTATTTCCTACAGAAAATCATAAAGTAGCTCATGGAATCCTAGCTACTATGAAACACATTCTGAAAAACACTGTCTCAGATGACTGTCTTCTCATGACTTTTTTCTATCATAATTTATAGTCATGGGGCTCATGAATTATAAGATCCAAGTTCAATTGATAGCCTTTGGTCAGGGTCTTCTAAGATTGCAAGGATGACCTTGGTGTGAAATCTCTTCATGTCTCACATGTTGGTCCATAAAGCCACTCACACAAATCAACTAAGATTAAGTTTTAAAACATTTTTAGCTCTCTTTAAAAATCTAATGAAATCTATTAAAATTCCTTTAAAAAAGTGTGCATGCACACATAGACACATTATTTGACATACAAGTTCAAGAAATTTATGGAATTTCAGAAGTCTTAGGTTAAAGCCTCTGATTTAAAGATAGAGTCAGTCTGGAAGATGGAGCTCCCTGGGTACCTACAGATAAAGAAAGAGGAGCTTAGTCTGGATAGGACCAGGAGTATTGGGCAGGATTCCAT
This sequence comes from Pteropus vampyrus, assembly GCF_000151845.1. NCBI lineage: Eukaryota > Metazoa > Chordata > Mammalia > Chiroptera > Pteropodidae > Pteropus > Pteropus vampyrus. The sequence continues at coordinate 12,329,115 of NW_011888805.1, forward strand.
GAATTCCCTATACAGCAATGTTGAGAATTTCTCTTTTTATAAAGGAGCAGCACTTATCAGGGAAGATCTTAGTGAAGGTTCTTTATGCCCTAAATATAAATAGAAGTTTGTCTTCATTGTTGCTTCCCTCGCTCCTCTGAAGCCATCACCATCTGCAGCCATTAAAGATTGTTCTGACTTGGAAAATATACAGTTAGGTGGCTATACAAAATTGGGATTCTGTTGGGAATTCAACTTTTGACACATTCAAAAGCAAGGGTAATTCAGCAAGGACATGGCCCCACCCACCTGGTTCACAAAGGCTGTCCTGGGGTGATTCACCAGGTGGGCTTTATCCCAGTGCAATAGGATGACATCCTCTAAGACTGAACTGTGGCCCCACGACAATTGTTAAATCCTTCTATTTAAGGATTTCAAACACATTTTTATGTGTGTGTTTTTTTGTTTTTTGTTTTTGTTTGTTTTTGTTTTTTTAGCCAAAGGGAGTGCCCGTACTGCAACTTAATAGAAAGGTCATAAAGTTTGAAATAACCAGAATTAAAAAGCTGTGCATTTAAGCTCTGAATCTCTTTGATAGTGGTTTGGGAGTCATGCTCTCTTATGGGGTCCAGGGAACAGCCATAAACTCTCTATCCAGTAATGCAATGGGCAAATAGCCTGCATTGGACAATAATTGCCTGATAAGTGCTTCTGGTGAAGGACACCACCTATATAATGGGATTGGAGTGGAGGAAAGAGACAGGGAGGTTGTTGCTAATGATGAACCAATAATGGGAATAAAGTTTTTCCTTCCCCAGATAAACAGGCTCTTATGGAGAAACTTGGAGATGAATGGTATGGCAAGTAGACAGGAAACAGGTTCCCAAAACATGGAATCATGGTAAAATATTGGGGAAACCATAGCAGTGAAGAAAGGGCTGAAGCACAGTCAGGAGGAATAGCTGGTATTTTTTGTTTGTAGGCAAGGTGCCTCAGCACAGCCTGCTCCAGAATCAGATTTCTTTGTTTAACCAAATGGCTCGGCTTTTCCCAGGCAACTTCTTGGATATTTCTGCACTTGGTTTTAAATGGGCCATTTCTTGGAGGACTTGAGGTTCTCCACTGACCCTTCAGCTCTTGAGACCTCCGAAATTGATGCAAAAGGAGCTGCCTAGAGAAAGAAACACTCTTGGACATATACTTAAGGAACTGAACAGAGAGGTGAGAAAGCAAACTGGAAGCTACTGAAACTTCATCTAAAGCAAGTTAGAAGGTTTCAGGCTTTGAAGGAAGGGAGAGGAGAGGAAGAATTTTAAATTTAAAGTGAAAAGAATTAAGAATAAACATTTGTAATACTAAGGGTTAGTCAGTAAGGTGCTTATATAGAATTCTTCAAATTGTGATATACAAAAATCCATTTTCAATGAAAAATGGTTATTTTTTTTTAAAGCTTTACTTTTTAGTAAAATCATGTTTCCAATGAGAAAACATAACTTGAGGGAAAAGAGGTTATTATCTGTGTCAGTTATGGAAAATTCTATTTGTTTGGGGCAAAAGACACTGAGGCACCACCATCTACTTGGTGGCAATGTGCCTTAATTTCATAACAACCTGCTTTTTTAAAGAAGTAAACCTGGGAATGGTGTTTTTCAACTTTCAATATACCCACTCGCTTTTGTCAAATGAATATCTTTTGCCCCCATAGTTAGCTGGATAATTTTTGGGGCCTGCTGTACAATGAAAATGCCT
>NW_011888805.1:12331953-12344620 GCF_000151845.1 Pteropus vampyrus
TTCCCCCTAGAGATTTTTCTGTCTTATCTCTTAGTTGTGAATCTGCAGCTATAGCCTTCCAAATACAAGGATGGCACATTTCACGGGCACTAAGAAAGTATATTATAGGCCCAAGCAAGGTTGTAGTATGTGACAGAAACATGACCTAAAAAACCACATCTCTTATATCTCAGTCTGTGACAGACCACAGATGTCATCACATATCCCTAACACTTAATACTGAACAAGAAGCATCCTTGTTTCCTCCATAAGATCACTTAAATCTGTCACAGTATAATTAATGGTGATTGTGCAAATCGGTCAGTTTGAGAGTAGTGATTTTTTTTCTTTTAATACAAAAAAGCTGTGGGAGACAGTGTAGTTCTTTAAAATGTCTGACAAAACCTAAACACATGTCTCAATTGATTTCTTCTTCTGCTTTATGACTTTTCTCATTACAGCTCTATGACTGGACTAGAACATGAGTAATCAGGCCGAAAGCTTTCACCCATGAAAGCTAGGGTTGATGGACTTGCTGTTCCACAGTAAGAAAGAAAACATTTCAGGGCTACGACAATGTTCTCCTTCTTCAGAGAGGACTTACATTTGTTTCTCTAGGTTAACTAGGCTAGGCACCTACAATCTAAAATCACTGCAATTTAAGCATATGAATTTAGATAATTTTAAGCTATAGTAGGAAGTCAACTCGCACACATTTCCTCCAAGGGGATAGACCTTGATAGTTCCAATGCCAGACCTCAAGGATTTACCAGTGTTCTCTCTATTTAGTAACCCCGAACTTCAATTTTTTATATCACACTCTGTGAATTTGTTAAGATACCTGTTTTGCTTCTGAGACTTCTCTGGTGGTCTCATGTCAGTTTTCTAATGCTCCTACAGGAATGCTTAAGTTCTGGGCTCTACGCTTTGAGTTTCTTTTTTCTTTTTTTAATAGTAGAGATAGAATTAGTAAAATAGAAGACAGATTGGAAGAAATTACCTAGAGAAAATACTCATAGGAAATATAAAGTTTGGTTAAGATTCTTGGAATATAGGAGAAGAAGTTCTAACAGATGTCTCATTAGAGTTCCAGAAATAGAGAGAATGGCAGAAAGGCAATATTCAAGCAGAACACGCTCAGAAATTCTCAACTTAATGAAAGATGTGCATCTTCAGGGTATCTCCAAAAGGATACATCAAAAATAAATTCAACATCTAGATATGTTGTGTTGGAGCACTGAAGTAAAGAGAAAAAATTTAATCAGACCAAAAGATAGCAAGAAGAAGATGGAAAAAAAAAAAAAAAACTATTGTAAACTCAAGAGATGTAGCACGAAATGAAATTGTAGAAATAAATCCAGATTTGTCTGTAATAGTAATTACTATAAATTCAATAGACTTGACAGTTAAGTTATATATTACAAAATGAATTAAACAGAAACACCCAGAATATGAGTACATAGAAAGGTCAAAAGTAAAAAAAAATAATAAGAAAAGATATACTAAGCCAATAACTACCAAAATAATGGTAGATGATAGATCGATAGACAGACAGATGATATGCCAGTCAAATAGTCTTTGAGGCAAAAAAAAGCTGTCAGATATAAAGGGAATTGCTACATGACTATAAAAATTTAATTCACCAGATATATTCTGTGTAAACTTTGTAACGGAACCTCAAAATGTATAAGCAATAATGGAAAAATCTACAATAGGTATATAAGAATTTACAAACATCTCTCATTAACTGATTAATCAAGCAACAAAATTTTTTTGTAAGTATATGAAAAATTTGGATAACATCATTCACAAGCTTGACATAAAAGGTAAATAACCCCAAATGAGAGATTGCATCATATTCTCAATCACACAAAGAACAATTGTCAAAACTGACCTTATCCTAAGACATAATTTCATAAAATTTCTATAATCTAAACCATGTTCTAATAAGTTAGAAATTAATAACAAATAGATATGCAGAAAGTCACACCTTTGAAAATTAGATTTTTAAAAGGCTTTCTAAATAACTCATAATTAAAGATGAAGAATAACAAGTATATGTCCAAATTGTGAGATATAACTGAAACTTACTTTATAGTGAATTTATAGCTTTAAATGCTTATACTAGAAAAGAAGAAAGCTGAAAATAAATGAGCTAAGCAACTTAAGAAGTTAGAAGAACAACAAAATAAACAAAAAGTAGAAGGAAGGAAACTATAAAGATAAGAGTGGAAATTAATCAAGTGGAAAACAAATATACAGTAGAGAGAAACAACTAAGGCAAAAGTTCATTTTGGAAAAAAACTAATAAAATAGACATTTTTAGGCTCTAAGAAAAAAATGAAACAGTACAAATAAACAATATCCTAAAAGAAAATGAAGACAACTATAGATACTGCTGAGACTAAAAAGATAAAACTATGAAATAAATGTTTTCAAAACACAAAAACTTAGATAAAATGGAAATTTCTTAGAGAAGAAATTACAACTTAACTTATTCAAGAAGAAATAAAATGCTTGAATTTTCTTCTATCCATTAAATAAATTAATCAAGATTAGAAATTTACTCAGAAAAGCAGGTTCCTGATGGTCATAGAGGTAATTTAATTGAATCAAGAAACATAAACTTATTTTTATTTCAATTTTTCTGGAGAATCAAATAAGAATACCTTCCAACTGTTTTCTTATGAAACAAGTTTAACCTTGTTACTTAAATCGGATAAGGAACATATTAGAAAGGAAAATTATGGGCTAATTTTACTTATGATCATAGATGTAAAATACTAAGTAAAATAAATTAAAAATTAGATTGTTTAGACTGGGTTTTCACAAGAATAAAGGATTATTGACATAAAAGAATCTCAATTTAATTTCTCATATTAAAAAATAAAAGAACACCTCAAAAGATTTAGAAGTATTAAAATATTAAAGATAAAAATGTGAAAAACTTTTGAATCACTGAGGATAGAAAGTGTCCTAGTTTGGTTTTCTCTAGCAGCAGACACTGAGGCAGAGATTCCAGTGAAGGACACTTGGAAGTGATCCCAGGAAACATGGATGAATTTCATGAACAAAAGATTTAGCAAAACAAGCATCTATCTACCTATCTACCTGCCTACCTACCTACCTACCTACCTACCTATCATCTATCTATCTATCTAATCTATCATCTATCATCTATCTATATTATCTATCTATCATCTATCACCTACCTATCGTCTACCAATCATCTATTTGTTTTGCATATACAAACTTAACAAGAAGGCAGAACAGCGCTATAGAGTGCTTAGGAATATCTGCATATATAGTAACAGTATAAAGCAATGCAAGGGAATGATGCGCATGAGATTCAGAATAGTATTTAGCTCTAGTTTTGGGTGCATAGGAGATATCCTTAAAGAGGAATAAATCAGGATCTGAACTCTAATTAGTAAAGCTTACTTTCTTAAGCTAGGTGGTGATATAAACTTGTTCACATTATTCTTCTTCATGCTTTCCAAAATAATGCCTTTAAAAAGTAAACAAGAAAGAAAAATACACTGAAGATACATGTCAATATCAAGGAAATAGAGAACAAGACTATCAATAAACAATAGAGTAAAATACCTAATATAACCAAAAGATTACTAAAATAGGCAAAAGTGAGACAAATATTGGACATGTTATTGAATACAGAACAAATAACTAAAGATAAATGTGCAAATAGAATTGGGAATTTATAAACATTACATGTTTATAAATTTGAAAAGTTATGGAAATATTAAATGCCAAAATTGACACTGGAGGACATTTTTAAGAACGTGAGTACATTAATAACCATTAAAGAAACAAAAGTAGTAGAAAAATATTCAGCAATCCCCAATTGTAAGCCTCATACCCAGAAAGTTTCTAGATGAGATTTACTAAACTTCTCAAGTTGTTCTAGAAAACAGAAAAATAGCTGCCTTTTGAAATGAGATTAATATACATCGACTTAAAAATTGGATTGGTAGGATAGTGCATAAAAGGTAAATTATGGGCCTATGAAGTTATGAACATAGATATAAAGCTTCTGATTAAAATATTAGGTAAATAAATCCAAGAAAGTTTTTAAAACAATACATTATAATCAAGTGGGAAGTGTCATTGGAATGCAAGAACAATTTAATATTAGCAAAACTATAATTTGCTCATCAATCATTTGATTACATCAAAATTAAAAGTTGTTTTATGCCAAAGGGTAAGGAGTTACAATGGAGAATATATTTGTAATGTATATAGTAGAAAAAGGATAATTATACAGATCATTATAAAGACTAAAGAAAAAAATGTTGAAATAGAAAAACAGTAAATGCTAATACGTAATATCTTGAATTCAGACACTTTATTTAGTAATTAAAATAAATGGCAGTGGTCTATATATCTCAATATGATGAACTCAAAACATAATGTTGCATAACAAAGAAATTATTCAAATGATAATAGGTATGTTATCGGTATGATGAAATAAATCACATGCATAAAACTCTAGAGTGTGCTAAAAGGACACATGTTAAAGTCATAACACTGTGGTGGAGGATATTGGGAGGTGGGCTGACGATTGTGGTCAAAGGGGCCTTTATTTTTCTCTATAATTCTTCAACATTATCTCTTTCATTCATTTTGGCTTTTTTTCTGGCACCACTCCCTCCTTGTCTTCTTCCCTCCTTTTTTCTTCCCTCTCTCTTTTGCCTTTCCTTTTTTCCTTCTTCCCCTTTCTCAAATCCTTTGAGGAATATAGGATATAAATACAATTTTAATTTTTATTTATTAATAGCTAAAGTTTCCTTAGATCCCCTGTGAGCAAGAGTGAATATGAGCAAATTAAGTAATTCAATTTATCATGAATATATGTGCTCCTTTCCCAAACAGATGTAGAGTTTTTTGAAGGAAAGAATCATATCTTTGACATCTTATAGTTTCCCACAGTGCACATAATAGTTAGTGGTTTGATACATTACAAATTCTGCCATTCGGCAACCACAAACAGATTGTATTTAATTGTTTTAGTTATAAAACATATTGGTCTTTAATCAGTACTTTCCTGTATTATGCTTCATGAAAAATGTGTGATCTATTTCTAAATGTTTCTATCAGGCATTACTATTTTTTCTTTCTAGGGTTTAAACTTGTTTTTTTTTTTTTTTTTTAAAGTCCAACATAGTCTTTCATTATCTTGGACACAGGCTTTAGGACACTACAGGTAAAAAGTACAATAAAAATAAATATATGTTAAACTTTAGTCCTGCATTTGAGGTAGAGAGGAAGTGTCAAAATCCAAACGATGCTTTTTATTACTCAGTTTAAGTGGTATTGTGGAAACACTTAACTATATAAATATGTGGTTGATATTATGGCAAACACTAGTCAGAGCTAATATAGATACTGTTTTCAGACACTTTTCACTTGAATAATGGTCTTTATCTGGCTACATGTCACTTCATATTAGTAGAAGGCGGATTATGAGGAAACTCTGGGTCAAATATACAAATCTATTTGAGTTTAAAGGGAATGAAAATGTAACTTGTTTATGAACCAGTTTAATAGCTAAAAAGGTAGTTTTATATCGGGTATGGGCTTGAGAGGTCTTCAATGTGCTCATATTTTTAAATTAAGTATAAACCATTAAGATTTGCCAAGATTGAAAATTCAGAGTCTTGTAAGGCCCTGGACATTTGAATGTTTTTCTCACCCTGTCTGAGTCATGCTAGTTCACATATCCAAGTTTGAAATAGCTTTGAATTGCTGATTTTTCCCCACTCTCTTTCAGACTTTAGTTGAGTCCAAATTGGCTTAAAATCTAACCTGGTGCAGTTGAAAAAGAGATTTAAAAATAAATTCTACAGAGATAAAATATATTTTGTACCTTTGATAATTTTTTAAGCATCTGAAATGTAAACTTTGAGTTTTGAATTTTTTTAATTTGAATTTTGAGTTTAGACATCCAAATTTTGACATGAACTTCTACACATAGTCTTCATTTTCTTTTATGAAAAGTTCATAATAGAAGAAAGAAAATCCATAATAAATGTTAGAAACATATTTCAATAGAAATAATTGATCTAAATTTTTCCATTAAAAATGCATTCTAAGAGGGTGAAGAGAACATTAATCTTAAATAAGAAAAAAGACCCATGACAGGTGATTTTAGCATGCTTTAAGTGCATTTGAAGAGCTGTCATTTTGATGAATGGTATGCCTTGACAGCAAGACCTCATATTGCAAAGCTGAAAACCAAGTTGTGACAATGAATACATCATTGAATAATGCCTGAAGATTACAGGCTATTAATATATTATTAATATAATTTCACTGCTAACAATTTTAAATTTTTTGTGGACCAGTAATTCAGAAAGGGCTTGGAGGGGTACGTCTTGCTTGGGGTCTCTCATGAGGTTGCTACCAGATATCAGCTGGGCATATAGTAGTCTGAAAGCTCCATTGGGTGGGATGTTCAAGATGCGTCACTCACATGGCTGGCAACTGATGTCGCCTGTTCCACTGGGAGGGTATCTGGGGCTTTTAACTTATATGGCCTTTCCAGCATGGCTGTTGTAGGATATTCAGACTTATTTCATGGTGTCTGGCTTCTTCCAGAGAGTGTCCCAAGAGGACGAAACAGAAGCTATGTAGCCTTTTCTGACTTAGCTTTGGAGGTGACATCACTGTACCTTACTCTATTGGCTGGAGGAACCATGTCATTCTTTCTGGTTTGAGAGGGATGGCACATAGACTCCACCTTTTGATAGGACTGTTCAGGAATTTTGGGACCATATGTTAAATCGACCACACTACGGTAAACATATCAACAAATTACCTTGGCAATTTGTTTATTTACTAATTTGACAGCAGAATAAACTGCTCCTTGAGCAATGTCTTTCATGCTAGGTTGATTACATTATTTCTGCAGCTAGTCCAAATGTGGTCGATACACCAGACCATCTTTTCTTATAACCACAGGACTGCTGAAAAAGCTGGCTGTAAAATGTTAGATTCAGCATCTTGGCAAAAGAAAACAGGGCTCTCAACAAGGCATATCTAGTGACAACAACAATTTTCAGACCTTTATCTTTCAATTTAGACATGTGGTTTACCCAATCATTTTTTTCTTAGTTTATTGAATAACCGCAAAGGACACACCTAGACTCTGCCAGCTTTTCTCGTGCAGTGATGATGGGGTTTCAGGCGGCTCCCACAGAATAATGTATTGACTTGCCTAGCAAGTAACAGCTCTATAATTGTTTTACAAAGATAAGCAGCTAAATCAGAAGAATGCAGATTTGAGTTTTTCTTGCTGGGAAAAATGACTGGAGTCCACCACAAACAGCTATCTGTGTAACATATCAAGACTGTCATTAAATCTAGAGGTGACACTTGAGAAGCTTACAGGGGAACTAGTGGCTTTCAACCTGAATGAAAAAAGCGTTTGCAATTTTGTAGCAACTATACTGTGCTTTCTTATTAGGGTGGTTGGCATCTCTGTTGCTTAGATTGGCATAGTGCCTTCACATACAGGGTAGAATTGCAGAACATCCAGAGTATTAAATTATTCAGTTAATGTGATATCAGAAAGGAATTTGAAGTGCTGAAAATTATTTCACTTAAGATAAAGATAAAAAGAAATCAGAGTCCCCTCATCATTAATCCTCCCATATTCTTATCTCTATCTAGGTCGGTCTCGTCCTTTCCTGGTGGTCTGGTGACTTCTCCCTCCTCTGCCTGCTGGCTTTCCTCCCAATCATTTTCATTGGAAGACTAGATATCCTAATTCTTCCCCACTTTGTTAAACTTTCTATAGAGCTCCCCTCACCTTCTCAACTTAACTGAAACATTAATTTGCTCTGTTGACTCTCCCTTCTTCAAACCCATCAGGAGAGGAGACTACATTCTCCCTCTCCCCCAGTTTCCCCCAATCCTGGGGTTAGAAGATTGAACCAGATTTCTCCTAGCTCTCTTATTTAACCTCTCTATGATATTGGCATACATACTTAATTCCTCCTTCTTGAAACTCTCTGTCTCTTGGCTCCCAATGCATTATTCTTTCTGATTATACTTCCCCACCCCCCCTTTTTTTCCCACAGACTTTCTATATTGGTTTCTTTCCTTTGTTCTGCTCTCTTGGAGGTTTAGTATTCTGGGTTTTTTTCCAGTCTAAAACCATGTCCATAAGCTCCATCTTTCTACATCTCTTCACTCCCGCTTCCCCAACACACTTACTCTTTTTCTATAATCCTTACTTTAATTATAGGTATATCTATCCACTTCACCACCAAACTGAAAAACCCAGGTCAATCTTCACTCTAAAGTTGTTAAATGACCACATATGGAAGATGCTACCTCTGAAATATTTCTTGATTCAGCCTCCATTACTCAACAACTGCCATTCATTGGTAGAGTTCTAATATCATCTTCTCTAATCTATCTGAGCTCAGGAGTCCCTTATTTGATTTCACTTTCTTCAGGCACTTGTACCATCAACCCATTCTTCATACTGAAGCTAGACTGATTTTTCTACTGCATGAGTAGAATAGTGCTATTTTCTTTTTCTAAACTCCCTATCAGTTCTCTGTTTTCTGCAGGATTAAATCTATCAAACCAGCCTAGCTTTCCATTTTCATATTTTGCTTTTTCTTCCTCGCTTAATGGGACAGCTTTCCACTACTTTAAAATAGAACATGACATGCTCTTTTATGCTGCCCATGTGCAGACTATATATTCACAATATCCAGAATATTATCCGTCTTTCTTCCTCTGAAGAACAACCCTTTTCAAAACATAGTTCAAACATTATCTCTTCTGAGAGTTTTTTCCTACTATCATACCTCAGGAATAGAATGGAATAGACAGTATTTATTGAGTGGTAGGTATTACCAAAACATTTTGCCAAGGATTTAAATATTGTTATTCCATTTCATTCTCAAAATAGCTTATGTGGTAATCACTGTTACTCACCATAGATGAAGAAACTAGGCCTCATAGGGGATAGGTAACTTTTGAGAATGTGAGTTTACTGAGGCAGGGATTGTGTCCATTTAGTTCTGTGGTCTTTAGCACTTAACTCAATGGCCAAAAACAGTGAACACTTAGTAAATATTTATTGAAGAAAGAAGAATAGAAGGCCATTCCACAGAGCATGAGCTAAAAGTCTGTAGTAGAAGTTCTTAGAATAATGGGAGTTACTGTAACATAAGATGGAAAACAGGAATAGAGACAGAGAGGAGAGGAAATTTTTTCCCAAAAGGAAATGCAATATTTTGATTAAGCCCAAGGCAGTAACATTTTAATGATGGTATCCATGGGAATATATGCTCATAAAGATTAGAAAAGGATTGCTCTCTGCATATAATGATTTGTGGAATGTGACATCTGATAATGTACCACATGAGATCTAGATAAAAATGAAAACAATAAGATACTTAACAATTTATATTTTTTCAAGCTGACATTATTTCTCAGTATGTTAAAAAATAAAATTCTATGATTTTGTTTTTTTGCCTCTTTAGTTTGCCTTACCACATTATTCACAACTCAGTCAAACCCTTCAAAGTCTTATAAATAGGAATATTTATTCTGATGTATTTTTGTAAATTAGAAATTTTAAAGGAGTTTCAAAGCTCTAAAGTTTTAAAGATTTTTAGGTAGGTTTATATTAATGTTCACTCAACTAAGTTTGAGGTTTATGTAATTTTGCCTTGTATTAAATTGTAACATTTACAAAATTCCAAGTGGAATTTTGTAAACATTTTAAAAAATGGAATATAGAAGTGTTAAAACATAGATGAATATTTTTTAAAAATGCAAAGTAAACATGAAACTTGAAGGCAAACCAGTAATATTTGTTATATAGGACAAACTATATTTTTTATAGGATGCCTCCAAAATAAGTTAAGAACTCTTAGAATTTTAGAGAGGGGTTTTGAGAACATTCTAGGCCCAACCCCTATTTGTTAAGTGAGCAAGTAAGACAAAGAAGGATAAGTAATTACAGTCAAGGACAAAGCAAAATTAGAGCCAGTGACTATCACTCAACACATTTCCAAGTCCTTGATTTCTCTTTATTTTCACTATTGTCTTAAAATGAAATGAATGCTTGATTTCAATGGAGGAACAAAACCATCTAACTGATAAACTCAGAGTATTGGGAGCTGGCGTGGTTTGTTAAAGGAGAAGGGATTCATTCAAAATGTATCTCTATCACTTTCATTAGAACGGTCCCCTTGAGGTCTAACACTGTAGAATTTGAGGCATAAAATGTGATAAATACCCTAAAAATATAGTTTGAACCTCTAACATAAGGAGTTACAAGAAACATAACTTAGAAAGAGGCAATTAGGAAGGATGTGCTTATCTTAGGCTTTCCCAGATTATATATAACCTTGCATTTTAGTATAAAACTGCCAAAGCCAGTAATAGTTTGGTTTATTCTAGGGGGTAGGGAGGGCGAACATTCAGAAAAGTTAATTAAGGAAGAAATTCTTGTTTAAGAATTATCTTTATGACTCGTAATTGTAAACTGTTCTCTATTTTCTATTTATTAAATAAAAATTATTATTCATGGACTATTCACTCCTTTTCATGCTCCGGCCTTAAGTTTTACTCCAAAGGGTGGAAGAATCTGCTTTAACTCAGAAGATTTTTGAAGATTTCCAGAACCACGGTCCTTGCATTTCTCCCACTAGCACTTATCCAAAGTTGAGGTATCCGGCTCAGGGCTTTTTGAGAGAAAGCCCTTTGATTGTCCTGCATTTGGCCAGCTTCCAGCTTTGCTGCATGATGATTAAGTGTGCTTTTACCCAAAAAAGTTCAGAAAAGCTTAAATTATTCTTGAAAAACAGAAAGTGTTATCAGACTTTATATACAATTGAAAGCCCAGATAATGAGCAGCTTTTCTTACCTCTAGACAGACGCTGCTGCAAAGCGACCAATCACCCAAAGCACGGAAAAGATACAGATCTAAAACACAGAAGCGCAGCATGCATTACTGATACTTTGCCAGGTACTATTGCATTCCTTTATCTAGTGTCATTTCCTGCCCTTCCTCAGACATTTCCATATACCTAGATATTTATTTGAATTTTCATTAAGCCAAATCTGGGGCCTTATACTATTCTTAGAAAGGGAAGGTAGCTACGGTGCATTTATTGTTGCTGTCCACTTTATTCAAACCAGGACAAGGACTCTGATAAACACCAGGAAAGATTAGTACAGTGAAAAAATTAAATAAAGTTCAGGTGCAAAGTATAGAATACAGGAAAAAGAGACTATTTCAATCTAAGAGATGATAAAAGTAGGTTTTTACACTTCTTTGAAATACATAATACATTTTATTTTACAGAGTAAATTATAAGTTGCTATCTATTATAACAGGATGTGCCATATTTTAGGTATTTTCTTACAGAAAATCAGATTATTTCTCTGAAGCTTTCTTGACTCTCTTACCCCAGCTTGGTCCAATCACTTTTTATTTATTTTTATTATTTTTTTTAGGACTCTTACATTCTGGACCCCAACTGTGAAGAGAACTTTCTCCAGTTCTGAAAAGACACTCAGTTTCTTGGCTTCCACTAAACTACTCAGCCAGATTTAGGCAGACACAATACCTGAGAAGCCCCAAGTCTCATTTTGTTTGGAATTTGCATGATCAATATTGATTAAACCTAGGCTACCCTAGTGGTTTGCTCGTGGAGATGGTAGCTGAACCTCATTTGAGTCATTTATCCCCTTTCTGGTCCAGACTTAGTAAGACTCATTCAGTTATTCATTTACTGGCCTAATATACACTTTCTGCTAAGAGATATAAAATTAATGCAATGGAATGTGGTCCTGCTCTTTGGAACCAAAGGTCTTTTTGGGAGCACAGATAAGTAAACAGGCACTTATGCCTCTCTAAGTGCGGGGAAAGAGAAAGAACAATGTGCTAGGTGGTCACCAACAAAGGATGCTGAATCCAGCTGCGATGATCAGGGAAGACTTCCCAGAAAAAGTGGCGTGTAAGTAATGAACTACAAGAGGAGTTGGATTAAGCCAAGCGGAACCTGGAACAAGTGCTTTAGAAAGAGAAAATAGCAGGGATAAAAGTCTGAAAAAGAGAAGACATGATGTATCTCAGGAGAGGAAAGTAATTTGACATTAGTGATTCATAGAGTGTGTTTTCTAGGTGGCAATGGAGCTGGGAGGAGGGGTAGGATTCAAAAAGTAGAAGCTAAAGAGAGCTTTGTTAAGGACAAGAATCAGTATGAACTTTGCCTTAAGGGTATTGAGAACCCCCTGGAAGAGTGACATGATTGGATTTGTGTTTCTAAATGGGGCACAGTGAGGGGGCTGTTGCAGCCCAGGAAAGAGAACACAGAGACCTGTCCTGGGTAAGTCAGCACTGAGGGTGCAGAGAAATGAGTGGATAAAAGAGAGGTTTGGGGGGTAGAATTGATGAACTTGGTGACTGAGGAAATGCAGGGAATGAGGGACTGGAAGGAGGTATACATGATACCATAGTTTCTGGGTTGAACCACTGGATGAACCTGTTCGAAACACTAGGTTCCCTAGGAACAAACTCATGTTGTACATGTACGATGCTGACCACAATTCTCTAAAATGTTACCAAAGGCTTTAGGAGCAGGGGGTTAGTGTGACATCTTAAACAAATTACTTAAACCTTTTAAGTCTTGGTTTC
>NW_011888805.1:12344670-12346731 GCF_000151845.1 Pteropus vampyrus
GCTTCCACTAAACTACTCAGCCAGATTTAGGCAGACACAATACCTGAGAAGCCCCAAGTCTCATTTTGTTTGGAATTTGCATGATCAATATTGATTAAACCTAGGCTACCCTAGTGGTTTGCTCGTGGAGATGGTAGCTGAACCTCATTTGAGTCATTTATCCCCTTTCTGGTCCAGACTTAGTAAGACTCATTCAGTTATTCATTTACTGGCCTAATATACACTTTCTGCTAAGAGATATAAAATTAATGCAATGGAATGTGGTCCTGCTCTTTGGAACCAAAGGTCTTTTTGGGAGCACAGATAAGTAAACAGGCACTTATGCCTCTCTAAGTGCGGGGAAAGAGAAAGAACAATGTGCTAGGTGGTCACCAACAAAGGATGCTGAATCCAGCTGCGATGATCAGGGAAGACTTCCCAGAAAAAGTGGCGTGTAAGTAATGAACTACAAGAGGAGTTGGATTAAGCCAAGCGGAACCTGGAACAAGTGCTTTAGAAAGAGAAAATAGCAGGGATAAAAGTCTGAAAAAGAGAAGACATGATGTATCTCAGGAGAGGAAAGTAATTTGACATTAGTGATTCATAGAGTGTGTTTTCTAGGTGGCAATGGAGCTGGGAGGAGGGGTAGGATTCAAAAAGTAGAAGCTAAAGAGAGCTTTGTTAAGGACAAGAATCAGTATGAACTTTGCCTTAAGGGTATTGAGAACCCCCTGGAAGAGTGACATGATTGGATTTGTGTTTCTAAATGGGGCACAGTGAGGGGGCTGTTGCAGCCCAGGAAAGAGAACACAGAGACCTGTCCTGGGTAAGTCAGCACTGAAGGTGCAGAGAAATGGATAAAAGAGAGGTTTGGGGGGTAGAATTGATGAACTTGGTGACTGAGGAAATGCAGGGAATGAGGGACTGGAAGGAGGTATACATGATACCATAGTTTCTGGGTTGAACCACTGGATGAACCTGTTCGAAACACTAGGTTCCCTAGGAACAAACTCATGTTGTACATGTACGATGCTGACCACAATTCTCTAAAATGTTACCAAAGGCTTTAGGAGCAGGGGGTTAGTGTGACATCTTAAACAAATTACTTAAACCTTTTAAGTCTTGGTTTCCTCAGATATAAAATGGTGATAATCTCTATTCCATTAATTTGTTGCAAGAATTAATTGAGCAAATGTGCTTAGAGCACTTAGCACAGTACTGGGAACAGTAAAAATGTTCAACAAATGCCATCTATTCTTAATCTCGATTTTCCCTATAATTATTCAAACTTGGTATATTTGTATAACTTCTGATTATTTTAAAAAATTTTATTCTAATGGACTGTGTGTGTGTATGTGTGCACATGCATGTGTGCATGTATGCATTTGACAGATGTTGGTAAATTCATTTTTAAAGAAAGCAGTGTGTATTGAAGGAATGACACTGGTCAAGAGATCTCTCATAGTCTGTACATTTGCCTTTAGAAATAATCTTGTGAAATCTCTTATTTTGCTTCCAATGTGTCATCTACTCTTATGATTTGTATATTTCTTCTTGCTCCAGTGAGAATCATATCTTTCATTTCTTTGGATCTGTAGCATGCCAACTACTATGTTTTGTGCTGGTTAGACATTCTGTAAATACCTGAGCAACTCTGGCCTTGCCTCCTTGACATGGAACTATTGGAGAAACTGTTCAATCTCTTTAGCTGTGTCGACAAAGAGGCATGAAACTCTGGAGGGAGAGAGAAAGAGGTCAGAATGATCATTTCCCATCAATGCAGAAAGATTTGAGAATCCTCTATGCTGTTTCTCTGAAGTTGGAGGGAGTTCTTTTTCCTCTCCAGTGTTCTCTGTACAGCACCTAAAGTGAATTCTTCATGAACTAAGGGAAAGTGGAAGCTGATGTGAGGTTTCTACACTAACCTCTGTAGCTGCAGGATTCAGAGATCAAGCATCTGGATTCAGAAATTGTGAAGTGATATAGAGAGCCATATGGTTAAAGGCACTGGGTTGTGTTCCCTAGTCTTGCACTCCACAACCTGCTTTATGAGTACTAATTCTAAAAGGCAAAGCCTGTTCC
>NW_011888805.1:12352301-12354951 GCF_000151845.1 Pteropus vampyrus
CCGTTTTACAGATAAAAAAGAGGTTTGGCAACTTCTCTGAGTTCTGCATAGAAAATCGGTGTTAGATGAAGGCTAGAAACTCAGGAATTTACTTCTTCATCCTGTGCTCAACCAATTGGAGACAGGTCGTCTCCAGACTATATTTTCTTTTTAATGGCTGTAAAGTGAATGAACTTAAAGAACAGTCTAACATCTTGCTGAGATTGATATGAAAAAGGACAGGAGAAGAAAAGATTTCTCATTAATGGATTTATATTCTAGTGATAGGACTAGGGGGTGGAAAGGTCAATTTGGAAAGTAAAGTAAAATATAGAGCATGCAGAAAAATTATCTTCTTATCTGACTTAGAGACATGAGGCTGCACGTTATCCTCTGTTCGTTTATTTTTTCTCCTAGTTTTCCTTTTATTTTTAGATAAATGTGAGTCAGACAGATGAGACAAGAGTAATTTTTAGAAACTCTTTTCCTTTACAAACTTTTGGGAGCAAAGTTTTGCTCTTTCTTTATGGTCTGATTGGAAGTGCTATTTGATTGTAAAGGAAGAACATAAAGAAGCAAGCATTAAATCAAAATTTGGGGATAAGTTGGCAAAAGAACTAAAATATCTTATTAAAAGTTGAGTATATTAGGCCATAATTAAAACTTATCACAAAGTTTTAAACTTAATTTGAAAATTTAAAACTTAATTTGAAAATTGAAATTGAAGTTCTATCCAGATAATCAAGAAAGGAAAGGAAAGACATTGGACCTCTGAAGGGATTTCTTGGTTCAATAAGGAGAGTGGGATTAGAAGGTAACTCATTGGGTGACTTTGTTCTTGGTGACAGGTCCCTTATATATAAACAATTTCATTTAATTTACAACAATAATGTGGCCAGAAATGTCTTATTTAAAAAATATGTAGATGAGAAACTTTAAGCCCTGAGGGTCTAAATATTTTGTTCACAGTTTGTTACCAAGTGGCAGAGGCCAGGATTCAAATCCAGTGTTCTCTAGCTCCAACCCCTCTGCTCTTACCCCTACCTGGAAATTCTCCTGTGGTGTCAGTCATCTTCTAGCACTGAGGATGCAGGTGACCTCACAACCAGACATACACAAACGGTGAGATACAGATTGTGGCTCAGTTATATTAGACTATGTATGAGGCGCAGTCTCAGAACGAAGAAGAGAATAATCAGTTCTGCTGGGTTTGAGGTGGTGTAGGTCAGCCAAGATTTGATGAAGGAGGAGAAAAAACCAATTGAGCTAGGTCTTTCATGTTGACAAGGCACAGAAGGTCTTCTAAGATAGAAGGGAAAATCTACACAAAATGGTTTGAAACAATGGCCTAAAAGATGTGTTTATAGGATTGTCAGATGTAATACAGGATACCCCATTAAAATGAATTTGAGATAAACAACAATGTGTTAGTGTAAATGTACCTCATGCAATATTTGGAACATACACTAACACAGTCTTTGTTGAAATTCAAGTTGGACTGGGTATTCCGTAAGCTTGTTTGCTAAAACTGGCGATGCTATGCATTTGGGCCTCTTTGGAGTGTAGTGTGTAAGGCTGGAAGCATCAGGAGTGATGCTGAGAGTTAGGCTGAGGCTTAAAAATGAGGTTTAGGTCTGTGCCATACATGGGATAAACGGGGTTAAAAACAGGATTCCCTTACTAATTAATACCCATTTATTTTATGATTAACCATAAGATGAAGTGATTTATGTCACTTAGTTAAAAACAAGCAATTGAACAAATCATTGTCTCTAATAAAAACTACTTTTTTTATTCATTCATATAATAAAATGACTTCCAACAAACTTTCAGATAAACTACTGGTGACTGATTATTTTTTCTCACAAAAATGAAAAGAGAAAATAAGGAAATGTTTAGGTCAGAGGGGAGAAAATTAGGTAAAACCAGCAGATACATTTATAATACATATATGGCACATAGGTGTTTCCTGTTTAATTTTTAGGTGGAGTCGGGGGAACAGATGAAATTGTATTATCTCTGTGCAAATTCTGTCTAAACTAAACCAAAGGTATTTTACTCTGACTCAATAGCACGGAATTCTTCCCAGAGTCACAGAATAAGTCATATCCCCTGAGGACAGTTGGGAATCACTCAGTGGATGGCAGGTAGCATTTTACATTTATTTAAAAACTTTAAAACTTAAGTCTAATATATTGTATAAAAACCGATTTCACTACTGTATTTTTGCTCAACAGTATCCAATGTATCTGTAGTATTGGGTGATGTAGTAGGTCTTCTTCATTGGAGGTGTCAGCTGAAAGGAGGGATCTAAATATTTTAATATAACATTTAGGAAATAAAATAGTTTCTGAGAGCAGTGACTGCATAACGATTTAGATTTTTCTCTCTCTCCTCATTAAATATGTGACTGTGTCTTTTATTTACATTTCTCTTTGCCCCAGCAAGGATTTAAGGCAGCTCATAAATATGTGCAAAACCTATCACTCCTACACATGTGGCTGCTCAAGCATTTCAATGATTGTATATTTTAAAGTTAAATGCAAAGACTTCTTTCTCTATGATTAGTGTTTATGTGCTTCTGGGGGAAGTATGGTAATCATTACATTTTACCAATAATATTATTTTACTTTTATTATTTCATAGCATCTAATGAATAATGGCTTAAATC
>NW_011888805.1:12355001-12360364 GCF_000151845.1 Pteropus vampyrus
AGGGTCTAAATATTTTGTTCACAGTTTGTTACCAAGTGGCAGAGGCCAGGATTCAAATCCAGTGTTCTCTAGCTCCAACCCCTCTGCTCTTACCCCTACCTGGAAATTCTCCTGTGGTGTCAGTCATCTTCTAGCACTGAGGATGCAGGTGACCTCACAACCAGACATACACAAACGGTGAGATACGGATTGTGGCTCAGTTATATTAGACTATGTATGAGGCGCAGTCTCAGAACGAAGAAGAGAATAATCAGTTCTGCTGGGTTTGAGGTGGTGTAGGTCAGCCAAGATTTGATGAAGGAGGAGAAAAAACCAATTGAGCTAGGTCTTTCATGTTGACAAGGCACAGAAGGTCTTCTAAGATAGAAGGGAAAATCTACACAAAATGGTTTGAAACAATGGCCTAAAAGATGTGTTTATAGGATTGTCAGATGTAATACAGGATACCCCATTAAAATGAATTTGAGATAAACAACAATGTGTTAGTGTAAATGTACCTCATGCAATATTTGGAACATACACTAACACAGTCTTTGTTGAAATTCAAGTTGGACTGGGTATTCCGTAAGCTTGTTTGCTAAAACTGGCGATGCTATGCATTTGGGCCTCTTTGGAGTGTAGTGTGTAAGGCTGGAAGCATCAGGAGTGATGCTGAGAGTTAGGCTGAGGCTTAAAAATGAGGTTTAGGTCTGTGCCATACATGGGATAAACGGGGTTAAAAACAGGATTCCCTTACTAATTAATACCCATTTATTTTATGATTAACCATAAGATGAAGTGATTTATGTCACTTAGTTAAAAACAAGCAATTGAACAAATCATTGTCTCTAATAAAAACTACTTTTTTTATTCATTCATATAATAAAATGACTTCCAACAAACTTTCAGATAAACTACTGGTGACTGATTATTTTTTCTCACAAAAATGAAAAGAGAAAATAAGGAAATGTTTAGGTCAGAGGGGAGAAAATTAGGTAAAACCAGCAGATACATTTATAATACATATATGGCACATAGGTGTTTCCTGTTTAATTTTTAGGTGGAGTCGGGGGAACAGATGAAATTGTATTATCTCTGTGCAAATTCTGTCTAAACTAAACCAAAGGTATTTTACTCTGACTCAATAGCACGGAATTCTTCCCAGAGTCACAGAATAAGTCATATCCCCTGAGGACAGTTGGGAATCACTCAGTGGATGGCAGGTAGCATTTTACATTTATTTAAAAACTTTAAAACTTAAGTCTAATATATTGTATAAAAACCGATTTCACTACTGTATTTTTGCTCAACAGTATCCAATGTATCTGTAGTATTGGGTGATGTAGTAGGTCTTCTTCATTGGAGGTGTCAGCTGAAAGGAGGGATCTAAATATTTTAATATAACATTTAGGAAATAAAATAGTTTCTGAGAGCAGTGACTGCATAACGATTTAGATTTTTCTCTCTCTCCTCATTAAATATGTGACTGTGTCTTTTATTTACATTTCTCTTTGCCCCAGCAAGGATTTAAGGCAGCTCATAAATATGTGCAAAACCTATCACTCCTACACATGTGGCTGCTCAAGCATTTCAATGATTGTATATTTTAAAGTTAAATGCAAAGACTTCTTTCTCTATGATTAGTGTTTATGTGCTTCTGGGGGAAGTATGGTAATCATTACATTTTACCAATAATATTATTTTACTTTTATTATTTCATAGCATCTAATGAATAATGGCTTAAATCCCATGGGAACCATAGTTAAGCAAGCAGTTTTTGAAAACTGTTAAATATAAAATTTCTATTTGGCTTAGAGAATTTGCATTGGTTTAATTTTTATTTAATAGGTATTTCACTGTCCTTTGCTTACGCTTGTCTTCATTTTAAATAAAGTTAAGGAAAGACAGAAATCTAACTGTGATAAACGCAATCTGAGTTTCATTATCAACACTTTCATATAAAGACAAGATAAATAACCAAAAGTAGATGTTGGTCATAATGAATGACTTCGATTGACTGCATTTCCCTGGATTCCTTTTACTTTGGTAGGCATGTTATTCTTGTTTAAAAACAATCAAAGATATGAGTTGATAAATAGTCTATTTTTAAAATTTTGATCTATTTGAGATGTTGCCTTATTTGGGAAAGGATTTAAACTTTAGCAAGAATAGTTTAGGGACTAGAATTTAAGATATTGGAAGGGGTTGCCTTCCAGATGTGGTTTGACAGGGATCTTGTCAAATGAACTAGGGTTTTACTGAATCTGATGGTGACAACACCAGGCTCTAAATAAGCTTGACAAGGTAGATACATGCTGAATCTCATAGAATAAAGTTTAACAGGAATAAACAATAAATAGATAGCCCTGTACCTGTGTTCAGAAAACTGACTAGAAAAATAGTTTATATTGAAAATGCTGGGTGAAAAAATTGCCTAGGGCTTTTAGGTAATAGTGAATTCAATATAAGACAACAGAGTGGTGGGGCTGCCATAAGTCTAGTAAGATTTATGTCAATTTTGGAGCAAATGTTCTGGGCTAAGAAGGATGTGATAACCTCACTCAACATTCCGCAATGATCACAACTTAAAAAAGTCCTGAGTTTATATCTAGGCACCATATTTTAAGAGAGCATGCTTTCAAAAATAAAAGATGAGAAGATAGATATAAAACCATGTTTAAAGAAGAAAAATTACAGAAACATAAGATGTTTTATATGAAGGAAAGAGCTTTATTGTTAAAGAGGAAAAAGTTTATTCTGTCTGCTGTCAAATGTATACGTGAACCAATTAGAAATTTCTGTATCAAAATGAACTGCTTATAGTCAATCCTGTGTAGGTAAAATGGGCTGCCTTCGGGGCTAGCACCTTTTACCTGTTGGGGAAGCTGAAAAGAGATGATTTACACATTGGGTCTAGATCTAGACCTTTACCTTTGTAGTCACTTCCTAATATGATATTCAACAATTCATAGAATGTTTAGAATATTTACATATGTTTTTCTGATATGCATACCTTCTAAAACAGTTATTTCAGAAAACTTAGTGACATTACAAAACAAAAAACAAAAAACATCAAACTAGACTTTTTTTTTTATCACATAGACAAAGCAACTAGTTGATTGACTGGAAAATTAAATTTTGATGCTCAGGTATCTAGAAGATATGGTTTGTTTTTCTAGTTATTGGGTCATCTTGCCTACATACATGCTTTTTCGATGTGATTCTCAATATAAACAGGCAAAACGAATCACTACAAATATACATAATACACTGATCAAAACTATTTGTAAAGTACATTAGCTGTAAAAGTCCATCACAATTAGAAATTTTGTGTTGGTGGTATTTATGTACCATTGTGTCTTTCCAGTCTTTTGTCTTTTAACATTCAATGAAAAATCTCTAGATGACAAACGCTTGTGATATCTCAGCCAATGGTTCACTTGTTTCCAAGAATATTTGATATTATAAATACGTATATGACAAAGTCATTCTGTCTTTTAGAGTTTGTTTTAATAAGACTCATAAAATCGATTCCATGATCCTTTTTCCTCTCTATCAATACCCATCCCCCCGCCACCTCCAGTTCATATTTGTTAGCCACCAGCTGGCTTTTTTCCCCCACCACAAATGACTTTAAACTGCAAGATAATTATAAAAAAAGAGATTCTCTCCAAAAATTACATGGAGCCAACTATGTCAGCAATGGGAAGAACTAGTACATTTTGTTTTGACAATAAAAAAATTCCAGATCTGGCAATTAGCCTTCTTAATCTCCAAATAGTCTTGACTCCAGAATTCTAAGTAAAGACACTTACTTTTTTTTTTTTCATTTATTTCTAAAACTTCAGGCATCTTTAAATAACATTCCTTGTAATAGTAAATTACATGAAAACGTAAAATGTAGAATGTTAAATTATAGTATAATAGTGTATATATTTAGTCAGCTAAATAAGATGGTTAGATGGTGTTGAACTTTTTATAACTAGGAGTCAAAATCATGAATTTTGATATATTCCTTAGTTAAAAGTTTTTAGTGTTAAATTTCATCAATATTCTGCTTTCTTTCCTTTCATGATGTCTTAATATTATTATAAGATACACTTAGATCCAGAATTTAAAAATCAATTACATAAAACTCAAACCAGATTTTTCAAGCCAGGGGCTTTTAAGCAGGAAAGAAGATGATATACTGTCTTTACTGTCTTATTTCCTCAATAAATACAAGCCCATTCAATTCACTGCTTTCCAGGTAAAATACCTTGTAAGAGTTGAATGTCTGAGGATAGCTGTAGTAACCTTATGCCTTAAGATATGAACTCAGGGACTTGGCAAATTCATGAGAATTGGAAAATCAGGTTGAGAAAACTTTAAACTTTTAGCTCTCCAGGAGGCTAAAAGAGAATCTGCCTTATTATCCTGTGTTCTGACAAACTCCTACCATAGTAAGGGCTCACTCAAAAGCATTTCAGTATGTACTATGCTATCTAATCAAAGAGCAAATTTGTACATTCAAAGCATACAGTTTTGCAAAATGAAGCATTGCTCAAATATGAGGTCTTATGGTTACATATCATTTTAATAGAGCACGCACTAAACACCATAACTTTTAATTCATGAAAGAGTTTCGAGGCTGCATGTTGAATAGGATTGAGTTCCATCCTAATTACTTTCTCAGAAAAGCCAGTGGGAAATTAGTTGCATCCCACCAGGCAATAAATATATCAAACCAAACAAAATTTAAACTAGGGGACAATCAACCCTTTTTCTTTGTTCTTTCAAAGGATAAGTGGATTAGACCTTTTAAAAAAAAGATCAAGAGCATTTTATGGGAAATTCAGAAAGCAAACTATTTGGACTAAAATCAAAATGTTATGAATAGTACTTTCTAAGTAATGACACATATCAGCAGTATTTGTAACCATAAGAACAATGTGATAAATTTTAATCACTTGGGACTCCAGCTCTGTGGGAAGTGCTCACTACACAGACATCATTTATAGGTTTCCAGTTATGACCTACGTCTAAAAGACATTTTAATGATAACTGGAGAAAGTAGATAGATTGTCTTCCTAGAGTGTTGAAGTTCCTGCTTGTTGTCATCCTCAGCTCTATTAAAGAGCAGAGGCTTTCAAAGGTACTCTTTAGTCTAGCAATCAGGATGCAAGACCAAAGGAATGGAACTATCTAAGATAAAATATACCAGAAACGTACACTCCTCAGGATTTCCTGTGGGAGTTTGACTGAAATAAAGCAATATTAATAAATATAAATTCTGGAACACTGCTATTAACAGAAACAGGGTCTTGAAATATACGCTTGAAATTCTAGTTTCCTCAAGCAGGTCAATTATTTCAATGAAACTGCAAAATGTTAGACCTCCCTAC
>NW_011888805.1:12361147-12363264 GCF_000151845.1 Pteropus vampyrus
AAGAGTAAAAAAAGTACAATAAATCTGAAGAAACTTCTATTTTCTAGTTGACAAAATTATAAAGTTTACTCTTTCAAAAATTAACTTCTTTTGAGGTTTGAATCATCAAAGTGATAGCATATCAAAGTTAATCATCAAATGAAATCACCAAACATACTACTACAGCCATATTTTAGACCTTCAAGGACTATCAAATATTACTGTCTTTTTTAATGTTTCCATATTAAAACATAGACCTAGTGCTAAGCTGACAAAATAAAGTACTCAGAATCCAGGTTTGTTAGTGGACACAATGCAGCAGGATTCACGCTATTTGTTCTTTGTTACTTTTGAAGAGGAGGCTAGAGTGCAGCTGTTTTGATTATCCCATTCTTGGCTCTGGCTCAGAACTGCTCTCAAGAAAACAAGGCCCTTCCTCAGCCAAGCTGAGCTGCAAGCATCAGTGATAACCTGGCCCCAAATGAAGGAACTTAAGTAAATCCAAGTTGTTTAAGTCATAAAACTTTCCAGTTTTAACCTTAACAAGCTAGAGACTTTCCCACTCCTCCCATCCCACCAATGAGTGGTTCACTGACCTGCTTAATCTTCCAACCCAGGTCTCCAGATTCATTAGTTTATATTTGTTTTTATTGTTAGAGATCCACAATCATGGCTGATTTTTATTGTTGTTGTTGTTTCTTTTTCTATTTTTTCTTTGCTTTCAATTAAAAAAAAAAAACTATCTTAATGGAAAGTCAGGTCAGTGGAAATGTTTTTCTAAATGCTTTTTATTTTCTCTCAATCAACTCTTTTAAGAATGCTTATCTTCTGAGAAAAGACCCTATCACGAACTGAGTGTCTGTAGAGCTGTTGAAAGTACTGAATAATTACAATACAGCAGAAGAATGATCTCTAACACCAACTTCTTGGTTAGGTTAACTGATTATACTTACTGTGATTAGTAAACTACTCTATGGATTAGCAGTGAGAACTAGTTCACTGTAGCTATGGTTTAGCATAGATGTAATAGGCTATCTACTCAAGTGTTTTGAACTATAGAATACTTTTAGTGTTTTAGTTTAAATTGAAACACCATAGTTCTAGTTCTTTTTCTGTTCCCTATTTTATGGCTGTGGATAAAGTTTAGACAAAGGAGCACTTCAATTATGTGTTTAATTCAAAGTCTGTGAAGCAGGCAAATTCCTGTGCATGACAAATTGTGCTATTTCAGTTCACAAGACCTTTATTGCAGACCCGGGAGTTCAAGCTAACAGAGATATAACGATAATAATCAGCTATCACATAGAATAAGAGGAAATGAGTAGAAGGAAGAAGGTACATTATAGTTTATGGATAAATGATATCTCATAAATGATTTGTATTCGATCCTTAGGACTAGCATATTTATCAATTACTTTTGACTTTTTCATTCACAGGGATGTTTATTGTTGAACAGTCAATCTAAACTGAACTGTACTTTTGAACTTCCCATTCTAATGGGAAGGCCTTGTCAGAGAGAAATTGGAATTTGCACAGATTTGAGAAGTGATGTAAGATAAGATATACCGTATACTGTGTTTTACAGCCTTTGAAGCTCAGACCCTCCCCGCATATAACACACACATCATTCCAACACTCACGAAGCTTAACTGTGATGAACAACTCCACTGAGACTGAAATTATTTAACCAGTGTTCCAGCCCCTGCCTCACCAAAAGCCTCCTCCGTGAACAGGCCACTTCGAGGACCTCTGTGTTCAGGGAGATGCGGCCACATCAAGGGTCAGGAATCAATCTGATTATCTACATTATTATTGACTGGGAACTGGACCTCCAATTCCTTCAAAGTCCATCAGAGCATAGTGATCAGTTTTCATAAATTCATCCTTAATTAAGGGGCATCTTTGTTTCAGTTGTCTTCATATTGTGCCCACACTAGGACATCATGGGACTTGGTTAAGGTTCTGTGTACCATAAATCCGCATGTGAAATGAAATTTATATTATTAAAAAAAAACAAAAACAAAAACCAGAAAACAGAAAGGATCCATAAAATTTCTATCCCCAAATTCATTCAGACTGTCAAAACCAGCATGACTTCACCAAGGCTCAACAGGATTCTGCTTCGGAAATACTGTCTT
>NW_011888805.1:12363314-12366311 GCF_000151845.1 Pteropus vampyrus
TCTAACACCAACTTCTTGGTTAGGTTAACTGATTATACTTACTGTGATTAGTAAACTACTCTATGGATTAGCAGTGAGAACTAGTTCACTGTAGCTATGGTTTAGCATAGATGTAATAGGCTATCTACTCAAGTGTTTTGAACTATAGAATACTTTTAGTGTTTTAGTTTAAATTGAAACACCATAGTTCTAGTTCTTTTTCTGTTCCCTATTTTATGGCTGTGGATAAAGTTTAGACAAAGGAGCACTTCAATTATGTGTTTAATTCAAAGTCTGTGAAGCAGGCAAATTCCTGTGCATGACAAATTGTGCTATTTCAGTTCACAAGACCTTTATTGCAGACCCGGGAGTTCAAGCTAACAGAGATATAACGATAATAATCAGCTATCACATAGAATAAGAGGAAATGAGTAGAAGGAAGAAGGTACATTATAGTTTATGGATAAATGATATCTCATAAATGATTTGTATTCGATCCTTAGGACTAGCATATTTATCAATTACTTTTGACTTTTTCATTCACAGGGATGTTTATTGTTGAACAGTCAATCTAAACTGAACTGTACTTTTGAACTTCCCATTCTAATGGGAAGGCCTTGTCAGAGAGAAATTGGAATTTGCACAGATTTGAGAAGTGATGTAAGATAAGATATACCGTATACTGTGTTTTACAGCCTTTGAAGCTCAGACCCTCCCCGCATATAACACACACATCATTCCAACACTCACGAAGCTTAACTGTGATGAACAACTCCACTGAGACTGAAATTATTTAACCAGTGTTCCAGCCCCTGCCTCACCAAAAGCCTCCTCCGTGAACAGGCCACTTCGAGGACCTCTGTGTTCAGGGAGATGCGGCCACATCAAGGGTCAGGAATCAATCTGATTATCTACATTATTATTGACTGGGAACTGGACCTCCAATTCCTTCTAAGTCCATCAGAGCATAGTGATCAGTTTTCATAAATTCATCCTTAATTAAGGGGCATCTTTGTTTCAGTTGTCTTCATATTGTGCCCACACTAGGACATCATGGGACTTGGTTAAGGTTCTGTGTACCATAAATCCGCATGTGAAATGAAATTTATATTATTAAAAAAAAACAAAAACAAAAACCAGAAAACAGAAAGGATCCATAAAATTTCTATCCCCAAATTCATTCAGACTGTCAAAACCAGCATGACTTCACCAAGGCTCAACAGGATTCTGCTTCGGAAATACTGTCTTCGCTTCTTCGATATAAAGATGTCTTACTTTGTTGGCTGCTATCCTAATTTTGCATGAAGTAGTCACCAACTGACCTCTGATTTCAGTTTTAAAAGAATATATTAGAATGTGAAAGGTCTTCCTTATTGTCAGAGTAGAAAGATTGCTATATCAAAGCACAAAATTTCATTGTCAATTAAGACAGTTTTAGCTCTCTGTTAATGATGGGATTTTAAAACAACAATAACAGCAACAACAACAACAACAAACTACTCAAATATTTTTTCCAGGACTCACAATCTGAATCCTTCCCATTCTGCCAAACCTCCCACTAGACAAGTAGGAAAGATAAACAAAGCAACAGACCCCTGGGTTGTCCACACTGATGAGACTGCAGGCCCTGGGATTAAAATGTTTCTTCCCCATATCCAATGTCTCCCAGAAGGACATCTAGTAGGAGGAAAGAGGAAGCATGAGGTTAAGAACTTAGAAAGATTGGGCAGATAGTCAAAGGATAGATGAGGCAGTCTGTAACTCATTAGCAGAGCATCTCCCAGGGGTCCCTGCAAACATCCTACAGTGGCAAAGAAAGCAGAAGTCTTCCGACAGTAAAAGCTTGCATCATGTCTGCACCCACTGCCGACCAGGGTCTTGTTTAAGGTGTGTTGGGGAGAGTCCAGGACATGCTAAAAGTGAAAAGCCTTAAATCAACATTTGCTGAACTGAAGACATGGTGAAAAATATCATTTCCATGACAACTTTTACACAAGAGGCAGAATTAAGATGGGAAGGGCAGGAAATGTGTATCGTGACATTTCAAATGTTGTTTAGATTGATCAGATGAGTAAGTGATTGCTTAGCATGTATAGGGTACCAGTGGTGTGCTTCAGGACAGTAAAGAGAAAAGTCCTCTGTTTCTGGTGAGAACTTTACTGAAAAATCCTAAGGATTTCATGCTTATATTTATCTTAGGAGTAAATATCTTAAGGAAAAATACAATTCTGTTAGTAAAAGATGAATTTGTTCTGATTGCTCTTTCGGCCATTAAGGAATCATTTACTAATCTATGGCTATATTTGTTAAAAAATAGTGCACCATGCTTCTGAGAGCTCACTGGACATATCTGAATCCCAGACTCTCCGACACCAGCAGGATAACAGAAGGTTTGATTTGGAAGAGCCTTCGAGATCATCTCATGAAATAAAAGTCACAGATAGTTTTTTCCACCTGCACATATCTTTTTAAAAACTGTAACAAATACTCTATCATAAGGATAAAACAATAAAAAGTAGTTTATAACAAAACGATGTACCTTTCAAAATGTGATGATTTAGGTGCAACTATATTGGAGAATGAATGAGTTTGGATGTAAATAAGACAATATTCAAGTGCATTTACTGACATTTTGAAATATGGACTAAATAATTACATTCTCATAAGTACTTAGACTCACCATGAACATGACAATGTAAAATGTAGCGATATAGGTTTATTTTATTGGCAACTGAAACACTAGAAGAGTTTTACATTTCTAGGGAAAGGAGTTATATTAAAATTTGATTAACATACTTTATATTTTCATGCAAAACATTATTTAGGCTCAAATAGTAATATATAGGTTATTCACCTTCACGTGGTGGTTATTTTCAGGTGAGACTGTTCCATGGGATTACACAGTATCAGGCATCCCTGCCTAGGTCCATTAGATGCCAGGGTCACCCTCCTATCTCAAATATCTGTGGAATTCATACTTGTTTCTTTATAATTTTCCAAATATTCCTGTAGCCGGGT
>NW_011888805.1:12366361-12369296 GCF_000151845.1 Pteropus vampyrus
GATGTAAATAAGACAATATTCAAGTGCATTTACTGACATTTTGAAATATGGACTAAATAATTACATTCTCATAAGTACTTAGACTCACCATGAACATGACAATGTAAAATG
Organism: Pteropus vampyrus; assembly: GCF_000151845.1. Classification (NCBI taxonomy): domain Eukaryota; kingdom Metazoa; phylum Chordata; class Mammalia; order Chiroptera; family Pteropodidae; genus Pteropus; species Pteropus vampyrus. Next base: position 12,366,473 of record NW_011888805.1, read on the forward strand.
TAGCGATATAGGTTTATTTTATTGGCAACTGAAACACTAGAAGAGTTTTACATTTCTAGGGAAAGGAGTTATATTAAAATTTGATTAACATACTTTATATTTTCATGCAAAACATTATTTAGGCTCAAATAATAATATATAGGTTATTCACCTTCACGTGGTGGTTATTTTCAGGTGAGACTGTTCCATGGGATTACACAGTATCAGGCATCCCTGCCTAGGTCCATTAGATGCCAGGGTCACCCTCCTATCTCAAATATCTGTGGAATTCATACTTGTTTCTTTATAATTTTCCAAATATTCCTGTAGCCGGGTATTGGGAACTGTTTTTCTATTTTAGTCTTCTCAATATGCAAATTTTAAAAATTGAGGCTCTGAGAAGTTAAATCCTTTGTTCAGTATCACACAACTAGTTTGTGCCAGAATCGTGACTACTCATTATGCTTGTAAATTGATTGCTCTTTAATCTAATTATTTTCAAAACCTCTGTGAAATCTGTATAATGGTTCGAACCCTTACATCCAGGCTCCATCCTACTTTGTTTTCTAATATCCTGTGGTCTCTCCCTTGAGCCCAAACTGTATACTTGCTATGCCCAAAATATGTTGGCAATTTGCCACTTTGGCATTGTTTTTCACATTTCCCCTGCTCCAAGTGTCTTTCTGACCATCTTTTTTCAAATGTACTCTATTCCATGAAGAATTCCCTCACACTCAACTTTTATATAGTTAACTTTATAGAATTCCTTGTCCAGCCCTTATCCTGTTACTCACTGATTTGCTCCTCTTTGACAGTGTGATTACACAGTAAGCACCTTGATGGCAGAGTGCAGGTCTCATACATTTTTGTGTTCTGCTCACCACTTATTACAGCAAGCTAAGACAGAATAGGTGCTTAGAATCGGTTCTCAATTTTTATCATTGAATCGAGGTAGTGTACACAATCCTCGATCAAAGGAAAACTTATCATTCAAGTTAACTTATCTTGTTCATCCCTGAATGAGGCAAAGCACAATGTTAAGCAACATGGCCACGCTGGGGAACATCTGGGAAAGAACAACAGAGACATCAGTCTGGCTTGCAGTGGTCAGGAAATGAAGTGGTTCATTCCTAGCAACGGCCCATTTTGTATTTTGGAGGCATAATATAAACAATGGCAGGCTCTGTTAAAAGCAGCTGCAGTCACAAATTTCCCAACAAGCTTCATATGTGCAAACTACAGGAAGGGGTTCTGGTACCATATTGGACTTCTCAGTCACACACGGGGAATGGGGCAATCACTGTCAGCAGTGTCATCTTTAAATACGAAGCAGGACAACGCATTCATATCCCACTTGCCATGTGAGTGAAGGTGGAAGAGAAATGGGGTAGGGTCACTGACACCAGCTGGCCATTTGTTAGGTCGTTTATTAACCCTCTACAAAATCTGAACAGAAATTTCATTCTTGAACAACAAAACATTAAATATAAGTAGAAAATAGCCCTCATATTAAATCTTCACCAATTTTATAGGTTATATCTTACTTCAGGTTTTATTTTTCCAAGTGCCTGCTGATTCGTTGTCAGGTTGTTTGTGTTATCCCCTTCTCATCTGAATGTTTTATTGTGAAAGTGCAAAATGTGAGATCTAACATGATGTATTAGGCATATAAGTAATCAGGGAAAAATGTAGCTAAGCCCATGTATTCTTTGAAAATATGAATAAATATTTACAAATTAGAGAGTTAAATCCAATTTTTTTTGGTAAATGAAATATATCCTAATTTTTTTTTGTAAATGAGAAACATCAAACTCTGGAAAGCAGTAGGGTGCAAAGCAAAAACACTGGGAAAATTGTTTTACAACCCCAACAAAACAATCGCATATAAATTTTATAAATTTATCTCATTTTAATACCTTACACATCTGAAATGTATTTTTTTGCACTTACATGCAATTTTGGTTAGAATTTTGATGATTAGCTGTGCATCTGCAAGAGGTAATTTCAGGTCGATGCTTTCTTACATGTTAAAGACACTATTCATCATATTTCTGGCACCTTGGGTTCGTGATTTATGGGCCATGATACCCAATTTCCAAGTAGTTTAATTTTTTGACCTATTTTTTTTTTTTTTTTTACTCTTTCTAGAATTTGCCTAAATATACAGAAATTAAAGTAGAGCTTGTCTATCTGTTGGCAGTACTGGCAATGACAAACCTGGCAGAAGTGGCCCTTTCTGGACTAGCCCAGTAGACAGAACACTTTTATTATTCACTGCTTTGCATGGTTTGGTTAAACATCGAATTCTATTGGAAAGAGATATTTTTAATTTAGAAGAGATATATTTAAAATAATTGTATGTGGCTATCGCATAGCTTTAGTAGTGTTTTGCATTAACCGACCACTCATCTAAAATAGCGGTCTCCAAGCTTTTTGGCATCAGGGTCCTGTTCTCACATGAGAATCTAATGCCTGATGATCTGAGGTGGAGCTGAGGCGGTGATGCTAGCTCTGGGGAGCCGCCGAAAATACAGACGAAGCTTCGCTCACAACCACTGTTCACCTCCTGCTGTGTGGCCCAGTTCCTAAAAGGCCATGGACCAGTACAAGTCCATGGCCAGAGGGTTGGGAACCTCTGATCTAAAACACTAGATAAAATGATACAGAAGATGGGTAAACTTAGATTGCAGAGGGTGAGAAGAAGAAACATTATTCCAGGAGTATAAAGGGTGATCGATATAAATAATAATAAAAAAAAATGATTGTTTTGTGTTATTCTTAATAAGAACCCAGAGTTTAAACATTATTGTTAATAGTGTTTTCCATTTTATCAGTAGACTTAGAG
>NW_011888805.1:12370570-12374449 GCF_000151845.1 Pteropus vampyrus
GTAGAATTTATTTAAAAAATATGTTTAGAATAGATTGGAAAATTATGCAAGAAAATTCTCCTGTGAGTTTATTTTATATGAAGTGTGAATGGCTATGTCTTGCCCTAAGTAACATTGTAAGCTGCGCAAAGATTATTACCCAAGAGTTTGGTGGCAGGAATCAGTCCATATACTCATATGGCATATAATTAAGTTCTTATAACACCAAAATTAGAGTTATATTTCTTCATATGTTTACTTCTCACCTCCAGGAGTTTTATAGTGACCCATGGCTTCTTCTTATCATAAAAGAAAGAAATGGAAAAAGTGACTAGAAGGTGCTGGTATGCCATGGAAATGGTTGACTGACAAATGTTGAGGTTCAGAAATTGGGGAGAAGTCAGTGTGAAACTTGTAAGAGACAGTGGCTTTTTCAGTGCTTTAAATTTGACAGCGTGGATTGCTGCCTGCATGTGGGGCCTGCTTTGGTAATAGTAGTTCCCCATTATCTATAGTTTTGCTTTCTGTGTTTTCAGTTACCTGTGGTCAGCTGCAGTCTGAAAATATTAAATGAAAAGTTCCAGAAATAAACAATTCGTAAGTTTTAAATTGAGTGATGTTATGAGTAGTGTGATGAAATCTTGCACCATTATTCCACTTCATCCCACCCCGGGCGTGAATCATCCCTCTGTCCAGTTCATCTACTCTGTAGAAACCTCTGTCCGTTAGTCACTCAGCTGTCTTGGTTTCAGATTACAGTGTTTGTGTCCAGGTAATCTTTGTTTTACTTAATAATGACACAAAATTCAAGAGTCGTGATTCTTGAATTGGCAATTTGGATATGCCAAAGGGAAGCCATAAAGTGCTTCACTTAAGTGAAAAGGTGAAAGTTGTATGCTGAGGTTGCTAAGATCTAGGGTAAGAACAAATCTTCTATCTATGAAATTGCCTAATTCATAAATTCTACTTTATCATAGGTATATATGTATAGGAAAAAACATAGTATAGATAGGGTTCACCACTATCCGAAGTTTTAGGCATACCCTGGGGGTCTTAGATACCCACCGTGGACATGTGGGGAGACTATCGTATTGAAATAAGAAATAAGAGATTAGCATTTTCCTCCATAATTATAGCACACAATTCTCATCGAGTTTTATTTTCATTTTATATTTTATATTAGTTTCAGGTATACAGCACAATGGTTAGGCATTTATATAATTTATAAAGTGATCCCCCCTATTACTCTAGCACTCCTCTGCCACTACACATAGTTATTACAATATTATTGACTATATTCTCTATACTCTACTCCACATGCCTGTGACTATAACTACTGATTTGTACTTCTTAATCTCTTTACCTTCTTCATCCAGCCCCTCAACACCCCTCCCCTCTGGTTATCGCCAGTTTGTTCTCTGTATCTGTGAGTCTGTTTTTGTTTAGTTTGTTCATTTCTTTTGTTCCTTAGATTCTGCATATAAGTGAAATCGTATGGTATTTGTCTTTGTTTGACTTATTTCACTCAGCATAATACCCTAGAGGTCCATCCATGTCACTGTAAATGGTAAGATTTCATTTTTTTATGGCTGAACAATATTCCATCCTATGTATGTACCATAATTTCTTTATCCAACAGTTTATTGCTGGGCACTTAGGTTGCTTCCATATCTTGGCTATTGTAAATGGCACTACAGTGAACATAGGAGTGCATAAAACTTTATGAATCAGTGTTTTTTATTTGTTTTGTTTTTTGTTTTTTGGCTAAACACCCAGAAGTGGAATTGTTGTGTCAAAATGTAGTTCTTTTGTTACATTTTAGAAGTCAGTTTGTTATTATTGCTGTTCTAATCATAATAGGCATCTCAGTCAAGCCGAACATGGAAATCAGATCCCCACGAAAGCACCAAGTACTGATGGTAGACATGAAGCTAGTGTGCACACCCAGCCTGACGCCTGCTCATGCTCACATATCTTCGACTCCTTAAGGAGCATAAGTCAAGAAAGATTGCAGGAATAACCTGAATAGCGACCTTCAAGCAAGGAAGTCAGGGGGCCCCAACCTAAAATCACGAAGTGTCAGATCTGTAACAATTTGCTTCAAAAAGCAAATGCCCTTAGACAGATGCCCTTAGACTGTATTTCCAGTGCTCCCATGACAGAGAAGTAGAGTCCTTTGAAGAATGCAGAAATCAATATTTTCTTGCTGGAAAACTTTAGTACTTTTGCAAATGCTTATGAGAAACCATTGGGGATACCTCTCTTATTTTTTTGCATTCTTTCTTCTTTTACTTATCATTTGGATATTTCAAAATACCTAATACATGACCCCTAAACATTTTAATGTCCATTGATTCGTTCACAATGCTCATATTCAGACAAATTGAATAAAATAGTCCTATAAAAGAGCTATAGACTGAATGTTTGGGGTAACACTGGATTTTCCGTACAATCAGTTTTCACAGTCAGGAAATATTTTCCCTTAAAAAATAATCTCATAAATAAATTATTTTTAACTTTAAATTGATGAATAGCTTAACTAAAAATGGAATAATTCTTAATCTTCGTGTGAAGCCATTTGTATTCAATGTAGAAATACCTGCAGTAGTATTTTATATTGATGAAGCAGAATTTAACTCCTTAGTGACATTTGGGAAGAGGTATAAATATCTGCACAGGGTTATAATATCAGAAAAATTCTAGAATATTTTTAGTCCAGTCACAGTAAAGCATAAGAATGTCAATTCCCTTGGAAAGGAAGAATGCAAACATTAATAATTATTTAACAACTTTATGAAGAACAGAATCAAAAGAAAGTATTCTGGAAAAAGAAGAAAGGAGAGGAAGCTAAGTAGTAATATAGTGCAAAGAAAGATAGGGGTAGCCAGATGCAGGATGCATGCACATTCTAAGATTTGTGAAAGACAATAAAGAAAGAGTTAGCAGGGGAAGTAAGGTGGTAAATGAGGAGGAAAAAGGAAGCTTCAGAGAAGTATATCCATTAAAAAAACACAGTTCGATCAAATTAATGACATTTGCAAAATAATTTAAAAACTAAAGTCATTTCCAAGGGAGTGAAAAATAATTCAAATGACCGAGAAGCAGGAGAACAGATATCTAGCTGATGCAGAGCCTCAAGTATTATGTAAAAGTAAAAAGAACACTGATGTCCTTGTTCCCTTTAATTTGCTTGTGTAGGAATGAAGATTAGGAAAACTAGAAATATAAAAATTGATTTAAAAAGTATGTACTATTTATTAACCCAAAAGAAATTCTATTCTTATTACAGTTGACATCCTTAGAATTTAAGAAAATAATCTAACATATTAAAGATCTTGGTTAACAAGCATTAATACACATTTGGATTATTCATGGCCTTACTAAGTGTTCATCCTAACATATAGTAGGGGGCTTGTCACTGGATCTTGTGGATGCCTAATAGAGTCACATAGGTAACCACAATAAGCTTACTTTTTCTTATATTTTGGGAAAAATAAAATAGTAGCAAGCAAAAAGTTGTAAGAAAAACAAAAGCAAAGTTTAACTCTAGAAAGAACACAATTTCTTAAATTAAAAATAGATTCTATGAATTAAATATATGCTTTTAGATATTGAGAGATGTTCAGTTTTATTTTAAGCTTCTTAGACCCATGAGACTAATCAAAATTAATATACAGAGACTGACAAAAATTAATCAATAACTAGCAAGAATCAAAAAAATGTGATATATAAGCAGAAATATATAAGAAGTTTAGGAGAGAATATAACAAAGAAGGAGAAAGTTATAGAGATCAAGAGATTATTATTGATGTTATTACAGTTTTGGAGAGAAAATAAAAATATTTCATTGAGTTATGAAGTGAAGAAACAAATGGCATTAACTGAAAGTATTTAATAAAA
>NW_011888805.1:12374875-12386478 GCF_000151845.1 Pteropus vampyrus
CTTTAATGCATATTCCTTAAAAGCTCCAAAATTTAGAGGAGATTCAAAAACAATTAAGAGGTATAAAAGTTAACTGGCTTAACTAATAATGAATGAGACAAGATGTTTGTATGCCAGTATCAAATTTTAAATTACTGTAGTTTTGGAATATGTTTTAAAATCAGGAAGTATGTCTTCCAACTTTGTTCTTCTTTTTCAAAATTGTTTTGACTATTTGGTGTTTCTTGAGATTCCATAACAATTTTAAGATAGATGTTTCTATTTCTGAAAAAATAAAAAATAAAAACAAACAAAAAAAACTACTATTGGTTTTTTCATTGGGATTGCATTGAATCTATAGATAGCTTTGGTTAATATTGGCATCTTAATAGTATTGTCTTCCCATTCTTGAACATGAAATGTCTTTTTATTCATTTGTGTCTTTTTCAGTTTTCTTCAGCAACGTTTTGTAGTTTTTCATGTACAACATTTTCACCTCCTTGATTAAATTTATTCCTAAATATTTTATTTTTTTTGAAGCTATTGAAATGGAATTTTTGTCTTAGCCTCTTTTTTGAGTTTTTCATAGTTGGTATATAAAAATGCAACTGATTTTTGCATGTTGATTTTGTATCCTAAAATTTTGCTGAATTTATTTATTAGTTATAAAAGTTTTTGTGAAATCTAGGATTTTATAAGTTAATATTATCTGGAAACAGATAATTTTATTTCTTCCTTTTTAATTTGGATGATGCTTATTTCTTTTTATTTTACCTAATTATTCTGGCTAGGATTTCCATTACTATGTTGAATAGAAGTGGTAAAAGCAGGTGTCCTCATTTTCTTGCTGATCTTAGAAGGAAAGCTTTCAGTCTTTCACTATTGAGTATGATGTTATCTGTAAATCTTTACTGTATATATAGCCTTCATTATGTTGAAGTACATTTCCTTTATTCCTCATTGGTTGAGATTTTTTTTTTTAACATAAAAAGGTGTTAAATATTATAAAATGCTTGTTCTGTGTCAAATCTATTGAGATAATCATGTGGTTTTTGTCCTTCATTCTGTTATTATAAAGTATTACATTGATCAATTCTCATGTGTTGAACCATTCTTGCATTACAGAAATAAATCCCACTTGGTTAAGGTGTGCTTAATTTTAAATGTACTGTTAGATTCTATTTGCTAATATTTTGCTGAAGATTTCAGATCATTATTTATTGGAGATATTGGTCTATAGCCCTCTTTTCTTGTAGCATCTTTGTCTGGCTTTGGTATCAAGGCAATGCTGGCCTCAGAATGAATTTGGAAGTACTCCTTTCTATTTGATTTTTTTGAGAAGAGTTTGAGGACTGGTAATTCACCTTTAAATATTTGACAGAACTCTCCAGTGAAGCCATCAGGTCCCAGGCTTTTTTTTCGTTGGGAAGTTTTAGTATACTGATTCAATCACCTTATTAGTTATTGGTCTGTTCAATAGTAATTTTTTAAATGTACTTCGGGGGATAAAATTTACATGCAATAAAATATACCCAAAGTTCAATAAATTTACTGACACTAGTGTTCTGTTTACTATTACCTTTTTGAAAACTATTCTCTTTATTAAGGGCATCTTATTCCATTGGACCTCACTAAGAGGCAATCAGCAGAATGAGTATAACGTAATGATGTAAACCACAAGATAAGGTAGGCCCTTAAATCAAGCCCATGATGTAGAGAATTTACCTTAGAAATTGAAAAATACATATCTAATACTTTAAATTTTTGTAAAAAACAGAGAACTGAAAGAACATAGATAAATTCTTAATAAATTCAATTGAGTAAATTTAAATTTGACAACCATTCATCAAGTATTTACCATGTCTGAGGCATGACGTTAGGTATTGGCAAGATCCAAGTACAAGAAATTGTCTCTATTTTGAAGAAGCTTAAATGGAAAGTGGGAGACAAGCATGTGAACAGTCAACTATAATGCAAGAGAATATTCACTAAAGGAGAAACAGTGGGCAATGGTGTGGAAGAGGACTGACTAACCATGCCTGTCTGCATGCATGCATGTGCGTGTTTGTGTATTTGTGTATAAGTGTAAGGAGGTGAGGATTCGTCTCTTGGTGACATCTCTTTTAAGGGCACTATAACTGATGAACTTTCAAGAATAGTTGAGTCTTCTTCCTTGGTAGCAACCTTGGAGCAAGTAATTCTGCTTCTAGGTTATAAAAGAAAGGCCCGTAGGGATGTGATTTTAGGATAATACAGAAGATAATTTGCAGTAGAAGAAAAATGGAGTGTCTGAACACTGGGACTGTTTTCTTGATGTTGCTGATTTCTTCTACTTATAAGGTCTTCTTTTTTCAAGCTGTATATTTAAGACTGTAGTACTGAATCCTCATGAAAAGAAGAAAATCAGGGGAGGAGGAACAGAAGGAGGGAAAACAATTGACAAAAGGAGGAATTTATTTATTTGTTTATTGTAGCCATAGGTGAGATCATTGTAAATGTCTGATGCTGAGAAGTTGCACACACGTTTTAGTGTTTGTGAATATGACTGTGAAGCAAGCACAGTTAGAGCTGAAGTCTCTGAGGTGACTAAACAGTTCACAGAGAAGTATTAAAAACAGCTTACAATCGTCTCTTGGTATCTGTGAGGGATTAGTTCCAGGGGCCCTGTAAGTACCAAAATCCATGGACACTCAAGTCCTTTATACAAAATAGTGTAATATTTGCATATAACCTGTACACATCTTCCCTTGTATTTTAATTCATCTCTAGATTACTTATAATACCTAATATAATGTAAAGCTATGTAAATAGTTATTATACTGTATTGTTTAGGGAATAATCACAAGGAAAAAAAGTCTGTGCAAGTTCAGTACAGGTGCAACAATTGTGGGCCTAACTACATAGTATATATTAACAACAATATAGCATTTTAAAAAATATTTTCAATCCACATTTGGTTGAATCTATTGTTGGAAAACCCTCAGATACAGAGGCCTGATTGTATTTCTTTTCTATAAGGAAAAATCTGATACTCTGCAATCCAAGGTAGCTATTTTTGTGTGACTGTTACTAAATTTAAAGAATATTCTATATTTTATTTGTCCTCTCAGTAGCATTCAGCGTTGTTGAACACTTTTTTTATTCCCATAAACTCTCCTCCTTTTGCTTCCATGAGAAGACTCTTTCCTGGTTTTCTGCTTCTTTTGACATTTCTTAGTCTCCTTTGCCAGATCATCTCTTTCTCCGCATCTCTGAAATGTAATTTTACATCAAGTATCTATTTTTGGCTCTTTTTTTTTTCATGCCATATATTCTTTCTGGTAGGTCTCATCTATTTCCACATTTTCTCTCTCATTCATCCATCCATCTATCCATCCATCCATGCATCCACCCACCTGTCCATTCATCCATTCATCGTTTATTCATTTAGTCCCTAATCCACATTCTGAATTATGTATCTGACATTTCCACTTAGATGGCCACAGATTCTGCAAACAAACATGCCTAAAATGATCTCATTATCCCTACTCCCCTATTTCAAAGCTACCTTTATTGTTTCTTCATTCAATAAATGATACATTGTTTACCAATCCAAAACATCATTTTCAGCATTATGCTTCACACATCCCTCTTCCGAACTCCCAACATTTGATCAAGCATCAAATCCTGGTGCCTTTATATCTTTGATACCTCTCAAATCTGTCTACTTTCCTGCATTCCTGCTGCTTCTACTCTAAATAAAACCATAAACCTCTCTCCTATGGCTCATTGCAAGAGTGTTCTAAGCCCCTTGCCTCAGCCTTGCCCCATCCCCATCTATTCTCCACACTGTGATAGTTCTAAAATGAAAATCTGATCGTGCCTCTTCTGCTCCCCACTGTCCTAACGACAAAAACTAGGCTCCATAACATGGTGTGTAAGACTCTTCACTAACTGATGAGCCCTGCTCACCTCTCCACCCATGTTTCTCACCATGTTATCCTCACATCTCCTCTTTATGTTCCATCCTTTTACACTCTTCCCTGTGTTTCTAAAACATCATTTTGGTGAAGTGTTCTTTGAATAGTCTTCCCCTCAGTTTGGGCTGAGGTTCCTCCTATCTACTTCCACGGTACAGAACCATTTCCTCTCCCTGGCATCATGTTGTATTGAGATTGTGTGTTCACTTGCCTGTATCTCCCACAGATATCCATCTTCAAGAAGACAGAGGCCCTGTTTTATCAACCATCATTTCCTAGTACCTATCATATAATAGCACTCCATATAAATTTATTCATTCAATGAATAAATTGCAATGTGTTCTAGAAATGTCAAAGAAAACACTCTGTCCAAAAGACAGTGGCCATCAGGCATGCACATACTCTATCGCCTAATTCTCTTAAATCTACTGCAAGTTTTTCTTACTGTCTCTGTCCTCTATTTTCAGAACTGGTGTTGATCTAGACCAGAGCATGTAGCATGTATTGGTTTGCAAAGGGTTGGAAATCTAGTTCTCTTAATATTTTCACATACTGAAGGAACAGCCAAACCTCTTTGAGACTCTGTTTTTCCCTACTGCTTTATCATGTATTTACTTTTGATTTATTCTTTCTTCAACTTATTTATGAAAGAGGAGCAGACGGAGTAGGAATTTCTGCTTCTTACACATCGTTTCTGGAATAATTTGACTTATATTCCCACTTTCATAAGCATTTTCATAAAAGTGACAAATCATACATATCACTATATATTAGTAATTTTATAATTCAGAATTAAGACTTGCATACTAAGCCAGGAGGCTGAGATTTTTTTTTTAAATTGTGAGGTTAGTAGTGCTTTTAGCCATTTGCCCTCTCTATTACATCTCTGTGCCACTTTATAATAATAAACGGCCTTAGCCTGTGTGAGGGTCCTAGACGCATGTTTAGATTTGTAAGGTAATAAGTTCAAGGAAAACTTAGCTGAGGTCTTTACACTCAAACCACTCTGCTTCAATGTTTATACTTTATACTAAACATGTCTATAATCTCATACATTTTATACTTTTACATTTTTACAAGGTTTTAATGACAAGGAATGCCACATCTGTACATGTGAAAGTGGCACTTATTTCCTCACATGTAGGATAAGTAAACTTTTTATGACATTTTCATGTATTTAATTAGTTTTGGCACATCAAAATTCATCTTTCTTAATTGAACATGTAAATATTTGGAGACTGTGGGTCAAACAGTGATTCTAATTCTAATATTTTTGTAATAAAACCTTTCCAACAAGAATAAAGGGATGTCAACCTCAGTTTATAAGCCAGGTAAATATTAACTCCTAGAAGTCTATAATGTTACAAAGCATTATCATTGTATTAGAAAAAAAATATTGCATGCTGCATATTTATTTTACATTTATGGTTCTCTGCATTGGCATTGGTTTTCCTCCTCTTTACCTCATTCACATATAAGTTAAGTAGAGTTTACTTCATTATTTCCTGTTTTTTATGAACTAAGTAGTTCAGTTGATCTATAAGAACATGGTTCTTTTACTTTACATGTACAATCTAGACTAAAATGGAGCAAATCTGATCTGGGTTTATCATCATAACGAGTAGCTTTTAAGGTAGACTTCAGCTAATAGTAAGAGTTTTCCAGGGCACTGCCTCCCAACTTCTCCGGACTGGAGCTTGTAAACAATTCTGAGATGCCCTCCTTGTCCCGTTATGCCATCAGCCCCTCAAAGATTTCCTTTTTTGCTTTGTAAAACTGTCCTGCACAGGTGACCATTGTTGCTACCAACACTCAAGCATGGGAGTGGGTGGAGTGGGAGAGATGGCTTTTTTTTTCTTTAATAGTATTTTATAGTTAATGATCTCAGATTTCTACTTCTAGTATGGCCAAGTGATTGCCTTTATACTAAACTATACTTTATCTAGCTTTAGCCTGGACCCAATTTTCTCACAGATAGCACATTGTAAACTCTGAAAAAACTACATTCAACAACAAGAACAATAACCTGAAAGCCCTGATGAGTAAACAAAAGTAGAAAGATTCTGGAGGGGAGTCCACACTAGAAAGAAGAGAACAGCATGAGGTGAGTTGCCCACTTCCTATGGCTTTTAGCCTGAAAGCAGATCAAAGTTAGTATACTAGGTGGCAAAAATTCCAATACATGAAACTTAAAAGCTTCTGCATAGCAAAGAAAATAATCAACAAAGTGAAAAGGCAACCTATGGAATGGGAGAAAATCTTTGCAAACCATATATCTGATAAAGTGCTAGTTTCCAAAATACATAAAGAACTCCTACAATTCAATAGTTTAAAACAAACAAACAAACAAACAAACAAACAAACAAAAAAACCCACAAAAACCTAATAGTTTGATTACAAAAATGGACAAAGGACTTGAATAGGCATTTCTCTAAAGAATGCAAATGGTCAATAGATTAAGGAAAAGATGTTCAACATCACTAACCATCAGGAAAATGCAAATCAACACTGCAATGAAATACCACCTCACAACTGTTAGGATAGCTGCTACCAAAAAAACAAAAGACAAGTATTGGTGAGGATGTGGGGAAATTTGAACACCACTGTACAAAGTTAGTGGGAATGCAAAATTGTGAAACTGCTATGAAAGACAATAGTAATTCTTTAAAAAATAAAATAGAACTACCATATGATTTAGCAATCCCACTTCTGGGTATTTATTCAAAAGAATTGAAATCAGGATCTTGAAGAGATTTAGTTCATTGCAGAACTGTTCACAATTGTCAAGATGTGGAAACGATCTAAAGTCCATCAATGGCTAAATGGATAAAGAAAATGTAGTATATACATACAATAGAACATTATTTAGCCTTAAAGAAGTAGGGAATCCTGCAATATGTGACAACATGGATGAATCTTGAGAATATTATGCTAAATCAAATAAGGCAGTAACAAAAGGACAAATACCACATGATTCAAACTCTTAGAAACATAGAGTAGAATGTAGCAGGAGGGGGAAATGGGGAGTTGCTGGTTAAGTGAATATAAAGTTTTAGTTATGAGAGATGAATAAATTCTAGAGACCTGTCATACAATATTGTGTTTATAACAGTATTGTTTTGTACATTAAAAATTTTGTTGAGAGGTGGATCTCATGTTAAGTGTTCTTACACACACACACACACACACACACACACACACACAAAACTCCAACAGAAAACTCATAGGTCTGTTATAGTTTCCTGGTATAGCTCAGCCCCTGAATAACTGTGTGTATCTTTAAGTAGAAGGAAATATTATTTCACACATTCCTTGAATTCTTTTATGGTGAGGGACACTCTTCATCTTCTGAAATCTACTCCAACTTAGCAGAACCACCTTCACCCATTCATCTCTGTATCTTTAGAAAATAGCAAAAGTACATTCATTAGAAACACTTAATTTTTTTTTTCTTTTAGTTCTCAAGGAGTGGATAATTGCATTAAACATACTTCTCAGTTCATGGCACACTCTCGACTTCAGGTCATGTGAGTTTCTATGTTAATTTATTTTATTTTTCCTTTTCCACAAGAAATTTGTGTATGAAATATACCTTTAGATGGATATGTATGTATGTATGTATGTATGTATGCGTGTATGTATGTGTTCTTATAAAACACGTATTCTTTTAGTATGTACAAGTTGAACTTATTTATTTTTTTCAGAATAGTTTCAACACAATATTTTTAAAGATCTATCCATATGTCATATATACATTTAGTGACAATATTTCTAATTGCTGCATTACATCACATGGTATGTATGTACAAATCTACAATATTTACTTTCAATTTCCTTAGCTATGAACACTTAGGATGCTCCTGAACAGCACTTGATGAATGTTTTGGTTCAGTTCTTTATTCTTGAGTCATAACTTCGATGAAAATTGTTCTCAGGTGGGCACTCACCAGCAGTCCATGAAATTTCCAGTTTCCAAATTTTGAAATTTTATAATCTGTTGGCATAAAGTGGTTATTATTATTTTGATTTACTCATTATTATTTTGATTTACTTTTCTCTGATATCTAATGAGGTTAAGGATCTCCACATACTGGATGTTTATGTTTTCCCTCTGTGAATTGCCAGTTTATATCATTTGTTTATTAATTTATTTTTTTGCATTTGTTCCTTGTTTTTTTGTTTTGTTTTGTTTTTTTGTTTTTTTTTTTTAATTCTTTGTAGGGGTTCCTATATTCTGGATACTAATCCCTTTTCAGTTTTAGATATTTGCAAATATTTTCTACTAATCTGTCATTTACATATTAAAACTTTGCACAAGGTATATTTTGTTGAATTGAAAAAATTACAATGAATTTGATAAATTTTTTTTTAACTTAGAGCTATGTGTTTTGAGTCTTTTTAAAGAAGTTCATGTACCAAAGTTACAAAGATATTTTCTATTTTTTAAGCTTCATGGATTGATCTTTCACATGTAGGCTAAATAAATAGCCCCCCAAAATCAAGTCCTAATCCCTGGGACCTTAAATGTTACCTTATTTGGCAGAAGAGCCTTGCAAGACGAGACTAAGTTAAGAACTCCAAATAGGGTGATTATCCGGGATTATCCTGGTGGACCTAATATAATCTTAAGGGTCCTTATAAAGGAAAGAAGGCAAGAAGGTCAGAGTAGGAGATATGACTATAAAAGTAGAGTTTGAGGGATGTAATTGTTGGCTTCTAAAGATGAAAGGGAGGCATGAGTAGAGAAATGTAGGCAGCCTCTAGAAGCTAGAAAAGGCAAGGAACTGATTCTTCCCTAAGCCTCTGAAAGGAATAAAGGCTTGTCACCAACACATTGATGTCGGCCCAGTAAGAATTCTGACCTCCAGAACTGTCAGATAATAAGTTTGCATTAATATTGTGATTTGTGGAATTTATTATCTAAGTTTGTGGTACTTTGTTATAGCAGCAATAGGAACCTAATACATATGAGCTTTGTGATTGTTTTTAATAAATTATAATTCTCATTGTCTCTTCTAAATTACAAAAGAGAGGTTAATAATTATCTACCTTACAGAATAGTTTTTAGAATTAAGGAAAGTCATAAATAAGAAAAAACAACCCACCACCTAATGCCTGCTACACAGTAACTGTTTTGCAAATATGGATTCCCTTTGCTCTCCTCACATGTTGAAATACAGCATCATCAGGGAGTTCTAATTGAACAATACTTTGTAACAATAAACCTTGCACCAGGCACAGAGGGTGAGCAACCAGGGGCTGCAGCAATGATCTGGGTATGGACTAGAGAGATAACAATGAGAATAGAAAAGAAAGAAAAAGTCTAAGATATATTTCAGAGAAGTTGGTGAAATATTGTATGTGGAGTACAAAGGAGAGGCAAGAGCCAAAGATTACTCTTAGAAATTTGTACCTGCCAAGGTGAAATTCAAAAGCATTTCTTAAACCTTTAGTATCTAGGAAGCACTAGTTAAGCCCACTGTAATCTCTGATTCTGAGATAATGAGCAAAGTCTGTATTGCTGGTGCTGCGGAATATCATCTTCTAAATTGCTCCATTGTTCTCTGATAAACTCTTGACTGTATTAATGAATTTTAGATATGGTCCAAGACAGTGTTTTCCAAACTATAGTCCATGACCTATTAGATGTCTTGAAATCAACTTGGTCATGTGAATACAGCATTTTAAAAATGTAGTAGAACAGGATAGAAGAATATAGAACATATAAAATGTATACTATGTGTATATCATGTGGCAATGGTAGGAATTCTTTTGTGTGTATGTATGTGTGGTGGACTGCAATTCAAACTGTTTCTTGTGGGTCACTGTCAAACATGTTTGAAAAATCTAATGTTAGAGGCATCAATCCATTCGTACCTTTTTCAAGCCGGGAAGGTCAGACTCCAGGGCAATTGTGGAGGGCAATTCCTTCCATTCTTCACTGCCAGAGATTGATGTCAGGCTGGAAGAAGAGTAATAATCATTTAAATTTACCATTAATTAACTTTTATAAGCCATATTCACTAAGATTATGTGTTTATGAGGTAAGCCCTCAGATAACCTATCAGTCACTTCGTAAATAACCAGTTATTTAATACCCATGGATAATTTGGTTAGTTCATCTTTTATGGTGTTTCAAGCTTTTCATGTACATCTTTAAATCACTAGTAATCCCCAAATTAACAAATTCTGACAGTATCCAAACTTCAGACATGGTTTTATGGTGGGTAGTCTAGACTTCACTTATGATGAACTTTGGTAAAGACCTCAGTAACCAAAATCGCAAGAATTTTGGTAAGGCTTTTAATTCATTAAAGGGTAGAAAATTTCTGTAAGTCATTCAGAATTAATCCCCAAAATAAGCACTTGGAGGTATAAAATATTTGTAAAATATACTAAACTTCAGAGTGCCTAATATCTACATAAATCATTGGTTCTTTGTGGAGAGATGTAAAGTTATTTGAAATTAACAACTTAGGATGTTAATTAAATCATTTGAGAAATTAATGATAGCATAAAGATTTATTTTATAAATTGAGAGCAAATAATATAAAATTAAAATTGAAATGAGTAATTGATAATATGCTATTGGAATAAGGATTGAAACATTTTGGGGGTGCTCACAAACAAAATGATTGATGAAGTGTTAAATTTAGTTTCTAAAGAAGTAAGATAAATCTTAATAAGATAAAATAAGATTTCAATTAAAAAACTAGTCACTACTTATTCAAACAAACTATAAACAATCTTGATAGTAAAACAATGCTAGGTGATCCCCTGATCAATTTTTATTTATTTTACATTCATATTTCTGAATAGGATACAGAAGATAATTTGTTACTTTATAAATTATGTTTCCCTTATACCCAGAGAGAATTTTCCTGTGGAAGACATTGGGTAAACTCTTGGTCATACATGTTGTGGGATTGTTCTCATTTCATAGGACTTAATGTTACCAGTCTCTAGCTTTTCAGTTTCGAACAGATTTCAAAACAAATCGATAGACGCATTGAAACACTGGCTATTTTGGGCTAATGTCAGGTAAATAAATATTCTAGGAGATTGGGACATTGTGCCAAATGTCTTTAAGTCTAAGATATAGAATCATGTTTTTTATGAAACTTTGAGATTTGCCAAGAGGTCTCTTTTTATGTTTTACCCATTACTATAGTCAAAGGGCTTGTCTGCAGAGAGGTTTGATAAGGGCAGTCAAGTCTTTTGCACTGCATAAATTTTATCATTAGGTGTCTGAATATGAATTGAATTGTTCTCAAGACCTGAAAACTAAACACAACTGAGAGCTAAATCCCATGACAAATGAAAGTTCTGTGCAAAGATCACAGACAGCATATAGCAAATGGAATTTCTGAAAACCACACTGTTCTCTAATATACACCTGACAAATGGCCATCTAAAGCTGTGTTTTGGGGAAAAGAGTAAGAATTTATTGTTACTTTTTTAGAATAGTAAGAATCGAAGAAGAAAATTTAACATATATATTACAAGCAGAAAAGATTAATACATTCAATTTAGCATTCAGTATAAAGAAATTTGGGGGGAGGGGAATAAATGATGAAACCAGATTAAAGTGAATGCATTAGGCTATTCCTCCTGAGATTTTTGTTGGAAAAAAAAACTTTTTGTATTATATAAGATAGCATAATT
>NW_011888805.1:12387428-12391943 GCF_000151845.1 Pteropus vampyrus
ATCACAGTAAAAATAATTATCTTTAAGAGTCACTTTTCAGTCTATGGTAAAACTTAAGTTCCAGGATGATTTTTCTGTGGCAGGGGGAACAGGAGATATAAGCAGACAGTTCAGTTTGGAGGCATTGTAATTATTTCTTTTACAGGCTCAAGAGAAAATATCAGGTATTTATTTTGTGGAAGAAATGAAAGATAAAAGTAACATATAACACGAAAGTTCTCAAACTCATTGGTTTCAGGACACTTTTAAAATTTTGCTTTTAATTATTGAGGATCCAACAGAACTTGTGTTTATTTGGGTTATATTGATCAATACTTACTGAATTAGAATAAAGCACAAATGTACACAGTCCCACATAATTTTACATTCCATTTCAGAGGACACTTGGACTCCCCTTGTGGCTCATCCACATATTACAAGTTGAAAACTTCTGATAATATAAAGCGAGGTTAGAATAAATGTGCAAGGCTAATCTGATTTTGCCAGAATAATTTGGATCGGTTCTAAGAAACAAACTACATTACGGTTTTACGTTGCCAAGCCAAAAACTTTTTGGTGTAAATAATTTTATTGTACTAGATGACCTTTAAAATCCCTTCAAACCAGGATTATATTATTCTATGATTCATCCTTACTGGCTAGTTAGACTGTCCTGATTTCATTTCTCTGTTGCACCACCCTTACTTCACTAGAGTTATGTCCAATTGACCTCATGTTTATTCCCCAGAAAATAGTCATAAATTTATCTTCCAATTTCCTTTGCTTAATTTGGAAAATGTCTAATGAATTAAAAACTCCATTTCCAGGAAATAAAAAGCAATGGCAAAGAGCTTATTTATTATACACAAAAATACTTCTCATGACAAGAAACAAAGGAGGAAGTGTTTTTTGGCCAAAGCATTGCATTTTGACAATCCAGAATCTTTTTTAGCTAGTAAATTCCATTATTTTTTCCTATACCACTTCTCCAATAGAAAAAGAGTTTTGTTAAAAAAAAAAAAAATTTTACCAGAAAGCTGAATAGTATCGATGACTAGAGTTTTGTTAAAAAAAAAAAAAATCTTTATCCAAGTGTAAATACCAATTGAGCAAGGTCTTCTCTGCTTGGGAAGGGCTACTATGCCATGAATCAGCATGCACAGATATTTTTAGCAATGCCGAAAGCAAATTGTGACCTTGAACATATCATGCATTTTCCAGGACTTGAGAAAAATAATTGTGTTTATGTAACACAACATATCCAGCTGATCACTAGAAAATGCAGTCTTAAATGTGGATTTTCCAAATATAGAAATGTTTGAAATTGGAAAGAAAAAATTCAGACTTTATTTTAAAATTCAAGGTTTATTATAGAGACAGAATCCAAATATCTGAAGACGGTGAAAGGTAGAATTTGTAGGTTTGCCGGGAAGAAAATTAAATTTATATAAATGCATAACAAAGCTGATTATCTGCCTAAACTTTTCCCAAATGAGAGTTAATTTAACCTCAAGCTTAAGTCAACTAACGAGCATGTTATCATCTTTCCAATTGCCCTTCTGCCTTGTCATCTTTCCTACTTAGCTTGAAATTTTCACCATATGAAATTCCTGGTGAAGTACCCCTTTGTAACCTAGACTGGAATGCTAGCCCTCTCTCCTTAATGCAGAGTACCGGAGGGTGTCAGTGCGTCAATGCCTTGTTTCCGAAGGTAACACATATACTTGAATGTCAATAAGAAGAGAGAATCAGAACCTATATTATCCCATCTCCTCTTCCACCTGTACTCTACCCCTGCCCACAAAAAGCAAGCCTGAATGCTTCAAGTTGGGGAATTAGGCTCAGGAGCATTCAGCACGGAGCTATCATCAACATCTGAGCATTGGGGATGCTCAGGACAGACCTTACCTGCTTTATGTCTTTTCTATCACCAGTGTAAGGGATGAGGGAGCCCAGGAATCACTGTCTGTCTTCCACAGAAAGGGAGCCCTGGTTTGGAACATGGGAGAAGGAGACCCGTGTTCTCTGTGGCCGAGGTTATTTGTGCTTTCTTCTCTGAAGGGTGTTGTCAGCCTCACTCCTAAGCAATGGCTGAATTGACAGATATGAATAAAGCATATTAAAAGAAACAGGAGTGATGTACTCACAAGTGTGAGCCTAGTAGCTAAGAGCATCTTTCCCATCTTAAATGTCATTAATGAGCTCGTCTACTCAAATTAGGGAAAATTCTTCTCTCTCACAAAATAAGTCTTCTGAGAAATCAAATAGACCAAATATTGAGAGAATGTGGATCAACGGAAACTCATAATTGCTATAAAGTAGAACAATGTCTTTAGAAAAACAATTTAACGTTATCATGTCAGGTGAAACATGCTAACAAGCAGTAATTTAATTCTAAGGTCGTCATGCTAGATGAAGTGCTCCAGAAGCCACAGGCAAGAATGTTCAGACTTCTAGAAAGCTGGAAACAACCCAAATGTCAGCAGGAATACAAATAAAGACACTCTCGTCTAGTCATGCAAAGGCCTTGTCTATGGCAGGAAAAGTCCGTGATCTTACTCTACAGAACAGCATGGATGAAGCTTAGGAACATAATATTAAGTGAAAAAAAAAAAAATGGCAAGTTCCAGAAAACTATATAGTATGATATTATTTTTATAATACTAATAAACTAAACACTATGTTGCTTAATTGTACAGACATATTTTAAAAGGCAAGGGAACAATAAACATAACATTCTGGATGCTGCTTAATTTGGGGCGCAGTGGGGGAGGCAGAGGTGTAAGACTAGAAAGAGCCCACAAGTAGAGGCCAATTAGTCGTCATGTAGCAATTCTTGAATTCCAGATGCTTCATAAATTATGAAGAGATAAAGGAGAAAGAAAGAACGTAAGGGTTATCTTCTTTCATTTCTTCCTGCCCTTAACCAACGAAAAATAAATAAATAACAAAGAGGCCCAGAGAAATTCTGATTTTTGGAGAAATTGCGGCGTCTCGCTCTTGAACTTCTTGCCGTCTCCGACACCAATGCTTTCTTCATGAAAAGTGTCCATGGTCAAGCTTACTATCAGCTCCAAACTTGAAGCCTGTATACAAAGGCACATGGGAGGCTTTCGGCTGCCATGAGCTGCCCCCAGAGAATCTGGTCATTCTGTGTGCTTGTTGACTGTGTCATAGCTCAGCTAGAGACTCAACAAGATAAACTCTTCGAGGCAGAACATTTCCAGCTGTTGTGGTCAGACAGCAGCAGGTTCTTATCTGAGGACAGCAGGGCCATGTGGCACACCGCAGCCGGGGCTGTGTCGGGAAGCATGTGGTCTCTGTACACAGTAGCAAGGTCCAATAGACAGCAATTAGCACCAGGAGAATGAAGATGAACGGGACATATACATAACCTTCATAAAAACGTCACAGGAAAAAGACTCACAAACCATATGGATCCATGCTGGGCTCTCCCAGGGATGGCCTTTTATAGTACACCAGGCCAAGTGATGGCTTTTAAAAAGAGATGTCTTTTCACTGCTGTCTTTCTGGCCAGCCTTACTGAAGGAGGTGAAAAGAATAGGCTGCCTATGTGATGTTGGATGAAATGGGAAGAGCACTTACTTCGGTCTTGACATTTTGTGGCTTTCTCTGCTCTGAGTTTCTGGATGAGTTGTCTCATCTTAGATGCTGATAATCTAATTAAGTGAGCTGCTTCCTCTTGCAATATAGTGTCTTCTACTTTTAGCAATGGTGTTCTAACCTATGGGTATTTCAGAAATTTTCTCATCCATTTTCAAAAGACCAATTCTAGGTGTTCTTCATTCTTAGCAAAGAAATAAGCTCCTTCTGGCTACAAATGATCAGTTCCAAGAAACAAGGAGGCACAAAGGAAAAGATTGAGCAAAATCTTAGCCAAACTCCAGCTGGCCCTATGGCCAGGTGCAGTACTGATACTGTAAGTGGCTACAAGATCACAGGGTGCTGGACATGCTGGCTTTACTGCTGCCTTACATGTCTCCTCCTGGGACACTGAACGTGGGGCTAACACCACCTCAACCAGGATGAAAAGTTATTTTGACTCTACTTTAGAGACATCAACTTCTGATTCAAAGACCAGAGTTCATTGCTTAATTAATATATTCTGAACACCCAAAATGTGTCTGGTGCCACTCTAGGTGTTTGGGATATATCCCTGAACAAACAAATTCCTCTATCTGAGAGGATATCCGGTTTGGGGGAGAATGGGGCACTGGGACACTGACCATAAACAATAGATAAAATACACAAGTAAATTATGTAAAATGATGGGCGGTGATAAGTGCTTTAGGTAAAAAGGAGAGCAGAGTAAGGAGGATAAGGAGTGTGGGGGAGGAACTTGCAGGTGGCATTTTAAAAATGTAGTGGTCTGGGAAAGAGTGAAACTCTAGCAAAGATTACAGGAGCATAAAGATGGGAGATCTCGTGGTCTTCGTGGAAAATACAATTTGGCACATGGACCATAGTTTCAGTGGACACAGGCACAAAGAAATGGTTTGTGAGACTGGAGAGGGT
>NW_011888805.1:12391993-12404921 GCF_000151845.1 Pteropus vampyrus
CCTCTATCTGAGAGGATATCCGGTTTGGGGGAGAATGGGGCACTGGGACACTGACCATAAACAATAGATAAAATACACAAGTAAATTATGTAAAATGATGGGCGGTGATAAGTGCTTTAGGTAAAAAGGAGAGCAGAGTAAGGAGGATAAGGAGTGTGGGGGAGGAACTTGCAGGTGGCATTTTAAAAATGTAGTGGTCTGGGAAAGAGTGAAACTCTAGCAAAGATTACAGGAGCATAAAGATGGGAGATCTCGTGGTCTTCGTGGAAAATACAATTTGGCACATGGACCATAGTTTCAGTGGACACAGGCACAAAGAAATGGTTTGTGAGACTGGAGAGGGTGCGGGAGGGAGACAGTGCAGGAGTGTGCTGAGCCTTATGGGGAATAAAAACAGGAGATAAGATGTTAACTGAAAGCCAGGGGGCTTTTTGTAGTTATTGATATAAACAGGAATGGGCTAAATGAGAGTGTTTTCTGGGTGAATTTAAGGAAGAGACTGTATATTAGGAGATTGAGAGGGGCTCCTGCAGCTCCTTCTCAGTAGAGGTAAGAACATTTGGGGTAACTGGTCTTAGTTTCAGGTAGTATGCCATTTGGGGCTCCTGAAAATGATGGTAGAAGCCTTGGGGGAGAAGTGGTCACAGATCTACTGCATTTATTGAAAGAGATGGAAAATTATATTAGATGTTTGGTCTCTGCCTTGACACCTGTTAACTGAGCTGCTGTTGACTGTATTTGTATGTCCACCACCTCTCAGTATTCATATGTTAAATTCTAATACCCAAAGTGATGTTATCTGGAGGAGGGGCTTTTGGAAGCTGATTAGGTCATGAAGGTGGAGCCCTTGTGAATAGAATTAGTGTCCTTATAGAAGAAAACCCAGAGGCATGGCTGTCTACAAACCAGGAAATGAGCTCTCATCAGACACTGAATCTGCAGGCACCTTAATCTTGGACTTTCCAGCTTCCAGAACTGTGAGAAATAAAAGTTTGCTGTTTATAAGCCACCTTCTCTATGGTATTTTTTATAGCAGCTTGCACAGACTAAGAGAGGAACTGAGCTTTTGAAGAAGCTGGTGCTTACTGCTGGTATGTGAGCATTGTCTCAGCTCTTGGTGATGGAGTAGAAAATGATGTGAACTTTGTGGAGTCATCTGATCAGCTGCACCTAGGCCAGGTACTTACCCCTATTCACAAAGAAGGCCGGTAAATAGAATATCTAACTCATATGATGGGCCATTTGCTCTGTAGTTCCTATCCTCTGGATTTTGCTGACTGCACACTTTGGTCTTTTCAACATGTTCCTCTGTCCTCTACATTTCCTGCAAACTGGAGGTGTTTTTTGTATTAGGAAGCAAATGATGTCTAGTTATCTCTTTTGGGGAGATATTGGCTGCTATTGATGCTAAATGCCTAGCTCAGTTAATTCATTCAGGTTGGAAAATGATAATTTTTAAAATTCCAAAATCTGTTTTGTATATATTTTTAATAATGTTTTTAGTAAATTTAATAGTGTTTTTAGTAAATTTTAATTTTTAGAATAGTTTTAGATTTACAGAAAAATTGAACAGACAGTACATAGTGTTCATTATCTTACACTGATATGTAATGTACAATTACATGTACAATGTACAATTAATGTGTATGGGGCATGTTTATGATTAATGAACTAATATTGATACATTATTATTAGAGTCCATACATTAATCAGATTTCCTGAGTTTACATCTACTGTCCTTTTTCTCTTCTAGGATCCTCTGTAATGTTCTACATTACATTGAGTCGTCATGTCTCCTTAAGCACCACTTGGCTGTGACAATTTCTCACTTTCCTTGTTTTTAGTGACTTGGACAGTTTTGAAGAGCACTGGTTAGGTATTTTGTAGAATGTCCCTTCATAGGGATAGGCCTAATGTATTCCTCACGATGAGACTGAGGTTACAGGTTTTGGGGAAGAGATCAGTTTTTCCCTCTGCCTGCCATAGTGTTGTGTGTAGGGGTGGTCTTTCTCATATATTCGCCATGAGAACTCAGTGGGATTTCTTCAACTAGGATCCATAAAAGTGTGGGGTTCTCATAGGATTGCAGCTCTTGGGAGTTTCTCAGTCTCAAGCTAGTGGACACCCAGCCTCTAGCAATCTGTCAATATTACCATTTAGTGGTTCCTATCAGTTTGTAGCTCCATTGGCCTCTGCTTCAGATGAACAGATCTTGGCTGACACTCTGGATCATTACACATGTCCTGACTATTGTAAATTATGCTGCAGTGAACATAGGGGTGCATATATCTTTTGAATTAATGTTTTCATTTTCTTTGGATAAATACCCAGAAGTGGAATTGCTCAATCATATGGTGGTTCTATTTTTAACGTTTTGAGGTACCTCCATACTGTTTTCCATGATTGCTGTACCAATTTACATTCCTATCAAAAATGCAGAAGGGTTCTTTTCTCTCTACATCCTCACCAACACTTGTTATTTATTAATTTTTTTTTATAATACCATCCCAACAGGTTTGAGGCAATATTTCATTTCTTATGTGATCCTCTAAGTATGAAGCTAGAGAAATTTAGCTCTCTGAAAGAAATGAGGTCATCGTTACCCTCCAGATGACTGAGAATACAGTGAGGTTCTAGTGGTCTACATCATCTCAGTCCACTTCTCATGGACCCCTCAAGCAATTGTTTTTGTAGTTACATTACATAGAAACTATATCTGTAGCCAGACTAAATCTTATGCTCACCTTATCAACATTATAAAACAGTTTCCCCTGTATTTGACAAGCATAATATCAATAAATCAATTTTAGTGTTTTAACATTAAAACCTTGTCTCTTCTTTTGCTGGCTCTGAAAGTGATAGCACATCATTTATAATGCACCCTGAACCAAGAATGCCCTCTTATAAAAGTTCTCAGTTTGTTTTCCCTCCGTAGAACAATATCCCTATAAACTGCAGATAATCCATTGGTGAAACATGGAAACTGTCTTTGATGATTTTAACTACACTAAGTAATATAGTAATTTTGGTCCAAATGTAAGAGAAAACTCTATACCCTCCTTCAGTTTCTGTCTGTCTCATTAAAAAAGGGTCTGAGTATTAATTTAGGAAATCATCAACTTTAAATAATAAAGGAGATGAGTGTTTAGGTAACAATAATTCCCAAATCTATCTTGAATATGTCAGCAATTGATAAAAAGAAAGAATGATGAAGCTATTAATAATTCTACTTTACTGTTACCAAAAATTGTTTTAAACCAAGGCAGTGTTTTGGGGTTTAATTTAAATCAATCTAAGAGAAAGATAGTTTCTTAAGAATGATTAGAAAATCCACTTGACTCTATAATCTCTCTACACCCTCCTCAATCACCTAGGTCCACTTAAAAAGTTTGTAAAGACCAAAGATATGCAACATGTCAGCTTTACCATATAAACTCAATTCTAAGGAATTTCTTCACTTAAAAATTCAACCTAGCCTAATGTGACAAGGTCTGTTATTTTTTTTAGTCACAAAAATGTTAATCAAATTTTCCACTTGGAGATAATTAAAAATTGTACATCAACCAGAATTAGTCTGAAAAATTTTTAGATGTAAGGGAAAGATGTTTTGAAAATATAAGACAATGAGAAACATGGAAAATTTCATAATTTATATGAGAAAAATTGTTCTTATATATGATTGTTGCGAGAATTAAAAATGAACTTTGAATCCTAAATCAGCCAAGTAAGACAATACACATAAGCTGATTATATTTTCTAGATAAAAAATCAAAATAATGATTTTTTTTTTATCAGTTCTATGTGTGAAAAGCAGTCCGAAAGATATTGATGTTCCTGGAATATGTTGATAGTTTACAGAAAATAGAAAGAGTAATTTATATCAAAACTATCTAAGAAATATACATCATAAGGTCATTGCATTTAAAAAGAAAATTTAGATACTATTAATAACTTTTAAAAACATTAAAAAACACAGACATTAATGAGTATCTAACACTACATACTGTTAATATTTTGCCATATTTGATATATTTATGAGAATTTTTCCCATGGAGATGCTGTACTTTTTCTATACATATATTCAATTCAGTCATAAAAATACATATTTTTATTTTTTGAATATTATGCAAATAACATCATACTATATGTATTCTTTCTGGAAAATTCCTTTACTCAGCTTTATGTTCTTGAGATTTTCCCATATTAAAATTTGGTTTTAATAGTAGTGAAGTTTCCATTGCATGTTGTTTTTAGTTAAGTTTGTTTGTTGTTTTAACAATCAATCAGTGCTGCAGTGAACATCCCATTACATGTCTCTTTTATGCACATGGCTAGAACAGCTGGGTCAGGGCTATACATCTTTAATTTTATTAGGTGCAGAGAAGCAGTGCATCATACATTAGATATGTCATTTGTGTGAGTTCAAATCTTGACTCTGTCATTTCCTCTGTATGTAACCTTACCTTCTTTGTTTTCTAATCTCTCAAATGATGATAGCAGTAATAACTACCTATGACAGACTGCTTGTTGTACTCCAAAACTCTTGTACTCCCTTTTGCCCATAGAAGAGTTTCAGGTGCATACATGACCAGATGCAGGTTATATTTCTCACATTCTTTCAGCTGTGCGTGGCCATGTGACTGCTTAATGGAATGTTGTGGGGATAATGTATACCCACCTCTGGTGTGTTTGTCTGCCTTTCTCCTCTTTCTTCTATCTAGGCAATGGTGGGAGACAGAGCAGCCTTATTCCTAGAAATAAAATCATATTGAACCTGGTGAAGTTGCTCTGTTAATCATCTGCTGCTGGACTGTTAGTAGTCTAGTCCATACTGTAAGAATACACAATTTGTAGCAGTATCATATTAAATGACAACTTTTAGAACAGTGGTCAACACGTATCAATTTTTTTTTTTTAATATTACAACAGTTACCAAATTGCTCTAGGGTGTTTCATTAATTTATAAGCTTACTAGTGATGCTAAAATTTCACACTTCATTGCATGTTTTATATTTTGGCAATCTGATGGATGTAAATTTCTTTTCGCTAATTCACATTTTCTTATTAAACTTTTAAAAAAATGAAGCACAGCAAACATTTAGAAAGTTACACAGGTCATCAGTATATAGCTTAATGACTCTTTATAAAGGGAGCATACGTGTATTATTAGAACCCAGAACAGCAGAACTCCTCATGTCTTCTCTCAATTATTACTACATCCTCCCCAAAGGAAACCACTGTCCTGAATTTTAACCACTTAAAAATATTATGGGCTAAATTATGCTTCCCAACAATTCATATGTTGGAATCCTAACACCTTAGTAATTCACAATATGACTGTATTTAAAGATAGGGTCTTTAAAAAGGTAATTAAGTTAAAATAAGATCATGAGGGTGCACCCTAATTCAACCTGACCTGTGTTCGTATAAGAAGAGGAGATTAGGACACAGACATGTTCAGAGGGAAGACAATATGAAAACACAAGGAGAAAATGGCCATCTACAAACAAAGGAAAGAGGCCTCAGAAGAAACCGACATGGCTGACACCTTGATCTTGAACTTCTAGCCTTAGGAATTATAAGAAAATAAATGTCTGTTGTTTAAGTCATGTAATCTGTCATATTTTGTTATGAAACACCTGAAAAACACAGTAGGTTAGTTTTGCCCCAAATGATTCAGGATTAGAATCGACATCAGATTCAGTATCTTTTGTTAGATCCTTTCATTCAACATTATTTTTACTGAGATTTACTGTATTTTTAAACATGGTGGCAGTTTGCCCATTTTTGCTGCTCTATGGCATTGCATTATGTGATTATATGGTAATTTATTTGTCATTTAATGTTGATAATAATCATTTGAGTCATTTCTAGCATTTGGCTATTGTGGATAGTGTTGTTCTGAAGATTCTTGTACATCTTTGGGTGAATATATGTATTTATTTCTTCTGGGTATCAACCTAAGGAATGGAATTGCTGCATTATGTTATATGCATATGTTTAATTAGAGTAGATTCAGCTCCAAACTTTTCTAAAGTATTCATACCAATCTGCACTCCCAACTACAATATATTCCATTTGCTCCACATTCTTTTAAAAAATTTTTATTGAGATATAATTGAAATGAATTAATTTCAGGTAAGTGACAATAATTTGATATTTGTATATATTGCAAAATGATCACCACACTGTCTCGTTAACATCCATCATTACACATAGTTAAAAATTTTTTTATAGAGATGAGAACTTTTAAGATCTACTCTCTTAGCAACTTTAAAATAAACAATACAGTATTATTAACTATAGTCTCTATGCTATGTTATATCCCTAAGACTTATTTACTTTATAACTTGAAGTTTGTACATTTTGACCACTTTCATTCTTCACCCACCCCTGAGACACCCCCCGCCCCTGCCCCCAACGGCAACCACCAATCTGTTCTCTGTATCTATGAGTTTGGTTTTTGCTTATTTGTTTAGATTCCATGTATAAGTAAATTTATATGGTATTTATCTTTCTCTGTCTGGCCTATTTCACTAAGCATAATGTCCTCAAGGTCCATCTTTGTTGTCACAAATGGCAAAATCTCCTTTATTTTTTATGGATGAATTCCATTGTACATATAGACCATAATTTCTTTATCCATTCATCCATTGATGGACACTTAGGATTGCTTCTATGTCTTGGCTATTGTAATGCTGCAATAAACATGGGGATACATATATATTTTCAAATTCGTGTTTTTGTTTCCTTTGGCTAAATACCCAGAAGTGAAATTGCTGAATCATATGGAAGTTCTATTTTAGTTTTTTTCCATAGCGGCTGCACCAATTTATATTCTCACCAACAGTGCACAAGTGTTCCTTTTTCTTTATATCTTCAACAACACTTATTTCTTGTTTTTTTGATAGCCATTCTAACAGATGTGAGGTAACATCTCATTGTGGTATTGATTTGCTTTTCTCTGATGATTTCTGGTTGAGCACCTTTTTATGTTCCTGTTTGCTATCCATATGTCTTCTTTGGAAATGCTTGCTATTAAGTTGTACTATTTCTTTACATATTCTGGATATTAATCCCTTATCAGATAAATAATTCGCAAACATTTTCTCTCATTCAATAGGCTGTCTTTTTCATTTTCTTGATGATTTCCTTTGCTGTTCAGAGCTTTTTTGGTGTGATATAGTCCTCCTTATTTATAACACTTCCTTTTCAGCACTAGGTATTTTCTGTATTTCTCATTTTGGCCATTCTGTTGAGTAAAAACAGAATTTTATTGTGATTTTAATTTATATTTCCCTAATTACTCATGGGGTTGAGCACTTGCTTTATGGACTAGTGTATGGCCAATTTTCAAGCATGTTCTAAGTATACTTAAAAATATATGTTTTCTATAACAGTTTATACAGTGTATTATATTATTTTAATTCAGTAACACGTTATTAATGATGCTGAAATCTTTCATATCCCTATCAGTGTTTTGTAATTAAATGTCCTAATGATTGTGGATTTGTCAATTTTTTCTTAAGATTCTGCTAATTATTGATTTGAGGCTTTATGAATAGTTATATGTGCCTGATAGTTTAGACTTTTTGTCATTTTGAAATGTTCTGCTTTAAGTCTAATAATATTTCTTGCAGTAAAGCCTAGTCTTTCTAATAGAGTTATATCAATTTTAGGGGGTTAATATTTGTGTGTGTATATATATGTATATATATATTTCTTTTCCATTTTTCTTTTTATATTTCTACAACCTTACATTTAAGATATATTTCTTGTATGCCATACATGACTGACTTTAAAAACTCCAATTTTGCAAACATTATCCTTTAATCACAATATTCAGGCTGCTTATATTTAATTAAGTGGATAATATACTTGGATTAAATCTACTATCTTACTACTTATTTTCTTTTTTCTTTTATTACTTCTTGTCTTCTTTTAGATTAATTAAATAATTTTTATTATTTCCTACTGACTCATTGTTGCTTTGTTATTCATTATTTTACAATTCTTTTACTTATTATATTGAAGGTTAAAACATGAATCCTTGATTTATTACACTCTAATATAAACTACTACTTTTATCATTTCTCCAACAGCGCATATACTCTTTTCCCACCTTTCATTGTTATGTGTTTTACTTTTTCAAATATTTTAAACCACACATGTGCTAGACAATATATTAGGCATTTATTCATATGTATTTATCTATTTATCCTTTTTGGTGTTCTTTTTTTCCTTCCTAAATTTCTATGCACGTTTTTTCTTTTAGATCTGAAGAACTTAATTTTTTTAGTTTTTTTTTTCAAAAACTATGTGTCTGCATGTGACCAACTGACAGTTTTTACATACCTTAAAATATGTTTATTTTACCATAGATTTGATGGTTATTTTTGTTATGTGTAGAATTTGATATTGGCAGTATTTTCTTTCAGCATCTAAAAAAAGTTATGCCATTTTCTTCTAGTTTCTAACATTTGTGTTGAGCAGTTAACCATTCTTGCTTTTTTGAATGTAACATACTTTCTCTCTGATGTATATGATATTTTCTCTGTATCTGTATCTGTATTTCTGAATCTTTGGTGTCAATAGTTTTACTATGATGTGTATCTGTGTTAAATTTACTTTGCATTTATCTTTTGTGGTTCATAAAACTACTTGAGTGTGTGGCTTGATATTTTCTACAGCTTTATGAAAACTTTTAGTCATGTTTCTTCAAATATTGTTTCCATCCTACATTGTACTTTCTCTCTTTTTACATGCATTAGACCTTTTTACATGCTAGACATTTTTATCATGTTCAATATGTTTCTTATATTCTGTATTTTTCCTCTTTTTTTCCTCACTGTACTTTATTCAAGCTATTTCCTATGAAATAGAAATCTATCTTTCAGCTTACTAATTCTCTCTTTAGCGATGCCTAGTCTTCTGTTAAACCAATCTACTGAGTTCTTAATTGTGGTTTTTATATTTTCCAAACTAAAATTTTTATTTGATTTTTGTTCCTCTGGATTCAAGTTCTCTATTAAAGGTCTCTGTCTTGTTATACATTTTTCTTGAATATATTAACCACTGTAATTTTAAAATTCATATCCGATAACTCTCATATTTGGCTCTTTTAGGGATCTGTTTCTATTTTTCCCATTTCTATTTTTATTTTAAGTATTTGTTTCTGTTTCTGGTATAACTAGTCATTTTTAATGGATGTCAGTCACTGCATGTGGAAAAGTTTAAGGATAATTTGAGGCTCATAATGTTAATTTTCTACAGAGAAGACTTTTGCTTCTGACAGACAGAAGTAGGTCATATTAATCTATCATGGGTTGAACCAATTCCAGATATTTTTCAGTAATAGTGAGAGGTAGCCTAGTATATTTAGTCCAAGAATGTAGCTTTCCTGGGTCTCAACTGAATGTCTGGGACATTTTACCAGGACCTTCTATGATGAGGCCTGAACTCTAGTTTTTATCTCCTTTAGCCCTAGAGACTGCTAGAAACTTTGAAGATCCAAATATCTTAGCTATCTGTTTTCATTTGGCTTTTAGCCTCTTGGCTAAAAGTAACATATTGGCAAATATTTCAACAGGACAGGCAACAGTGAATGTCGAGCTTACTTCTCAGTCTTCCTTTCTCTTTGGAATCTTGGCTCCACAAGTCCTAATTGTTTTGATTGATTTCTGAAATCTTAAACAAATTTTTAATCTTCCAGATTTTTTTGTTTTATATTAAAAAACTCAGTCTCATGCAGTTTAGTCAGCAGTAGCCAGAAGCACACACCCTCCGACTATTTTAATTTGTATACACATTTATCGTAGTGGGATTAAGGATACTTTTATATATTTACTGGTCATTGTGTTTTCTTCTTTGTGAATCTTTTGCTTACTTTTTATTGGGTTGTCTTTTTGTTTACAACACATGAAGAACTCCAGATACTATTTGAAGGAAAGGAGGTTTTAACATGTCTGCAAATATCTCCCTCTAATCTGTGACTTGTCTTAATATTTTTATCTTTTGGCACAGAGAAATTTTAAATTTTAATAGATGCATTTCAAACATTTTTTTCCTTTATAGTTTGTGCGTTTTGTGTCTCGTTTAATAAATTCTTCTGTATCCTGATGTCATAAAGATATCCTCTCAGGTTTTCTCCCCAAATTTTGCAGTTCTAATTTTCATATCGAGATCTTTACCAGGCATTTACCTTTTCCGTGTTATGTTATGTAGGGGTAGCTAAATGTTGTAGCTCTATGTATCAGAAATCATTCCTCAACCATTTGATAATATTACTATCAATATTTTCTTTTTAAAATTAATTTCAGTACTTTGTATATATTAATATTATTAATGTATTTCTGTTCACATAACTACTTAATGACAACGATCACGTATTTCTTTAACTCTCTCAACTTGTCAATTTTCATAAAAATTAAACACAAGAAAATATTTTTTAATAGACACATTAATCTAGCTAGATCGATTGCTGCTATATATCGATAGACAACTTTCTATCTAGCACAGAATTTAACCTCATGATTTCTACTGTATCTCAGAAAAAAATCCAACATGTACAACAAAGTCTTAACTTATGGTGACTTTAAATTGAAATTCTAGAAAAATAATAGTAGTACTAGCTAACATTTATTGATTACTGATTTTATACTTGGCAATGTTCTAAGAACTTTATATGTGTTAACTCATTTATAAGAAACTATGAGTTAGGTTACTATTATGACAAATGTTTTTCAGATGAGAAAAGTAAAGCACAGTGTAGTAAATTTTTACTGAAGTTTATAAAGATAAGCAATGCAGAACAATTTTAAGTTCATTTTATTTTAACTTGTAAAATAAATGAAGTATTGCTACTATATAACTTTCAGGTGAACATTAAATTATGAATTTATATCTAAAAGTATCTATAATTTTTTCTATGATCTATGTCCACATTTATATTCATTTATGAATGCTGTTATAATCATTAATAATCATTTATTAGAAGCTTACCAGGTTTGGGGAGTTGTACAAAGTGTTCAAATTAACTATAATTGGCTTTAATCTACATGAAACATTTGGTATGCCTGACTTTCACTATTTGCTTGATAATGGCTGCATTTTAAGGGACGATGTACTTTATGTGCTGCTCTGGAGCTTAAAATCACATTTCACATAAATGGAGTAAAGACCATTTAATGAACTAAACTCTTTGCATGTGAAAGCCAACAGCAATATTAGAAATGGTGTTTATTTTATAGTGCAGAAACTGAATTTTAAATGCCAGTATATGTTTATATGACAGTTCTATTAAATATAAAAGAGTCCCATTACAAGGGAAGTCCTTTACATAGGCTTTTTATATGATCTAAATAGCATACACAGACCTGCAACTCCTCATGTGAGACATTTTTAGAACCTTATTTATGTTAAAGCCATAACAAGCTAGCAACTAGAAAACTATAATGGGCACAAACGGCTAATAAAAATGTGATTGTTGAAAATACTTCTTAATAGCAACTTAGAAAGAATCCTGATAAAACAAAGTCCAGCCTCGGTGTCTCTGGAAGCCTGCCACCCCAGGAAACACAGATTACAGGTACTGCCCCTTTTCCATCTTTGTTGCTTTTTTGGCTGGAAACTAAACAGCCAATGCAAGTTAAGGTTGGTATTTGCCCCATTTTTTATTCCAGTGCCTACTGAACAAGAGATGCTCTGAAAAATATCTTGGGATTAGTCTTCCTCCCTACACTATTTACTGGGTGAGTCCTCTGGAGAAGTAGGGCACAAGCTCTGAAATTGGTCAAACGTCATGTGTGTGCACACAAATGCATATGTGTGTAAACATGTGCATGTATGTTATATATGTGAGGTCTGGACACTTGAAATCTGGATCACTTCTCTGCTAAACTTCTATGTTTAGACAAGCTGGTTAAAATGAACAGGTCGAACTTTATTTACAGAGTAAAGACTATTTGATCTGGAGTAGATATCAGTTCTACAGTCAAACATGTGGGCCAAAGTAATTTTTATTGCTACATCTTGCAGAATTCTGAAATGGTTTGTGTGGCCATCTATGTCAGCAAAGGAAAAATTCCCATGGAAGGGTGGGCTAGTCAAGTGTGAAATGCTGCTTTAGTCACCAAAAATCCAGTATGTGTTTATATAAGTGACAGTGTACTGCGATGGAGGGAGAAAGACTTTAATTTCTGAACTGGTAGGAATCTACTAACAAATTTTGCTCATGCAGGCTTTTGTGGTACACTTTTAAGGCAATTGCTGAGACAGACACCAAAACAATACTATTCCTTTCTATACATAAGGATGCTAGAACTCTGTGGTATATAGTTTGAAAACTACTCACATGCTGTAGTTATTTATGCCATATGATGAATGGTTCAAAAATCATCAGTTTTTGGAGCTGGATGCCACTTTTGAAGTCAGTGACATTTGCCTTTCACCCAGTGTGGAAATTCACTCCCCAACACCCCTGAAGAAGGGCCTCCAGTCTAGTCTCAAACTCAATGTTTCAGCGTTGGGAAGCTCATGACCTTAAAATTCGTCCAGCTTTACTTGTAAGGAAATTCTTTACAAGACGGTTCCTTCCCATGTATGCTTAATTTATGTAAGCATGTCACTTAAATGAAAATGGCCACCCAAGAACAGCTGGCTCATCGTATAAGCTTCCCACTGCCATTCGTGGAATTTCTCTTTGTGACAGGGAAAAATTATATATGTACATATGTATGTAAATATATATTGTATTTTCAGCTTGTGTCATCCTGCTCAACTTCTGAGCTTTTCTTGTGCTGAGCAAGGGAAAGTGCCTTAGAGATAACTTCTTAAAGTCATTCCAGGGCCCTGAATATAATATGTATAGACTTGGAATATGAATAAAATTAAAGGAATTAAAATGTTCTCTTATTTTTTTATTTTCCAT
>NW_011888805.1:12404971-12423605 GCF_000151845.1 Pteropus vampyrus
GGCTTTTTATATGATCTAAATAGCATACACAGACCTGCAACTCCTCATGTGAGACATTTTTAGAACCTTATTTATGTTAAAGCCATAACAAGCTAGCAACTAGAAAACTATAATGGGCACAAACGGCTAATAAAAATGTGATTGTTGAAAATACTTCTTAATAGCAACTTAGAAAGAATCCTGATAAAACAAAGTCCAGCCTCGGTGTCTCTGGAAGCCTGCCACCCCAGGAAACACAGATTACAGGTACTGCCCCTTTTCCATCTTTGTTGCTTTTTTGGCTGGAAACTAAACAGCCAATGCAAGTTAAGGTTGGTATTTGCCCCATTTTTTATTCCAGTGCCTACTGAACAAGAGATGCTCTGAAAAATATCTTGGGATTAGTCTTCCTCCCTACACTATTTACTGGGTGAGTCCTCTGGAGAAGTAGGGCACAAGCTCTGAAATTGGTCAAACGTCATGTGTGTGCACACAAATGCATATGTGTGTAAACATGTGCATGTATGTTATATATGTGAGGTCTGGACACTTGAAATCTGGATCACTTCTCTGCTAAACTTCTATGTTTAGACAAGCTGGTTAAAATGAACAGGTCGAACTTTATTTACAGAGTAAAGACTATTTGATCTGGAGTAGATATCAGTTCTACAGTCAAACATGTGGGCCAAAGTAATTTTTATTGCTACATCTTGCAGAATTCTGAAATGGTTTGTGTGGCCATCTATGTCAGCAAAGGAAAAATTCCCATGGAAGGGTGGGCTAGTCAAGTGTGAAATGCTGCTTTAGTCACCAAAAATCCAGTATGTGTTTATATAAGTGACAGTGTACTGCGATGGAGGGAGAAAGACTTTAATTTCTGAACTGGTAGGAATCTACTAACAAATTTTGCTCATGCAGGCTTTTGTGGTACACTTTTAAGGCAATTGCTGAGACAGACACCAAAACAATACTATTCCTTTCTATACATAAGGATGCTAGAACTCTGTGGTATATAGTTTGAAAACTACTCACATGCTGTAGTTATTTATGCCATATGATGAATGGTTCAAAAATCATCAGTTTTTGGAGCTGGATGCCACTTTTGAAGTCAGTGACATTTGCCTTTCACCCAGTGTGGAAATTCACTCCCCAACACCCCTGAAGAAGGGCCTCCAGTCTAGTCTCAAACTCAATGTTTCAGCGTTGGGAAGCTCATGACCTTAAAATTCGTCCAGCTTTACTTGTAAGGAAATTCTTTACAAGACGGTTCCTTCCCATGTATGCTTAATTTATGTAAGCATGTCACTTAAATGAAAATGGCCACCCAAGAACAGCTGGCTCATCGTATAAGCTTCCCACTGCCATTCGTGGAATTTCTCTTTGTGACAGGGAAAAATTATATATGTACATATGTATGTAAATATATATTGTATTTTCAGCTTGTGTCATCCTGCTCAACTTCTGAGCTTTTCTTGTGCTGAGCAAGGGAAAGTGCCTTAGAGATAACTTCTTGAAGTCATTCCAGGGCCCTGAATATAATATGTATAGACTTGGAATATGAATAAAATTAAAGGAATTAAAATGTTCTCTTATTTTTTTATTTTCCATCTCAAGCTTTCATTTTCTCTTATCCAAGTTGGATCTTCCAGTTTGGAAACTGTTCTCCTTAATAGGATTCTTCTCATAATACAATCTCTAGATATGGGATAGCAAGACACTGATGTACAGATAACATTAATTTGTGTGTTTCTAGTTACTTTCTAAATTTTATTTTTGATTAAGGATCCTGGCATCATAATTATTTGGGGGCAGGGGGGGCTATGTTAAATTTTGACTTTTGTAGGTTTTAAGATCTGAGTCTATTAAAATATTTAAAATAACCTTGAAAGCAGAAAATAAAGTTAAAAGACTAAAACTATATAATTTTAAGACTCATTATAAAGCTATAGAAATTAAGAGTATGATCTTGTTACTAGGATAGGAAAATAAAAGAATGAAACAAAATAGTTTAGAAAATGACCTACATATAATGGATAACTAATTTTCAACAAAGTGCAAAGTTAATTCAATGGTGAAAAGATAGTCTTTTCAAAACATGCTTAGGCAATTGGATAACCATATATAAAAATAAATAAACAAAACTTTGATCCATGTTTCACACTATATGCAAAAAGTAGCTCAAAATATGCTATAAACCTAAATGTAAAACCTAAAACTATACAACTTCTAGAAGAAAACAGGAAAAATCCTTCATCATCTTGAGTCAGGCAAAGATTTCTTAGATGCAATACTGAAAACTCTATCCATAAAAGGACAAATTAGTAAATTAGACTTCATAAAAATAAAAAATCTTTTTTGAAAATTTTTAAAAAATGAAAAGACAAACCAAGACTGGGAGAAAATCTTTGCTAAGTATACATCTAATAAAAGACCAGTACCTAGAACATGTAAAAAACTCATAACTCAATAATATAAAGCAAATAATCTATTTTTAATTAAAATTATTGGGGTGACATTGGTTAATAAAATCAAATAGTTTTCAAGTGTACAATTCAATAATACCTCATATGTATATTATACTGTGTTCACCACCCAAAGTTAAATTTCCTTCCATCACCAAATATTTGACCCCCTTTCCTCATAACTGCCTCTCCCTCCCCACTTCCCTCTGTTAACCACTAATCTATGTCCATGTCTATGAGTCTCTATTTGTCATGTTTGTTGCTTTCAGTTTGTTGCTTTAAGATTCCACATATGAGCAAAATCATATGGTTCTCACTTTTCTGTCTGACTTATTTCAATTAGCATGTTAATCTCAAGATCCATCCATGTTGTTACAAATGGCAGTATTTCATCTTTTCTTATGGCTGAGTAATATTCCACGTATATATGTATCACATCTTCTTTATCCAATCATCTATTGAAGAACACCTCAGTTGTTTCTATGTTTTGGTCACTGTGAATAATGAGGCAAGAATCTATTTTTTAAGTAGACAAAAGTTTTGTACAGACACTTCATTTAAGAAGATACATGAATGGCAAATAAACACAAAAAAGATGTCCAATATTATTAGAGAAATGCAAATTAAAACTCCAATGCAATAAGGCAGAGCTTCTTCACCAAAGATCACTGTAGCTTTTTGCTTGAAGAGTTCTTCCATAGAACCCAGCTCTTGTCCGATCCCAAACCCCATATGAGCTGGCCAGCCCCCTGACACCACCTCACAGACCTCTCAGATCATCCCTAGGCCCCTGGTGCCTGCCATGATGATGAGCCCCCACCATGCAAGTGCAACAGAATTACTGTAAAAACTCAGAGGTCACCATCAGCTGCCAGATCGACCTGGTGATGGTGATGAATATGTCCATCTTGCAGGAGCGGTTCAAATTCTATACTTTTAATGTGTGCAGTTTATATATGTCAACTATACTTCAATAAATCTATTAAAAAAAAATCTCCAAATAGCATAAACAGCACAGGTTTATTTTTAAATACATTTTTTCAATGAGGCTTTAAAGTATTAGGCCTAGCAGGAGGGTACGAACATTGTAAGGAGAAGTGACTGCCACCCTTACTTGCCCATTCTAGTCAGCATCCCTTTCGGGGTCTGGCTGCTCGCTCTAGGCAGTGTGGGGTTGCTACTGCTATTGGCTTGGTCTTTTACTGCATATCTTTTTCTCCCTGGAATATTTTTCTCAGGGCTTAGATTCTCAGTGAGGTCCCTTAAAAAAAATGTGAAAAACTTTATTTCCTTCTTAAAAACCTACACAATTTCTTAAAGTAGATAACATTGTTTTTTGTCTTTAGATTTTGTT
Source organism: Pteropus vampyrus (assembly GCF_000151845.1). Classification (NCBI taxonomy): domain Eukaryota; kingdom Metazoa; phylum Chordata; class Mammalia; order Chiroptera; family Pteropodidae; genus Pteropus; species Pteropus vampyrus. The sequence continues at coordinate 12,408,767 of NW_011888805.1, forward strand.
TTTTCTTTGGGAGGGTCAAATAAAAGTATTAACCACAGCTTTCCATTTGACATTTTAGAAATGAGATAATTAGCAGATGTTAGCATTCTTTCGAATGCAAATTGGTGCAAGTAGATAGAGTTTATTAATTTGGCCAAACAGAAGGTGGGAGGGCTGGTCCGTGGATCCCCCATCTAGTTCATGACTAAATTTTAGGCCACAGTCAAATAGCCCTAAGTGTCATTTTTGGGGAAAGCATTCATTAGATTCATAGGTTTCAAGGACCAAAAATTCAAAGACCATAAAATGAAGGTGTTTCTCTGTAAAAATCTGTCCTGTTTCTGTTTCTGTGTTAGTGGCTGTGTCTCTTCCTTCATAGGGCCCCTTTCTTTATCTCTTTCTGTGTGACTGTGTGTGGTCTCCTTGCATGTCTATTTCTTCTCCCTCAACTTTGACTCTCTTAACTATATCGTGAAGTTAAAATTTGTTTTTATTATTTTGTTTATTGAGTGAGATGCATGAATTGCCTTCCTTAAAAGCAGATGGATGGCATATTTTATTCTTTTCTAAAACTACCCCAATTACAATGAAACAAATAAGATTTATTTGCTTTATGTTTCTTATTTATATGGACTACAATTTGCTTTATTCTCAGCTAGGGGCACTACTCTCCCCCATCCCCTTCCCTGACAGCTATAATGCTCTTGTCAAGTAACAATTTAGTGAATTACTGTAGTTCATAGACTTATTTGTAGGCTATGTCACAAAAGTACATTACCATAAGGTTGACAGTATATGATAGTATTTCTTATTTTTCCTTTTAAGATTTTTTTGCCTATTTTGATTGTTAATACAATATGAATATTAAAATAAAACCAATTAAGTATATGTGTTTTTAAAAACTCACTTATTTAACAATTGTTGTAATCTTCTAAAAATAACTTGACAAAATTTTGAATTCAGTAATGCTCAATGAGAAACAGCAATTTTCTTACGTTAGCTTTGGCCACTTTCCTCACCTTTGGTTGAAAGGGTGGTTGCGACCACACCATATGCACTGAGAGAACATTAAAGACATTGGCTGTAGATTTTCAGTTTTACACAATATAAGACCCCTAAATTTCTAAGAAAGTTTACTTCATAAAATTATCATTGAGTCTGGTATCCTACCAAATAAAACATAAAGTCATGAATAATGGATTTTATCAACAATTAAAATGTAACATAAAATAATAATAAAGCATTACAAAAGAGTTTTGGAAACTAAGCAAAAAATTATTCTCAATTGATTTAATCAATTCAGCAAGGAGATTAGGGAGAGAGAAAACACTGGTTGGAATCCTGTGGCTCTGATTCTATGTTACATTTTATTATTTTAATCACAGAAAATAAACAGTACAAGACAGGGGAAGTTCTTTTGAAATACAAGTTGGAGAGAACTTCTTTTGCAGTTCCTTTATTGTATCATCATCTCTTTCCAACTCTGCTCTTACTCTGTGACTTCCTGATAAAGAACAGTTATAAAATTTCCAGAATTACACCCACCTGCAGCAGCAAGATTTAAAGATGGGAGTATTTCCAGAAGGAGAGTTCAGCCACATTCCCACTGCCCTGTGGAGATATAAAACAGCCTCTTAGTGACAAAGAGAAGCAAGGATCATGGTCAACCATGTAGACGGAACTCTCACTTGCAACCCTGCTTAACCCATGAGCTTTCCTGTCTGTGTGAGAAAACAATGTTTTTTTTGAGCAATTAACACTCCTCTATGAACAGAACAAGTGGCCGATAAAATGTTACATCAAATTTGGAACAAGAAGTGGTCACCAGTGACACAAGGAAAAATCACAACAGCACTTCAAGTTGGAACAGACATTGGCCTTGGTGGTTTCCCAACTACAGCACACATGCAGTCTCCTCGGTAGGAATGGCCAACAGGCATGGCACGCTTTGCCTTCAGTAGCAGCAGACTCTCCAAGTGAGACTCATTCCTCACGCCTTCCTGGGAAAGGGACTTGGAGGCTGCAAGCCAACCCGAGATTCTTAAAAGACAACCCCTGGCAACAGGGGTTGGTGTGTTTCTCCTCTTTTGCTGCCGAAAATCAGCACTAGGCTGAGGAGGCCAGTGCAGAGGCATCCAGGCCTTGGACTTTTCTGTATAGTCTTGTTTGCCTTTATAAAGTCAAGGGAGCAGCCCCCACCTGTGCTACTGTTATCTGTTCTTCCTCAACCTCAGTACAGGTCAACTGCAAACAGGAAATATCCTTGCCAACCCCATTTCCTGAGAATGGTCTGAGCTCATGTCAAATGGGCACCAATCTAGGAAGATATGGGGATCAGATTATCTGGAAGGAGGAGCTGGTATTAAGAGTAAGTACTTATTTATACCAGGTAGATCAAGCTGAGGATTGAGATGGCTGGAGTCGAGACGATCATGGCATCATTGGGTGATAACAATTCATTAGAACCTGTTCAGGCTTAAAGCATCATCCAGGATTAAAGAAGGAAGGAAGTCTTAAGGCTAGGGGGCTCTAATATTATATTTGTTATCAGTTGAAGGCTTTCTATATTCCATACTAGGTAGATACAAGGTGGATATGCATTCATTCTCAATATATATAGAGAACTTACTCTGTGCTAGGTTAAATTCTTAATTATGGGGATATAGCTGAGAACGAATCAGAAATAATCCTTGCCCTCTTGGAACTACATTCCTTCTAAACATTTTCTTCACATTTAACCAGGGCTCAGAGATTTTAAGTAACATACCCCTAAAACACATAGCTTATAAATAGTGGAACTGGGGGATTCACCCTCTGACTAAAATATCTTTCTTTTAAGGTTCATACTAACAATTTTAAACTTTTTTTCCTATTATACGCACCGTATTTGAGATCCACTGTATAAAATACGCTTTCAAAGACTGAGAAATGTCACCGATGAAACAGACTTTAGTTTGTCTCTCTCATTCACCTTTAGGGAAATGCAGGAGAAAGTGAATGTTATAGGAACAATTGATAATCTATTTTCATTTATTTTATTTTAAATAAATCTTTCAAAAACATCATTGATTTAATGACCACTATTATAATCTATTTTCATTTATTTTATTTTAAATAAATCTTTCAAAAACATCATTGATTTAATGACCACTATTACAAGTCTCTCATTTGTGCTAGACAACAATTATTCCACAGTTGATGAGCTGTTTGTTAAGCCTTGGGTCTGTGAGACCAGCCTATGCTCTGCCTAGTGGATTAGGCATGAGACACGGAGAAGACATGACTGCTGGCCCCAGACAAGGGCTCTTCAACCTCATAATTACAGAGCTATTTGGCAGTCTGGCAACCTCCTTCACTCTATGTCTGGCAACTTAAGGTGCCAGATTTGCTAGAATCCATTTGACTTGTCTCTCATTTCAGAGTCCTGGAGAAATTCCACATTTTCTGATTGCGGAGAAGCTTCAGTATGGAAGGTCCACTTGTGACACATTCATGTCAGTGTCTATCTGAGTCAATGAGGCCTCCTCCACTGGACACGGCAGGCCTGGGGGCAGAGTCACAGATATAGGATCACAAGATTCTTATCTCAGATGATAGAACTGGATATTTTGGGTTTGGTTGTATTTGCTTAGAAAATTTTTATTCTGAAGCCACAGTTCTCAGCAGGACCTTTTCAGAAAAAAATATGGAAATATGCCCCCAAAAGTGATTTGACAGAGAATGCCTTCTTACATAACAAAGAAGGGAAGTAAATTATTATATATATACTTATTTATTCATTTATGCTAACAGAAATAGTCACAATGTAAATAAAACCAGGTTGAAATTTTTAGGTAGGAAAATGTTGCATAAGTCAGGTTTTGGTAAAGGAGAAAGACACCAGTGTAGACAGTTGAAGTATGTGGGGTTTAATGCATGGAATCAGGTATTTATAAAATCAATGAAAAAACTAGAGGCCAGAAGTGGGGGCTGCAATTGGATATTTGCTTTCAAAGTCACAACACTGCAACGGCAATTTACAGGTCAGGAACCTGCTGCCACCCTACCCCATACCCAGAAGATAGACAGAGGAACATAGAGTGTGACCCTTGTACACTCCCAGTCTATAAGAGTTCAAGGTGAGCTAGCAAAACTGCGAAAAAATGGCCTGTCCTACCTTTCCACCTTCCAAATCTTATGGGAGGACTTCTTATTCGTAGAAGCTTAATCATGTCCAGGATGCAAAATCTGCTCGCTGGTTGCAAGAGGGCTTTAGAAATGTAGTATTTGTCCTTTCAGATCTGAAGAAGGTAGGGATGCATGTGGACGGTTAGTAGATGCTACCTAGTACCCTGTTATGTTATACTAAAAACAAAACATTACTTGTTAAGTGTTATTTTCCATGAGTATACTATTCCTGGCAAAGTAAAGTATTCCAATAGATGAAAGATTTCAACAGCTAGAAACTACAGTCAGTACTTACCAAGATAACAATGTTATATAAAAATAAGTTAGTTTGTTCTGGGAAATTCAAATCTGCTCTTCATAAGAAATGATACGATTACATCATTTTAAATTCTCACCTCTATGATGCTTATGAATTATTTTGACATGTCTTTGCATATAAATAGCTTTAAAGTTTTGAGTGAAATAAACCAAAAAATTAATATTTTATTAACAAAAAATCTTAGACTTAGTTTTATAATCAGCCTAATATATGCTGTGTTGATCAATTATGCTTTTTGATTAATTTTTACTTTTTATGACTAAAATGAATAATGCCAATATTCATTTAATTATCTTTTCTCTCTTCTGTGACTATATTTGGTATCTAATTTACATCAAAATGTTATTTTCTAATATGAAGCACAAAAAGACCAAAATGTTGAATAATGTTACCTGAATAATGTTAAAGAAATTTTTGCAGTCTCCAGCTTTCCCAGGAATAGACTCTGAGGCAGAAATTTGTGTGTGGACAATAATTGATGAGTGCTTTTGAGAGATACACCTCTGAGGGTTGAGGGTCACAAGACTAAGCAGAGATAGGAGCTGAACTATAATTCAGTTGTAACAAAGGCCTCAGGAGGATGCTCTGTAGTTGACATTACCCTTTATATTTGTCCTGAGCCAAGGCAAAGAGATTGACTCTTTATATACCTGTCTTGACCATGCTGGATGTGGGCTGCGTGCATCCAGGGAACAAGAGTCTTGTTAGATAAGGCAGCTCCTGCTACAAGGGACAATATCAAGAGAGGAACTCATCTATGATGAACCATTACCAATCATCTGGAAGAATGAGTGCCTTAGCTCTTAACGGGGAGCTGGTTGAGAAACCACAACATCCACCACACCTTCAACAGAAGGCTCATTGAAGACACTCTAAGAGAGACCTAGTTCCCAACCCCACCTGTTTTAAAGAAAACATTATTTGCTTGGGCACACTGATGCATTCTATATCAAATTACAGTATATTGTCTTGTTGAATTTTAAATTCTAAAAAACATTCTGGTAGTTTTCTATGTCAGAAGATAGTTTTAGTTTATTTTATAGTATTTTACAACTAACTCTTAGAAATTTAACTTTGATTCTGTGTTGTATGAATTAGAACTATTGTGAATGTCTTTTTATTACTTTAATATAGTATATAGATAGCCTATTTTCTAGGCAACTTTAGATATTTTGTGTGAGAAAAGATTTTATTTTTAATCTGATGTGTCAAGTTTTTATAAAAAATGTCTTGAATCTTTGAGAAGCAGCCTAGTTTTATTTGCACTATTAACCAAACACTACTATCAACAATTAAAAAATAAAATGAGAACACTGGAATTTCCTTGAAAAATTAGCTTTGGGAGTCAGAAGAATATTCTTTATAGAGATGAATTGTATGTATCACAGACTTTTTATTGGCTGTCAATGTTCTTTCAGTGACCTAGTGAAACTTACTGCATAAAATCAAGTTATACCATAATGGGTGACAATGAAGAAACAGCATTACCACTTAAGAAATTTACCATCCAAACCATACCCACAATTTCTCCAGACTGAATATTGAGTCTAGTTGAACCGGTATGCTCAGTGTTTCCCAGCACACCATGGACCTCCGGTTTCCCATATCAGCACCTCTGATGTTAGCCACAACTGCACTATGTAGTTCCAGGCAGCCTCAGGCTCACCTCAGCTGTCAATATCCTATTTCTAGGTACATGCTCTCTGCTTATGGCCTTCCTGCACTCAAGGGTAGTCCATGTATAGGGGGGTGTTTCAATGCAAAGAGGCTATCCTCAATCGAAGAGGGATAGGAATTGGTGAGTAAATGCTCCACCTTCCTCCCATTCTTCAGAGGGACAATTCTAGGATGCATTCTGCACATTTCCAGATAGTTCCAAAGGAATCAAGCCTGTAGCCTAAAGCAGCAGCCTCAGTGATACACTCCTAGCTTGATTTTCCTCTTTTCTTGACTAATTTCCTCTCCCTCACCTCTCCCAGAGACTATCCCCCAAATTATCTGCAGCCAAGTTCTTGGCTCAAATTTCCTTTTCCTTGATCAATACACTTCTGATTATTATTACTATTATAATTAACATTATGCTATTCATCTCATCTCAAAAAATGACTCATCTCAAAATCCATCCTGCTTAAATTTGGAAAGTGGTAAGTTTGTGTGTGTTCTTAGGTATATTTTTGGACTCTGTTTTATTCCACCAATAAATTTACATATTTACATATAAATTTACAGAATTGTGTTTGCATTATGATGCATTAATATATGTTAAAGTATGTTTTTCTATCATCGTTCCTGATTTTCAAGATAATTATGGCTCTTCTCAGTGATTTATTTTCATGAGAATTTTAAATTAATTTAATCCAGTTCTAAGATAAACCATATTATAATTGCATCAAATTTGCATATTAATTTAGAAAGAATTACATTTCAAATATTATGTTTCATTGGGAGATAAGATATATTTCCCTAAGTGTCTTAGTTTTTTTATGCTGTTATAACAAAATATCATGGACTGGGTGGCTTATAAACAACAAGAAATTATTTCTCACATTCTAGAAGCTGAAATGGCCAAAATCAAGGTGCAGGAGGTTTAGTGTCTGGTAAGGGCCCACTTTTTGATTTATAGATGTTCATCTTTCTCCTGTAACCTAACCTGGTAGAAGAGACAAGAGAGCCCTGTGGGTTCTCTTTCATAAGGGCACTAATGCTGTTCATGAGAGCTGAGCCCTCGAAACCTAATCACCTCCCAAAGGCCCACTGCTTAATATCATTGCATTGGGGATTAGGTCTCAATACATGAATTTTAGGGAGATACAACATTCAGTCTATAGCACTATGTGTTCAGATATTACTATTATATAATGTTCTTTAAGTTCTGTGCCTTTCTTACATATTTCTAGGTAATTTTTTGTTTGGGTTGCTATCATTAATTATTTATTTTTCACTTTGGATATCTTAACTAGCTGCTAATATAAAGAAAGTCTGTTTTTGTGATTTTTTTCCCCCTTTATCTGGCCACTTAACTAAATTTTTGTACAGTCCTGTATGTATTCTGGGCATATAATCATTCATAGAGATATATAGATAACTACCTCTTCTTCTTTAAATTAGTTATTTATTCTATTTATTTTCTCATTGCATTTGCTAGAGCCTTCCAAATAATGTTGAATTATAATAGTATTAGCAGGCATCTCTTCCATAATTCTGATTTTTAGTGAAAATTTTCTCAGTATTTATTTCATATGCTAGTTTTGGTAACTAGTTTTTATCCTACTTAAGTAGTTATTTTCTATTTCTGTTTTATGTATTTTATTATGAGATTTAACAAATTCCAGGGATTGAATGAATGCAATGTATTGAGGAGAGAATTTCTCATGTTTGTAAGAAAAAAAGGAACCACTAAAGTGGAAGATCTTGATAGAAATAAAAGAGATAAATTATTTAGCAAGGTTATGCATATGGAGAATTACATATGAAGCTTATAGGTAGAGAGAGATTGGCCAGAGGAATAAGCAGAGCCATCCTTTGCCAAGGCAGCAGAGAAGAAAGACAAGATGCTTGAAGACACAGATAAACTCTGACTTAGGAGAGGGTGGTTCTTTCTTTGTAAACTCTCTCATTCTCTTTTACGAAAGAGACTGAATATAAACTAAAATGGACAAACATATAGAGCTTATCTTAGGTTTGAGGTCGACAAATGTGAATGACAGGGTTATGCCAGAAGGATGTATAAATCAGAACAGTGAATATGGATGGGGATATAGGGAAACTTGAAGGAAAAAAGAAGTGCAGGTTAATAAGAGTGAGTTCAAGGTTGCTGATGGAAGTAAAGAGGCTATGCTCATAGGAGGTGATATCAAAATTCTACGTGAAGCAGTGTCCTAAGTGCTGAAAGAGGATATGATTTGGGAGAGTAATTGTGAGTAGAATTAAAATCAGAAGACTCAAAGGCAAGAGTTATGAAAGTGCCATTAACATGGAGGTTGAGTTAAATCCAAATTGATGATAAAGATTTTGGAAAGAAAGAACAAAAATAAAGCAGGGCCTGTACCAAAGCTGAGACCTGAAGATGTCAGTAATAAGTGTGCTCACAGTAATGCCGGTGATAAGCTCAACTAAATGCCAAAGAGGCCTTGACTAAAGTGGTAGGAAGAAAGGGATACTTTGAGAATACTGGAGGATTAGAAAGAGAATCCAATGGGCTGATAAATGCACAGGTAGATAGTAGGGTATTGCTGAATAAAGGATGTTCAGGAGGAGTCTGCACATGGGTGAGGCAAGAGAGGATGAGAAGAAACAGGAAGTAGTAGAAAATCACGTTAGTTTGGAGTCACATGTTATTTGTGTGGCAGAGAGCTTGTAATTATGCTGTATCTTATCAATGGAGAACTGTGTAGAACATCCAGACCCAAAAGTTCAATTAGAACTTCATGGTGAGTGGCTTTCCAGAACCTTGTTTTAACAGTAGGCATAGTAAGTTAAAAGATTCTTTTACTTATTGTGTGTGTGTGTGTGTGTGTGTTTCTAGGTGTGTTAGGGTTGCTATCAAATAAAATACAGACCATCCAGCTAAATTTAAATTTCAGAAAACAGATGAATTTTTTTTTAGTTTAAATATCTCCCATGCAACTGAGCATATTTCACAGCACATACACTAACTTCTTTTTGTTGTTATTTTTCTGACATTCAAATTTAACTGATTGTGTGTGTATGTGCATACGTGAGCAGGTATCAAGGATATGAACTGATGAGATATTGCTTCATACTTAATTTTTTAAAAGAGCAGTTCATAGTGTGTCATAAGAAATCTTATTCCTGTTTTCCTAATTATTATAATATTAAAAGGCAATAGAATTTATACATATGGAGACCACTTCAATTTTTAATGAAGTTTTCCAAGATTTTATCTGAAATAGAGGAATTTGCTCTTTAATAAAAGTATACATAATTAATGTTTTTATGTGAGCCTTGACTTTGCTTTGTGGCAATAATTTCTGGTTCCTTTACAGGATACTAATCATCTCTACTCAAAAAAGAATGTGGCTGTGATGGGCATAGTAGACTGGGGTATCTTCTGGGGCTAGTTTTAGCATTCCCAACATGTGAGTAGCTGAAGTTAAATCCAGTGGTGCTAAGAACTGGGTTTTGTATATTTACAAAGAATTTCCCAGCGACATTCATCTTTCTCACATTGGATGGACTTGCCTATTGAGGTAGTAGCATCTCTATAACGTGAGATCTACTAGTCTTTTCTGGAGGTGTTCTCTGTTACAAGGTCCTGCTTTGTCTCCGCAGCCTCCTCTCTTCAGAGGTGATCCACTTGGTATCTATGTGTATCACCACCTTCACTCCTCAATGATTTCCCTTCCCTATGGAGCCCTAGAGTATGGAGCCCTAACTCCCACTGTAAGCAAGAAAGTGACAGGCACTCAAGCTCAGTACTTTGTGTTGCTGCAACTAGGCAGCCTGCAGCTAATTTATCTTCAGCATCTACTACGTGAGTGCACAGTTCTTTATGGTTTCATATCTATTAAAAAAATGACACAAAGCCTCCCAAGGTAAATTATATTATTCACAGATTACAGGTAAGAGGACTGAAAATCAGAAAAGAGAAGACAAAGGAGCTAACATTTACTGAACATCCGCTTTGTGCCTAGCATTGTCAAACATTTTACAAACATTGTCTCATTTGATTCTGACCACATACCTAAGAATTAGATTTTATAAGAGGGAGGAGTTATAAACATATATTTACCGATGAAGACACAAGCATAGAAAAGTTAAGAAACTTAGAAGAAGAATTTAAATGAGGCCTTATATCTCGAAAGCCTGTGTGTGTCCCATTTCACAATGGTTCTCCATTGATGTCAGTTACCTTGTCCAAGTTTACCCAGCTAGAAAATGGGAGATATAAGGTTCAAACTTAGGTACGTCTGACTCCAAAGCCCATGAAAATTAACATTTAATGGGGCTGATTAGACCATTCCATAACTTGGATGTCTATGGCATGTTCCAAAAGCGCCACAGCTCTTCTCATAAATTAGTTTTCATAATCTGTGTGTTTCGGTATGTGATTTGGGGAATGCACTTAGCAAGTTGCCTTTAAAAAGATGTTAAGGGGTCTCGAAGTATGGTCTACCACTAGCCTATTCCTTCCCCAAGACTTAGTGCTAAAAGTCCTTCCCCTATTTATTTCATCCTGGCCTTGAGCACACAGCCAATGGCATGTGCCTTGCCTTCTTTTATCATCTCCCTTGGATCTGCTTTTTCACAGGCAGTTTTTCATCTACAGATTTTCCTAATGGTCCCTTGCTTGCTTTTTATGGTCCCTCCAAACCCATCTGTTCTAGGCTTCATCCTGGCTCTCACACGGAGGTAGTATCACAGTGGTTCTAGCCCTGAGATAAGACTATCTGGGTTTTTAATCTTGGCCTTATCATCTCTTAGCTGTGTGACATTATATTTATGTGTTCTGGTTTTCTTATCTGGAAAATAAGGGTGATGATGGTGCTTACCTCATTAGCATGTTGTGTGCCCTAAATGCATTAATGTAAAAAAGTTTAGTACAGTGCTTGGAATATAGTAAATTAACAATTATATAAAAGATAAGATTGAATACTTATGAGTGACTAATGTAACCTGTTAATTAGTACTAATGTACTTGTGGATGTCTATCACTATATATTTTTCCTATTCCTGAACACAAATGTGCTTTTTCTTATTTTTATATATTAATTAAATGAAAGGCTTCATGGAAATTCCTACCACTGTGGCTTACTATTGAGGCAGATGTTTTGGATAAGTATTCTTTCAGCAGTCCTCATATCACACTCCATAAGCTCCCTCTGAATCATGGAGCTGGCACTCTGAGTGTACAGTTGACAGTACTGGGCAGAAAGCTGCCCACGCTTGCCAGCTCTCCTGACAAGAGTGATCAAGAATTATTATTATAATAACCACCAGAGCCACATTTCTTATCGCTCCCTTTTAAATGGTGTTGGAGTGGTAACTAGATGTGTTCTCTCTCTCTCTCTTTCCTTGTCTCTCTCTCTCTCTTTCTCCCTCTCTCTCTCTCTCTCTCTCTCACACACACACACACACACACACACACACACTACTAGAGTCTTTACTAGGCTCTTGTCTGAACGAGCTATGAAAGCATCATAGGGCATATATAATGCAAATAATTCCCTCTATGTCAATCTTCAATATCCATCTGTTGGACCCTACGCTGCACTTTATGTTTTCATTGACTTGAAATGGAGGGTAAAAAACTGTAGTTTTTTACTTTCAATTTTTTGCTTTCAAATCATATTCTATATTTTGGAAATTTATTATATAACTATTCAATGGACTTGCCACCCAAATGTGAGGAGAAAGCCTGGATTTCTTTTTCAACTGTCACAGATTTACTTTTCAATAATATTTTAGAACAATGTTTTTTTTTCTGGTTAGGATCAGAAATTCACAGTGAATGCAAACAAACAAAGGAAATAAATAGAAAAACAAATTAAAAGGAATTAATGTTTTACCAATGTCCTGCTTTGTTCCATTAAGTTTGACATTCAGAAATTTGTAAAAAGTTTGGCATTATGTCTACAACAATTTTTCTACATGACACAGGCATTTCCTACTGAGTCCATTTGGCATCTCTAAGCATCACTACCCAGTGAGTGCCAATTCCAGTGTGACTGAGCTCAGGCTTCTTAATAGTTTGGTTAAATAACCAACAGAGATTTTTATTATAAAACCCAGACAGTCAGAAATTGGTTTCAAAAGAAACCATGTACTTCATTGATTAGGATTTTTTTAAATAAAAAAGTTACAATAAATATTTTGAAAATCAAAATAAGAGAAGATCGTATGACATTCCCCAAAACAGCTGCAATGTGTAGTGGATTTGGACAAGTAATGGGAGCTATCTGGTATTGCTTTTCCTTACGAGCTTGGTATTTTGTATTATACTCTTACCAAAGGGAAAGGGTCCTAGCTAATACTGTTTTGTGAACTGAATAAATGGCTAGAACCTCTATGAATCTTCAGTGGGCTACTAACCATGAACACGACCACATCTCTTCTACTATAGAAAAAATCTCCTCATATTATTTACACATATTTGCCAAGTATTTCTCTATTCTATTTTCTTTGAAATATATACATATATTTTTGCATCCTTTACTTACTTACAATAATCATCTCTTTTATTCAACAAACATTTAAACAACTTCAGGGACAAAAAAGCACAAGGTAAGATATCTGTATTTGAAAAGAGACATTAAAATATCAACTTCAAAAAACATAAGAGAAAAAACAGTATATTTTTATTTATTTTCCAAAACAAAGGAAGTAGGACATTCTTTCATGATTTTTATTTGTTTTTCAAACCACATTGTCTTCAACTTTTGAAATAGTAATCTTCCTTGACAGTCATTCAATAATTGTGAATGATCTATGACTTTATTATAAAGTTCTCATCTAATGATCTATTTCCTTTACCCCAGAGGCCAAGTACAAAGCTAGGGAATTATCTCGGTGATACTTTTAATAACTTCCTGTGGGATTGTAAACCCTAACCGAAACAGACTCTGCAAAGGAGTTAATCATGTAATTTCACAGATTAGACACCACAGGGTTACTAATGAGAAACTTCAGTTTAGTGATAAACTTTTTTTCCAGGAATATTTTGAGAGGCCTGTAACCTTTGGCTGACACCCAGCAAGGCTATTAGTTTAACCATGGATGTACTACCAAATGCATAAGAGTCAGCAGAACCTTTTTTCTGGAAAGTTGATTGTAAGAATAGTTTTGTTAAAGAGACTTTAGAAACAGATGGAATAGGCAAAGGGAGAGAAAAAAAAAGATAAGCGAAAGAAAACTATCAACTTCTGTTGGTTGGCATAATTTCAGCTTCTAGTGTCTTTTCAACCATATGTTCAAGATGGAAACCACAGTTCACATTTAAATGTCATGCTGCCCTCTGTTCCATAAACATGTATCATCCATCACTAAATATTTAGATCTGAATTGTTGGAACTGAGTTCTGTGCCAGGGGTAGGGGGATTAATTCCTTTCAAGGTCCTCACATGATGGATTTTCCACTGAAGTAAACATCCGAGAAGAGCTCACACTAAAGCCATAAAATATATAAATAAAGTTTAAAGTTTAATTAAGTCAACATTATTTAAAGTGGTTGTCATATTTTATGGCAAACTTTTCATGTTTATTTTGTATGACTCCTAATAAATAGCCCCTCCTGATTAGACAAAAAACACAGCTAGATTAAAGTCAAACATTCTAAATTTAGGGCCGGAAGAATATTCCTGAGTTGAGAATAATGAAACCTTTCTCATTATGCTTTTGTTTCAAAAACTAGCCTAGACACTGAGTCAATATCCTGTACAGCAGAACCTTTGAAAATCTTTTAAGGTCTTATCAACTGGACTTTAGGGAGACAATATACTTACCTTGGTAAGAACACAGAATAACAAATGAAGGAGATTATTGTGATAAAATAACTTTCATTTTAATTTTTAGTTCTTATAATAATAGAAAGCATAAGAAGGAAAATAACGGATCCACATTAAGTTCATACTGGATTGTTATCTTCTTAAAATAAGTTTTCTTAAAAGGTAAATCATTTAAATGAATGTAACCCTTCACTCCTCTCATAAATCAGTACTCTAGGGCACCTGATTTTCTTTCTTAACATTAAATAAGGAAATTGATAATCATACACCCTTTTAAGTTTGATGGATATAGTATTTAAGGAAAAAGAGTAAGCAAAGGACAGAGACCAGGTAAAGTGAATTCTTTACTGCAAAGAGTTGAAGCACAGTTGCCACTTAGTATAGACTTTCTCTTTTTAAAGCTAAGGCTTCTTCAATAATGACAATAAGAGTCCTATTTCCGCCTACACACACACACACACACACACACATGCACACACACACACACATGCACGCACACACACAAAACAAACAAACAAGAACAAACTCTGTCCAAAGAAGTATTTAAGCCTGTAAGGAAATGTTTAGAGTTGTCATAAACTTTAGCATGCTTGTCCAACCTGATGTTTTGTGAGAAGAAAACCAAAGCTGAGAGAAGTTAATTGTCCTGTTCACATAGCGAACTGGTGGCAAAGTAGGTCTAGAACACATCTTCCAATGTCCATCTTCCTGCTTTCTTATCCAGCATCCTGATATAATATTGTGGATATCTGCAGAGGAAGTGAATGATAGGTATAAGTGATGGTTTTTGTTTGAGATGATGAAGATTATAGTCATATCTTCAATGGTTCTTGAATTGCACATTTTCAGGAACCAGGTGATTTGATGCAAAATACTAATCACTGAGTTTCTATTTCCTTGTGTGTAAAAT
>NW_011888805.1:12423655-12433783 GCF_000151845.1 Pteropus vampyrus
ACACACACACACACACACACATGCACACACACACACACATGCACGCACACACACAAAACAAACAAACAAGAACAAACTCTGTCCAAAGAAGTATTTAAGCCTGTAAGGAAATGTTTAGAGTTGTCATAAACTTTAGCATGCTTGTCCAACCTGATGTTTTGTGAGAAGAAAACCAAAGCTGAGAGAAGTTAATTGTCCTGTTCACATAGCGAACTGGTGGCAAAGTAGGTCTAGAACACATCTTCCAATGTCCATCTTCCTGCTTTCTTATCCAGCATCCTGATATAATATTGTGGATATCTGCAGAGGAAGTGAATGATAGGTATAAGTGATGGTTTTTGTTTGAGATGATGAAGATTATAGTCATATCTTCAATGGTTCTTGAATTGCACATTTTCAGGAACCAGGTGATTTGATGCAAAATACTAATCACTGAGTTTCTATTTCCTTGTGTGTAAAATGCAACTACTGTGAGGATTAGAGATACTATTTGTAACAGTGCATCCTGCATATACACAGTAATCACCCCATCAGTGGTATTAATTGTCATTGGTTTCAGAAGCTACATATTCAGGACAAAATGTCTTTCTAAATGACCAAGTTCCTGATGCAGCTGAGGATGATTTTGCTTCTTTCCCATGGCCTTACATCTATATTTTGACAAGCCCCAATCTTTTATGGATAGAAAAAAAGAATTTAGATAGATTTTTTTTCCCCTGGAATAAAAATATTTATCAAGTGAAAGAATACATGCTATCAAAGTAGCTTATAATCACTTGGACTAGAGTTTGTGGTTTTAATGAACTGAAAAAATTTTTTAAACATGACTGAAATTTGACAAGCAAAACACAAAGTTAATCTCATTCTTTTCTGCTGAAGGAATGTCTCTTTACATGGTCGCACATAGCATATTTAAATGTGATGTTCAATCATACAGAAATGAATTAAGAAATAGGCAAACATTCAGTTACATATGTATATTTTAGTCAAGTCCTCAAAGAAGATTAAAGGAAAAAAAATACCTACCAATTTTATAAATCTAAGGACATTTCAAGGACCTAAACTACTATCCACAAATTCTTTTCCCTCTTTTAATTTTATTTATTTTCTCAAGTTCATACATTATTTTTATGTAAATTTTTTGTTCCAGGTCATTTTCTCTCCATAGTTCTATAGTTCTCTTTGTTACAAACAATGAAACCATTGTATTTTCTACTTGAATATATCATAGTCTGCTAAATTGTTCCTCTGGACATTATTCCAAGAAATAAACATGTGATTGAAGGGAATAGAAATGGAAATGAAATTATACTTTTACACTAAAAGAGAACTTCTGATTAAGATTGTTATTACAGTATACAAACCATTATGCCAAATACAATCAATTTTGTAAGAAGCTGGCATGCAAATAATAACCTTAATGGAATTGTTCACTATTTAACTGTGCATAAGCTCTATTAAGAGACCTATTTAAAATTCACTAAAGCAAAAATGGTAAAGTAAAACTACTCACCTAATGGACACTATGATGTTTATCTTATGTAAAAAATAATTTTACTGGATAATTTTAATGGTTAAAAGTTCTTTATTAATTTTCACATTCTAAAATTATATTTTAATGTTTCTGCTGACTTTGAGTAATATAGATGTAAAAACATACCTATATATCCAGACCGAAAAATTATTGCTATTTATTAGTGGTATGTTGAAGAAATCAACTCAGATCAGGTAAATTTGTAGATATTAGTATTTTCAATACATAGCTGACCAAACTATATATATAAAGAAAATATAAACGCCAAACGCCAATTCTACTTTCTTTTCGATGTTTTGCTTGCTAAAACCTTTCTCTGAATCACACCTAATTGCACCAAACTAGTCCTCCAGGAGCGTGGCTTCCAATGTTCATAAACTGGCGACTCAGAAGGCACACCGGAGTGTAAGTGTATTTCAGTAACGTACTCTCAGGGTAAGCACATGTGCAGCTGGTATTTCCAAACCATTTATTTTGTCAGAACATTTCCCCTTCCCGAGTTATTTATACATTGTGTAGTAGAACTAGAGTGCGTGCTAAAGATAGAGCCAGATGAGAACCTTTTTAGATGTCTCTCACTGGTAATAAACCTTGGGCTTTTATCAAGGAACTTCCTCAGCAAGCAGAAGGTCCATGCTGAAGGAAAGGCTTTTTGAAGAGAATAATTTAGATAATGAAGACATACACTTTTAAGCGTTAGCTGTTTGTTTTCCAAAATATATGAATTTGTTCCATAATATTTGTGACTACTTTTTCTACACTGTTGACTACTTCCTGTGCAGTGAATGAGACTTAACTGAAAAGTGGGCTTTACCATCAACCTGGGATGAAAAATCACTTTAAGATTCTTGTGTTTCTAGCAATTAAAACCAAGTGCGTCCATGTACGTACACAGATTTTTTTTAAATGTGTGTGAACGTGTCTAAATATATATACACATATTTAGTCTTAATATAAGATTTATATTATGTTTTTATGAATTACACACATATTTGCAGTCTATACAAACGCATATCATTCCATGTCTTTTGGCATTATGCTGATTTTAAAAAGTGGTGAATGAAAGTAAATTCATAAAACCTACTTAATCTAGAAATGTCATTGACTTCCCAAGTTTACATATGCTATCCAAAGATAGGGGTTTTGTTTTAGATAGGGCTGAATGAATGAGGATGGTAAGAGACTACTTTTCTTTCCTTTAATTGGCCTGCCTCACACAGAAAGTCCAAGGAAAGGTCTGAAAATTAATATAAATATGGATGTCATTTGATATACATCACACAGTCAGTGACTTAATAGCCTACTCTCAGGTAGTACAGGCATTATTCATTTCATATATGTTCCATTGAAACTATAAATTATGAATTTCTATCTCATTATAATGTAAATATCGGTAGAAAGCCACTATGTTTCCTGATAAAATACCTTTTAACTTAGTTGTGTTTTGACATTACTTTCACATTTAGTATATAACTTCTATTTAACTTTACTATTAATAAACTCATACCTCATGTGATAACAAAGTCCAAGGCCTTCATTTAGGTGTCATGTTGAAAGTTTGGCGATGTCCTAAGGCTACATATTGTTTAAATATAAAACAAGCAAATGCATTTTGATATGATTCGAGTTGATAATATGAAGGTGGAAACTTTGTCTTTTAAGGATTTTGAAACAAGGAGGCCATCGTTTAGAATATGAATCCATCAATTGAAAAATTAAGAAAATAACTTGAGATAATGTCATTAATATTATGAAAGCGGAAAAGATTAAATAAAACATGAGTGTAACTGAAAAAATACACTCATTCAACTTGAAAGAGATAGGCATGATTGTTTTACATTTTCATCAGTAACTCCAAAAATGAAAAGAAAAAAAACCCCGACTGAAGTCCAAAATGTGAATAAAAGAAATAAAGTTTCAAATTTTAGTAGCTAGAATGACATTATAGTATGATTGGTTTGATTTAATTATAAAACATTCCTTTAAAGTTGTATTGGTTTTTAGAAGATGCCCTCATTCCACTTCAGAACTGGCCGAACATTAACAATGGGAGAAGTAATCTCACCAGAATGTATAATCATTAAAAACATAAAATTCACACAAGTACATGAAAACCAAGATAAAGTGTGGAGAGTTTATTTGTACACAGAATGTACTCTATAGTTGTTTGTTGAATTAATTTTATTTAATTAGCAACTTACCAGCTGTAATCATTATTATTCCAACACTGACAACTCTTAGGTACCTACCAATACTCATTAGACTTCCCTCTCATTCTCCAACAATCCTGAGTGGGAGGTTTACTGTCTGTTTCACAAAGGAAGAAATTGATGCCCAGAGTGATTAAGCAACTTTCTCGTGGTCACACAGTATGTATCAAAACTATAATATGAACTCAGACAGGTCTGATACATAATATGCTTATTTTATCACATTATTCTGTAAATACTAAAAATATAATATAAAACATGGTTTTAAAGAAAATATTAGGTTAGTTTGTGTTGTATCTCCATTTCCCCTCATTCCAGAAACCAAACTAAGTTTTAGTTTAAACTGTAAAACTAATAAGAACATAAAAATTCAAAAAGGAGAGGACATTGCAGAAATATCAATAGGAGGATTTTGAAGGAAAAGGTGTGGTAGTTTGGAAAATACGGCCACAGACTCTTTGCATCCCTGTATGCATGCCCCTTGCAAAGTGACTTTGTGGTTATTCCCACAAAGAAGTAAAGTTTATTTTTCCATTCTCTGAATCTGTTCTTGAACGTGTGACTTGCTTTGGCTATGGACTTGGTAAATGTGACAGAAATAGAGTTTGCTTCCACCATGGCGGCTCATTCTAGCTGGCAGGAAAGGCTACTTTGGAGAAGAACCAAGTGCCCCACCTCACAGCCTGATGATGGCCAATGTGAATGAAGACTGCTGCCCCAGCCAAGGGGCCAATTGACTGCGATGAGGCCAGGTGACACCAGCAAAAGATCTGCCCTGCTGTGGTGCTACCCAAATTCCTGACCCACAGAATTGTGAGCTAAGAAATGTTGATTTTTCTTCAAACCACAGAGTTTCATACTGTTTGTTTACATAGTAAATGCTACAAAAAGTTAATTTTAAAATACATGGAATTCCTAATCATTTTCCCAAGTAATGTCAATGAGTTTACATCGAACCATATAAGTTTTTTCATGTCCATTCTCACTTTGTGACAAATAATGGTAGATGGCTTGGATGCTATGGAATATTTTTTCTCTGAAGAAAATTAACTGAATTATTTAGTCATAAAACCCAAGATTCTAGCTTTATTAACATCCTACTTCTGGAACTGAGAGGCTTGGCTTAGATACTGTCTTCAAAAGTGTCTCTGTAGCCAAATAAATGGAGCACAGATATAAAGGCCACATTATGGTTTCGAGAGCCCTGCCCCTTTGCCTTTCTAGGCTGCTTTCTCTAAAAAAGTAGATAATTGCAGTGTATTACTGCATTGGTATAAAGATGAATATATTACATAATATGTTAAAATATTTCCTTTGATCTAAAGGCTCATTGTTTTCTTCTGATTTTAACAGGAACTAAAATAATTTTGTGCATTCCTAAAAGTATGGTGGGTCCTTGGCACTGTCTTCATCAGATCTAATGAATAAGTCTGCCTTCATAGACATTATAAAGACTAAACTTAATTTATTTTCTTCTTCCTTCTCATTCTCTAGAACTGCTATTTTATAACCAGGATCAAGACGTGTATTGTGTGTGTGTGTGTGTGTGTGTGTGTGTGTGTAAGTGTAAGAACATTTGGCCTCCTTTTATGACTAAAGTAGGTAAGTTACCTCTCCATCCTCTCCCACATCCACATCTCAAGCTAAGGGTACTCTGTCTAGAAGCAACTACATAGGGATTGCAGAGGACATAACCATTCATATCCTACAGTGACCAAAAGAAAAAAAAAAGAAAAGGAAAAAAAGAAAAAAGAAAGAAAACCAACACTAGAGAATCTTCAATATAAACATTAATAGTTTCCCACATCTTTGTTTAGAGAATAGTCTGAGGATTTCTAAACTTTTAGATCTTATTCATTCCAGAAGAACTGTTTCACTTATGGTCACATAAATCTTGGCCTTTTAGAAGTTCCAAGATTAAGACTCTATAGAAATTGGAGTTACAGAGAACTCACAGGTGATCTGTACAGAGCAAATAGAATTCAGGCCATTCAGGAGACATAACGTTTGTGGACAATTTGAGTCTAGCTCTGACATCAGTTATAGAGAACAGAAGCTTGGTAATGAAACACGGGAAGGAGAGTTTAGTGGCAATGATAGAGTTCTCGTGTTTTAAACAGGTCATATTGTTTTTTATGATTACAAAAGAAAGATATATTAAATGTGGAAAATTTAAAGAATATTCCCCTTTCAAAAAAATGGACACCATGGTAAATTGTATTCAGGGCTGCCTGGTCAGATATCACTGAGATAAATATGGTTTTATATATTTTTTTCCTCTACCTGCCAGAATAATTTACTGGTATTTCATTTTTTTTTAAAATTTATTTCATTTTGACTCTAGTTATTTAAAAATTCCACCCACCAACGTGTTCCAAAGTGAAAAAGTAGCTGTTTAAAAGCAAGTTAAAACTAGAGCCACGGAAACCCATGACTTACACTTACTTCGAAGCTTCAGATCTCATATCGTCTCACATTTACACAGCATTTTCCATCACCTCTTTGCTCAAACACTAATTCCTTGGGGCTGCAAAAATGTAGCTCCAATATGCAAAGCTGAGAGGTTGGAAAGAGAATAGAGGGCAGGGACCACTTTTGACAATCTGACCTCTCTCTCTCCTCCCCTGGAGTACTTGGGACAGAGAACTTGGGAAAATCCCATATAAATAGAAGGGCAGGGCAGGCTTGATTTTATGTATTGTGTCTTATTGCCTCTAGAAACTATAAAAATGTCCTAGAAATTAAAAAAATATATTACATCCAAACTATATATTCAAGACTTTTCTTTCCACTTGGGAGTAGCTCAAAACTCCAATAGGTTTGGGAAGTATCACCGAGCTGCTGTACAAGCTGATATGTGTGAGGCCTCTGGGTGGAGAGGGACCGGGCTGCTTGGGATGTTTTCCAGTTGCCATAGCAGAGCAGGATCAAGCTGATAATACAGAGAATAGCCTCATCTCATTGCTCATAGTGCAAGCTCAGGAATTTCACTTATTCAATTACATAGTCTTCATGTCTTCTGAGTTCTTATATATAGGTTGTCCCAAGGCTATAAAAGGCATCATCATCATTTTTCCAGGCAGGTGTAGATGGTTTGGCAATTGGACAAGGTGAAATAACAAAGAACGTATGGCTTGTGGCTGTGGTTCCCAGTTTAATATAATGCTGTAAACTGGGCTCTGAGTTCAGCAATGTATCTCGCTGGTATTCTTTTCCTGACTAGTGCACATTGTTATTTTACGTTCTGTTGAAACTGATTTATCAGACTTTCTTGTTAGTGGTTTTGTTTATCATTTGCAAATCATTTCTCCAACTACTTTCTAAACTCTAAGGCGTTGTGTCAGGGTGGCCTTCTCCACTCACATCACTTTAACTTCCGCATGTATACTGGTCATTTATACATATGTTTAAATGCAGGTTGGTTAAATGTCCTACAAGAACTTCAAATTCAATGTCTGGAACAAAACTCACCATTTCTTCTAATCCTGAGGCCCTGGCTCTACTTCTCTATTTACCATCTTAGGGAATGGCATTTAATCCAGAATTCTGACAGCCATGTTAACACTTTCTCACTCCTCACAGCATAATTCACTGAAATTCTGATTCTTCTAAAAATCCTTGACTTGCCCCCTCTTTCTACTCATACTGGTAGAAGTAAGGAACTCAACATGTCTGGATTATTGCAACAGCCTCCCAACTGCTTTTCTTGCCCCTAGTCTTCTTTCCCAAATCATACAACACATCACTGCCAGCTTATTTTTCTAAAGCAGAAATTTGCTCATACAACAGTCTTGCTTAAAATAATTCAATAATTTCTTATTTATCTACAGCAAAAATTTATAGACAGGAAGCTCCAGGAGGAATATCATACATCTTCTTGAAGATTAATTTATTGAAGATGGAAAAATTCAAGGTATATTAAATTAATATAGAGTAGGTTATAAAATTCACATTTGTTTTTAAACAGGGCACCTTGGAGAATTTTAACACGAGCAACAACCATTTCAGATTATGCTACTATATCCCTGGAGGATAAATACCTGCTTGCTTTTGATGTTAGGTGTACTTGCAAAAAAGACAAAAGAAAAGTTAGGGAGGGTGGAGAATTAAGGATAAAATGTAAATTCCTTAGTATGGTCTGGCCCTCTTTACCTCTTCACCCTTACTATGTGCCTCTTTTGGCCTCATCCAAGCACTCTGCTTATGTCCTACTTGTCTGTATGTCTCAGACAAGTTTCCATCGGGAAATCTTCCTTCTTTCTCTCTCAACCCATTCTGAGTTTGGACTTCCTTGCTCTACAATCCCCCAGCATTCTGAGTGTGCTTCTGTGAAAGCTTCTACCTAACTGGTTTGCCTGTGCAGTTTTCTTGTGTGATTTGTCCTTTATGCTGTACACATCTTAAGGGTAGGGGACACATAGCTTTGAATGTTTGGTGCCTAACAAAGTGCTGAGCACATAGTAGATGCTCAATGAGTACTTATAATTAGTTCAATAATTATTCTCCATGGAGGACAGCATAGGTTATCAATAAATCTTAATTTAACAGATGGCAATCAGGAAATAGACATTTCTCATCGGTAGTTCTTTTTCTTTTCATTTGAGCATTCATAGTGGTCCATCTTTAAATTCTGAAAATTCAATATCTCACCCTTTAATCACACTTCCCTGCATTCCTGCTGGGTGAAGAGGGTGGGTTGAGGGCTATCAAAATCCAGGCTTGTTACTGGAAACTAATCCTCTCGGTACCAGCTGGAATATCGTTGTCACTCAGTAGCATTTTAAAATGTCTGTCAGTGGATATTTCAAATATTGCCCACTGTTATGGATTCTGTTGCCATTTCAGCATCCAATCTCACTTCCTAGTTCACACGATAGCCTTAAAAATCTTTCCTTCATTCAAAACACTGGCAAATTCATCTTCATTCTCCTTATCCTCCTCTCTTCCTCTCTTCTCTGAGGGAAAAAGGCACCTCTTCTTGTTATGAACACTCCACCGGGTTCTAGGTCCCGATAATCTCCTAACAGTCCAATTTCATAAATGCTTTTCATTATGTATTCTATGTGATCACTTTGTGGCATTTGACATCATTACCGATCTCTTTTTATTGGAAACTCTTTTTCCTTGGTGTGAGTGGTTTATTGTCTTTCTTCTAATTCTGACTGCTCTTCAGGGTCTTTCTTCCTGGTGCACTCCACCCCATTGTGGTGTTTTCCAAGCTTCCTTCCTCCACTATTTTTATCCCATTAATCACATTCCCTCAGCAACCCTTCTACTCTGAAGAATTTAACTGCTGTTGATGTATGTGTGTTTGTTTGATCTGTGTACTCTGATATGAGGCTTCCTAGACATCTTAACTTAGAAGTTTCATGGAGATTTCAAACTCAAAAAGAAACTTACTATCTTTATATTATCTCCTCTCTTCTAACTCCCCTCAGTTGCTCTTCCTCTGTTTTCTCTCTGCATTTGTTGGTGACACCATCAAATTGCCCAGGTCAGAAACCTGGGTCTCACTATTTTCTTCTCCTTAATGGCAATGAGGTGATGAACAGTTCTTGACAATTCTTCTTCCAAACTGAAACTCAATTTATCCCCTCCTTTCTAATCCAATTGCCAACGCTCTTCTCACCTTCATCAGCTCACATGTGCTGTCATACAAGAGGCTCTAACTTTGTCCATCTTCAGCCTCATCTTCTCCCAATCCATATTTCTCATGGCTGCAAGAATTGGTTCTCTGAGACTGGCTAGACATGGTTTCCTGGAGAACCACTGATACCATCATCGCCATCCCAGGCAGAGATAGCTGCCTCCTCATGTGTACACTTAAGGCCTTGCACAGCCTAAAGTCCATCTATAGTTCTTGTACACTGTTGTGTTCATTTTCTGTTTCCCTTCCCATTTTTTTTTATCTTTCAACAAATTGTGAGTTTTTTGGAAAGAGGAGCTATGTCTTCTTCAGCAGCTCAATAAACATTGTCTTTCCAGCTAAATAAATATTTATAAGGATAAAATGTTTATTGAATAAATTCTTCTAATTCTTTACTCTTTACCACTTCATTTTGCCATTATTGGTTTTTATTGAGAGGTAGTAAATAGAGGGCAGCATTTAAAACTGCAGGTTCTAAACTGAGACTGACTGAGTTCAAATCCCAGTTTTAATACTAAGAAACTGTTCTTATTGTGCAAGATACTTCATTTTTCTGTATTCAGATTCCTGATCTAAAAATGGAGATAATAATACTTATTTGCAGGATAGTATGAAGACTAAATGAATTAATATGCAATCGTCTAGAGTCTAGACTATTGCCTAACAGACATTAAGCACTTAATAAATGTTAATTATTATTGTCCTCTTCTTCCTTTCCTTTCCTATCTCTTTTCCTT
>NW_011888805.1:12433953-12444543 GCF_000151845.1 Pteropus vampyrus
CTCTCTCTTTCTTTTTTCTTTCTTTCTTTTTTTCTTCCTTTCTTCCTTCTTTTTTTTCTTTATTCTTTTTGTTTGTTTGGGATCCAATTTTCTCCTTTCCTCTTTTGTTACTTTCATATTTACTAACAACTCATAATGTCCTTGCCACAGAAAAGAATCTGCTCTGAGGAGTCATACAAACAAATACCTCCTGTCTAAGGTCATGTTGATGTGACATTTTGAGATGGAGTAAACAGTTACATTGTGGCAGTGGTCATGCTCTGGAATTTGGCTGCAACATAGCCCTTTACAGCATGGAATGCAGAATAATGATCTCTAGAATCCCATCCAAGGGTGGGTAGAGCATTTCTAGGATATTGTTTGTGTTATGACTCTGAATACGGCACTACTGCAGTTTTCAAGGTAGCTCTTCACAGTCAGTATCATCTGACAGAGACCTATTTCAAAACCTTTCCTGAGCTGGGCTTTTTTTTTTTTTTTTTTTTGCCAGGGAAGAGAAGATTCCAGACTGGATTTCAGGAGTATATGATTTAAATCTTAAAAGTTAGACTTTTTCAGAATTTTGACTGCTACCCCCTCCTTCCAACATTTTGAGAAAGATAAAAATGAGAAGGCTATACCAGTGGCTCTTATGCAAATGTTTGATTGCTTGTGGTCAACATTGTGACATAGGCATCCAAAATGGTCTGTCAGTGTGTGTCCGAGTTCACTTTCACTCATATGAATTTCTAAGCAAAAGTGAAGTAAGAGCGTGTATGTGTGTGTGCGGCAGGTATGTGTGTGTTTGCTCTACGGATAAATCACAAAGATAACTTGAAAATCTGCTTAGCCATCTAACTGACATTTAGAAGAGAGAAAAATCAAAAGTTTATCTGCATGCAAAATAATTGGGTAAATTTGGGCAAAGGCTTTTATTTTTCTGTTTTTATTATTGATTTTTGCCACAAGCTAAGAATTGGATTTGGTCATTAAGAGACCTTGACACACAATGAATACTTGTACACAGTACGTCATTGGTAACTATTTGAGGAATGAGTGAATGAGTGAACAAATGAATTCATGAATATGAATGATGTGTTGTAAAATATAGAATTGGCTGGATATTTTCTAGTGGAAGATACCTGTCTGTGAGTGTATCAGCCAAGGGAATTGGAATGAAAGAAAGTAAAAAAAGTAAAAGTCAAGGATAAAAAATACTTAAGGAAAAAAGCTAGTTGTGGTTATACAAGCTTAGAAATTTTATTGGTCTAGTGACAGATGAAAATCATTTGCAAGACTACTTTTTGGTGGCAATTGGTGGAGACAAAGAATAACTTACAAAATGGAAACATGCTAGGAATTTAATAGCACTCTAGGCCTGAAATACATACTTGTCCTCCACAGTTACATTCTCCCCAAGATGAAGTCCTTCATAATCATTTAAAAGTAGAAAGCCAGAGAAAATTGAAAAATTAGATTTTTTTCTTATCTATTTCTATTCCTCATCAACTGGTCATAGGAATTCCCCATAAGGCATAGGTACGTGCAAGGAGAGAGAAGGCGACGTAGCAGAAACGGGAGCCATGGCATTTGGGACACTTCATGTAACTTACTTGTACCTCCAGAGCCTGCTTGGGCCCAGTTGCATATATATCACTTCCATTTGAAAATAAGGTTTTTCCGTGCATGCCCAACTTTATGGCTGCGTGGGTCAGACAATACCCATTTCGTGGTAGGCGCTCAGATCTCATGATAACTTGGTGACTTACAGTAAAGTGTTCAGTCTTTACAAAAATTCAGTAGCAAACCAAAAACTCTCTCAAAAGGTGAGTAGGTCTTTGCTCCAAAATCCTAAGGTATCATTCACTTATGGAAGGCTGCCAAAGGCTCCAAAAAGTATCTCCTTCTGCCACTGACACTTTTAAGTACCATTGGGTATGCTGGATCATACGGCCCGAATGGCAGAGCAGTTTGCATGGCAATCTGAATACACAGAGGAATTCTCTTGTTCTGCACCCCACTCAAAACTACAGCTTTTCAAGTCTCTCAGTAAATGGGCCGGAGTAGTACACCCAAATGAAGGATATGTTTCCTCTAAAATCCAGAGAGGATGACTAGGTGTTGTGCCTCTCTTTTTGGTTGTAGGAAGGACAAAGACTTCCCTTAGAAGAGACATCTCGACTTACCCACACACTGATGCCGTGGATGTTTCACTGAGGTAGAAGGCCCCTGAATTTCTGTCAGTTTTATGTTTCAACTTCTAAGTCACAAATGTCTTACTAATGTCTAAAATATATGAAAAGTGATGAAATCCAGAAATCTCCTTAGTAAGCTCATGTCAATAAATTCAGCCCGATCTAATTTTATGTTCCCTTTACCATTATCCTACACATGCCCTGGATTTCTGTGTGTACGAATTGGAAAAATCAAGCAGTTTTTCTAGAGTGTAGTACACCTCATGGGTCACACTTTGTATCTTGCCTGTGAGGACTGATGGAACTTGAGATTGGTTATAAGTACGAAAGCAAGGAGGGGTGTTGGGTGTGGTCATGAGGAGAATCAGCAGTGTCTTTCAAGATAACTATCTCAGCAGAGGCTATTACAGATCCTTTACGTAAAGCAGGGCTAACTCACTTAGTCAGATGTAGAAAGACTGCTTCTACTGGCAAAGAAATTTTGGCAGAATTTAGGAATTCAGTGTCTTCAGCTTCATCAGGATCTACCCATATGTCTTCATTCCAATTGACAGGATCCCATTTCTTCCCAATCAATGCCCTCACTTTAGCACCCAGAAAGACACCTGAAAATTTGGGAATTCAATATGTATTATAATTTAGTCACTTACAGGATGACACTCTGGGTTTGGTTTTCAGAAACGTAGGCCCCATAATGGCAGGAGATAAGGGTTGATTTCAGAGCAAGTGTAGATGCTTTCAGATAAGTTACACAGAGCTAGAGCTGGGAATTCGAAGCATTGGGCTCATTTTTTAACTCCCAGCTTTCATCAGTGTATTTATAGGAACAAACAGCCAACTCCAACCATACTCCATAGTTTGACTAGAATGTTCTGAGATATCAAATACATGGTTGTTTAGAAACTTATCTTCTATAGGTACTTGATTAGGATATCCAATGGCAATATTTTGTGTATCTCAATTGTCATACCATGTCATAGACTACCAGTGCCCTGTTTACCACTAGAAATACTCATTAGTGCCATTAAATTTAATCACATTAAAGAACTGGTTCCAGAAAACCCAGAACCAACTTAGAAAACTCATCCTTAAGATTATGTCCTTGTAGAATCACCCCTCAAACCAAAATTTGTATTAGTCAGGGCTCAATCAGAGAAAGAGAACTACACTTTCATTACACTATACCATCATCAAGCCACATCCTTGTCACACCACCCGTCACCTCCTGAAATATGTGATTCCATCATCACCTCACATTATAATCATGTCAAACCATCTTCAGACTATACCCTAATCACGCTAAACCACCATTGAAACAAATTGCAGCACATCAGCTCCCCACATCATCGTCACAGTATACCATCTTCACCAGCACAGTATCATCATCTTCACGATCATTTTTGCTGCCAAGTGAGATTAATTAAAGCATATTAGATCATGTCTGTGCTTACCTCAAAGATTATCATTCTGAATGAAAAGCGAAAATCAATTCATAATTTTCTACATAACCACAATTACCACACTACTTTTGTCATTTTCATTAGTCCTAACAATATACTAAACTATTACAGACTCAATTTTTTGTACCTATATTACTCACAGTAATCTTCCAAGTTATTTGTTATTACCTCCGTGTCATAGACGAGGAAACCGTGGTTTACATGGCTGGTGAACTGCAGATCCAATATTTGAATTAACGTCTTCCTATTTCTAAATTCTATGTTTCTTAACTTATATTGTGCCGTTAAATTTGTAAATACACATTACTTTTAACAGCTTTTGACCAATAAATGGCTTTTATATCTCTGTAACCTATTGACACAAATAGGAAAATTTATACGTAAAATAAACTCATGTCTACAGCTAAGGTATGTGAGATAAAACCAAAAGTACTGGTTCTGGTATACAAAAACTTTAAGATGTATTTAAAAATATTAGAATAGTTGGATGACACAGTCACTTGTTTGTCCATTTAATTTGCTTTGGCATAGGACACAGTGCCACATAATAAATGCATCTTGATAAAGTAAATTTATTTGTCTCAACATTCACATATCAACACAGTACATGCAAATAAGTGGCATAGGTCCTATTGGTATTGCCCAGCATGTGATAATAATCTAAGGGGCAAATGGCAAATTACAGCATATTTTTATTTAACCTTCAGTAGGAAAGTAATGGAAGGAAAAATTAAACTAGACAGCACACCATAGAAAAAATTTTTAAAAAGGGTAAGTAAAGTGCAATAAAATAATCTGGAAAATCACTATAAACCTTTAAAACAACTAATAATAAATAAATGGTATCTGAATTGAAATGACAGGTTTTAATGAGCCATGTATAATTTATTTGTGTCCTGATGAGGCTATAATTTTCTCCAAAGCCCAAATCCAAATTTTTTTTCTTCATAATGAAGATAAAGTAGCATACATTTCTAAAATCATTTGAAAGATGCTATAATTTAATGTAAAAAGATAGTGAAGGCCCATGTCCATTTTGGGGGAGTTCGTATTTTATTGCAGAACATGGTTTATAACCATGTTGGCTGTGGAAGAGCAGTTTATTCCATAAGCAACCAATATATTTGCTAAAATGTTAGTTCTTTTGGTCCTAATCATATTGTAATCTTTTGGGTCTATTTCAATAACAATAATTTCAACAATTAATAATATCTAACTTAAAAAAGCTCATGACAGAGTTACACAGTAATGTTCTATAGAAACTTTATGAGGTATGTGTTCTGCGTTTTGATGTTTTTCATGCAAAAGGGTTCACTCTCCTAATATGCTGCCTAAACAATTTGTGGGTGGTATTTAAAGACTCTGGTCAAAAGAAGATAATATCTAAGTTTCAAATACAAATCTTGCCTAATGCAAAGGAAAGGAAAATCATAAAAGATGAGAGGACAGTTTAATTTCTACACTATGTACTTCAAAAGTATGGGCCCGTTGGTGACTACCTGAGCTGTACTCTCATTACAATTCATTACCACTCCAAAACAATTAGTGATATTTTATATTTATAAATGTTTCTTTGGTTTTTTTATTCTTAACATTTTATACACCAATAATCGAAAAGATGAAATCTGGATTCTTTAGGTAAATGGTATTTCTCCTACTTTTTTCTTGAAAAAATGTTAATGTGCTAATAAAATGAATGTCATTATTTCATTATACAAGTATTTGTGCAGAATACTTTTTCAGACACTTAAACTTCAAATATCAATCCAACATAGTCTCTGGTATCAAGGAGCTTACTCTATTGTAGAAAAGATAAATATGCAAGTAATTAAACAAATTATAGTGCGATCAGTGCTAAGGCTGTGGTTCATGCAAGGTACAGTTATTGAACAAGTGATAATCTCCAGAGGGAGAATGGAGATGAAGAGTTCTCTGTGCAGAACTTCCTTGAACTGGTACTTAAAACACATAGGTGTTCCCTAGGTAAATTAAAAGGAATAGATATTCATTCACAGGTAGAGAAAAACGCTTCTATGTAGGAGCTAAGGAGGAAAACAGTGTAGCATCCCTCTTTGCAAAAGGTTTAGTCTATAAGGAGAATTATATTTCCTAGTTAGTCACTAGAAGGTAAGTATTTCTGAATGTGTCCCTAGCAATAGAATATCAGGGGACCTATTAGGATGTGAATGATGCTCTGACCAAGTGACATCTATGTGACACAACCTTAGAAGCTAAATTTAGTCGCTTTTCTAGAGGTTACTACCTAAAAGAGGTAGAATTTTTGGAACAGATGCTGATGAAGAAAAGAGATTCATAGAAGTCTCGGTTAAATTCCTGGCTTTCAATAGTGGGTTGGTAGAACTTAGTTTTGACCTGAGTTAACTAGGTAAACATTGGTTTGGAATAGAAATAAATAATGTGGAAATTTGAATGTGAGTGCTAGAATGCTTTTTCTCCTCATCATGATTATTGTTACCATCATCATCATAGTCGTTGTTGTCATCATCATCATCATCGTCATCATCATCATATCACAGCATATTCACACTATACCATCATCACACTCTTGTTACCACTGGGGGTTATTTGAACTCTGGTGTCGCCCCAGCAGCGGGGAGGTAGATAAGGTACAGAAGTGTAGTTAGCATTTTTTCTCGGTTCTTCCTCACAAGTCAGTGAGATTTAGGAAAGATTTATTAAAAAGCATATTTTAGAAAGACAGAGTACTCTCCAAGAGAGGAATGGGGTGAAGAGAGCTATAACCCCGCAGAAGTGAGAAAGTCTGTATTATATTTTGGGCCGTGATGAGTGGTTACAAAGGCATTCCTTGGTGATTGGCACATGAGGTCATTTTGGTTGACTTTTAGCTGCTATATAACACTTTACCTGGTGCGCACGTGCTTATCCAGAATTCAGTCTGTTATAATTAGATTCATGAACTTCCAGGCATAAGCGTAGTATTATAACGATGGCATAATGAGGCTGAGGTTGTGGGCAGGTTAGGGTAGTACCTTCTGCGCACATGTCTGTGGCCAGATTTAACCAGCTATAGATTGTGTCCCTTCTGCTCTTTGTCTCTGGGGATGCAGAAGGGATTTTCTAATTACCAATAGAGTGTTCTCTGGGCGGTCTCTAGGCTGGGCCTCTATTCCTTTGTTCCCCTGCTGCTCATGTCTGACTAGTAGCTATCTCACACTCTAGTCACATCATCTGTAGTAGATGGAAACAGAATTAAACTCTAGCTTCCCTCAAGACTTTACAGATGATCGTGCTGCTGAATGAATTCCCTGAATGGCTGTGGAAGTGGTCATGAGAGTGGAATGCTGGAAATAACTGAATGGGACCCTGTCCCAAAAGGTTGCCTCCATTGAGATTTGTCCCGTCCCCTCTCTCTTTCTGTCTCCCCCACCGAATTATCCTTACTAGCGACTTTTTAAAAACTGACTACTTTTTTTCTTTTTCCTTACTTTAGTTTACTATGCTTAAACAAAGAAGTAAGATTAAAAGAGCATTATTCTGATTTTAGTGCCAATTTGGTGATAGTGATTCAATTGATCAAAGAACAGTGGATTAACAATAGGATAAAACTAGAAGAGCCATTACTAATTCTTTAGTACCATTTCCTCATTTTACAAATTAGACTACTTGCTTTTCAAGAGTAATTGTGCTTTCTCGGTCTTTCTTCCTGCAGCCAGCCATAGAATTCTGAATACCTGTTGATTTTCTTCTCTTTATTTCTCTTTTTCAAATAGAATCCTAAAGAAGTAGAACCTGCTACCAGCTGGAATAAATTTCTCTTTTTCGTTGAATACGTATAATGTTAATTTTTGCTTTATAACCGTCTTTATTGAGTCTTGTTAGTCATTTATAAGCCTGACCTCTGTTATCTGACTGGGAAGCCTTACCTCTATATTCTCCAACGCTGTCTCTAGTTAATGCATTGCATGTCATTCCACAGCACTTTATTTCATGTCAGTTTATAACACTAGGCACATAAATACATGAAGGGCAAAATTATGCGAGAAAATATCTGCAAAATAGAAAGAAAGCCCAGAGGAAGAGGAGTAATTATTTTGTGTGCGCATGCCTGCACATGTGTGTGATACTTTGTTTAGTCTTTTCTGTTTAAAATTGAAACTCTGGAAATTCAGATATTAACATCCTTGCCCGTGAGCTTCTTGTAAACACCAGAAAAAGTTTCCCCCTTGCGTTCTACGTTGTTCCGCTGCACCTAATCCAGATGAAACTTTATGAGCCGGCTGTCCTCCACTTTCATGCAGATTCTCTTGCTCACGATTTCACTTGGGAAAACCAAGTCCTCCAGGATCGTGTGGTGCACGGCTGTGATAGTGAAGCTCCTGGGGATGCTGTTGCTTGCTTGCTTATCTATCTCTATCTATCTATCTATCTATCTATCTATCTATCTATCTATCTATCTATCTATCAATCTATCTATTTTTTGTGCGGCTTTTTAGAGTTGACTTAGGCAGAATTTTCTTCTGAGCTATAAAGACAATATGCTTCCTTCCCACTGAATTTTTTTTCCAATTTGCATATGAGCTGGACTTTGATTTTCTGGATAGATTTCAGTTGAGGAACAGAAACAAAGATTATAATAGTTTTCTGTCCATCACCAACTTCGATTTCCTTGGCTGCTGTTATATTCAGCTCCTGTAGGTGGGCCTTGAGGTCTGAGTTCATCTCCAGCTCAAGGAGCACCTGAGAGATGCCAATCTCAGACTCGTCCAACTTCTTGCCATTGGGCTTCATGATTTCCTGCTGGAACTGAACATGGCCTAACCCTTGGTGAGCTCTGGCCTGGGAAGGGCTACTTTTGAGTTGAGATGTCTGAAGGAAGACTTCCTGAAAGAGGTGATATTAAAGCTGGGTTTTACCAGATGATACTAGACACAGCTAAGGACAAGGGGAATAGTGGATAAAATGGTGCAGCACAGGCTATACAAATGCATGAAGGTCATGAAAAACCATAGTATGTTTGGCAAACTATAAGCACTTTACATTGTCGAAGCATGCATTTTTGTGGGAAGGAGAATGGTAGAAGATGAATATGTCAGTTAAGTTACTGTTTTGTAACAATAACAGAGAACTCAAATTAACCAAACAAACAGGAGTTCATTTTTCCTCCTAAATTCTTGAAATTTTGTTTCAGTATCAGGGCCAGTATCTCTGCAATTCTAATGCCCTTTTCCTCATGGTCACAAGATGGCTGCTATCATTCTAGGCAGCTTGTCTTTGTTAAAGGCAGGACAATGAAGGAAAGGGAGAAGTAGAAGGCACTAGTCTATCCGTTCCTTTTTTCTAAGAAGAACAAAAGCTTTTTCAGAATTTCCTTCATTGATTCTCTCTGTAATTGTCTTTTTGGCAAGCAGTGTGTCACATGGCAGCCTGTAACACATGACAACACAAAGGATCATTATGAAAGTGACAGGTTAGCTTTTTAGTTTCTACGCAAAGCACTAAGGGAAATAACAGTTGGGAATGAATAGTATTAGATAAATTAACAACTACGTCTGCTACAATGAGCTTTGAGAGAAGTAACTCTTATCATAAAGAGTTTTTTTTTTTTTATGACAGGTTAAGGAGCCTTAATTTTACCTTGTATGGACTGAGTCCTGGTGAAAAATTTCGAGAGGTGTGATCAAACTTTTAAATTAGAATAAGCAGTGTGGCTTAATGGCTTGACAGCAGAGGCATATTAGCTCTTCCTTATAAATGTGAAAGTAGTTCAAAAGGAAGTTAATATAATGAATAATTGGACGAATTTTGATCTTTCTGATTCTTGAGACATACTGTCAGTAATACCATATTTGAATATGAAGCATATAATCACATGCAAATGCTCACAGATGCATACATGACATATATGCACTTCCCATGCAAGTTACATATATAGATTCTCAAATTAATTTTGTTCAGCATAGAAACTGGATCACTATGCTATTCCACTATTTCTAAATAATAAACTTGATCAATTTCCATGTGGGCAAACACCACATTTTCCCATGGATGGCTTTATTTTCATTCTGTTCATTTGGAAGCAGCCTTTGATTATTATACTGATTTTTAAATTAAGTCTTAAAAATTTAGACTAAAATCTCCTCAGATCCTTGGTTCAGGATAGTAGAAGCCAGTCATCGCCTTGTTCCATTATTGTGTTTATAACTAAATAGGAATATTCATAACAATTACATAGGAGCAGCTTGAGTGAATAGCTTTTCTTCATCATAAGACCAGTGAGGAAATTGGTAAGAACAAAGGGATTCTGGCATAAAATCTGAAAAAAAAAAAGAAAGACTTTTCCCAGAACATTCCCATTTAAAAAAAATAGCCATTTCTCAGACTTAATCTCTAAAGTGCACTCATTCCACTTTCTAAAATATGGAAGAACACAGATGAGTTTAAATAGTAGAGCTGAAAACAATACACTTATTAATCAAGTGTATAGGAACAGAAACAGAAAGAAAAAAAGATACTTAAATGTAACTGCTTCAATCTCATATGAGATAATTAGAATTGAAGAGTCTCTTGGAGAGTCAGGAGGATGCCAAAAAGGAAAAACTGAGAAAGTAGTTGGTGATGTCCCTATAGGCATTTTCAGTAGTAGCTTTGGAGTAGGGGGGTCCTGACAAGACCACAGGCAGGTTATCTCTGCACAAAGGGTATGAGCAGAATGTGCAGCGAACTGCCAGACTGCACAATGGGTCAAGAGGGAGTTGGACAGAGTTTTGGAAACAAAGAGAAAATACACAGCTGCTCTCAAGATTTTAAAGTTGAGGATGAGGAGTTGCTGTGCAAATGAACTGATATTTCCTGGGCAAGTCTGCACTGAGTTTCTGTCTTCTCCAAGTGTCTTCTCCAAGTCCCAAGTGTTTCTATTTTGCTTTAACTCCCAAGTCTGTTTAAATCTTGTGTCTTCACTTCCTATACCTAACGAC
>NW_011888805.1:12445658-12451921 GCF_000151845.1 Pteropus vampyrus
GAGCTAGGCATTAATTTGGTTGAAAAGACTGGAAATCACCTAAATAATTAAGCAAGGACTGAGGTAATGAAAACTCTTTCTATTCAAGGATGACACCTGCTGCATTAAGATGAATTCAAAGGAGGAGGTCAGAGATGGTTCCAAGGAGGAGATAACCACAGGGATTCAGATGTGAGGTGAAGAGGGCCTGGGTCGTGGCAAGCCGAGTGGGGTTTTACATAAAGGATTAGCAGCCTGAACTGATGATGAAATGGGGATGTTGGCAAAAGAGAGCAACTAGGAGTCTGGTGCATCGGGTAATCATGGTTCCATGGAACATAATAGACACTTGTAGGAGAAGGAGAGGGAGAGATGGTGATAAGAGGTAGCGAGAAGGGGACAACTGTAATGGAAAATGAAAATGAAGACATAGTTCTACTAATTCTCCTATTAACAATATGTTAGGCACAACATTTTTATAATCAGAATATTTGGTGTCTTACTAATCATTTAAACCTTATCCTATTGATGAGGAAACAGAGCCAGGGAGAATATGGGTTCCTTTCCCAAAGACTGTCCAGCTGATCATTGGAGAAAGGGCACAAGAATTCAATGTCCTGACTCCGTCCATTAGGAGCCTTGCACACTGCAGCACTATAGCTCTTGGCTCCATCCCACTGCCTCATGCTGCCTTTCCTCACTCTCTTTATTCATAAGGTTCTTTTCCCCACAGTACCAAACTTTGCATTTTATTTCTCTAGTGCATCAAAGAAAGGTTAGCTCTAAGAACCTACAATATTTAGTTTTTTCCAAGCAATGTCTATTTCACTTTTTCATTATTTCAAAAATATTCTTTGAGCATCTACTCTGTGCTATGTAAATATAACATGTTTGTGTGCTAACGGGACTTAATGTGTGTTACGTGCCATTGCACTGAGTCAGCTCAAGTTCCTGGCAACCCAATGAATGAGTGATTATCATGATGCCCACAATGGCCTGTGCTCAACTGTCCTGCATCAGCTCCTGTAGATTCCTGCCTATGGCTTCTTTTATGGAACGAATTCATCTCATATTCGGTCTTTCTCTTTTCCTGCTTCCTTATATTTTCCCAGCATTATTGTCTTTTCCAAAGAATCCTGCATTCTCATAATGTGCCTGAAATAGAGCACCTTTATTTTGTCGTTTTGCCTCCAGTGATGTTTTCAGGGTTAATCTGCTCTAAAACCCACTTGTTCATCTTTCTGGCAATCCAAGGTATCCTTAGAGCTCTCCTCCAATATCATATTTGAAATTAATCAATTTCTTTTTCCTATCAGCTTTTTTCACTGTCCAACTGTTGCATCTGTACATAGTAATTGAAAATATGAAAGTGTGGATGATTTTAGCCTGAGTTTGTAATGACACATCTTTGCTCTTAATAATCTCAACAGAGATCTCGATGACTCAAAAGAGAGTGGTTAACTAATGATACAGCAGAAAGGAAACGGTTGCATGAGTCAGAAGGGTGAGATGCAGGTACAAGTTCATCCATCACAGGAGGGAAACCAGACTGTGAGGAACAGCCAAGGAGGCTGATAGATGTGCTGATCTGAGCACCTGGGGTGTTTTCTTCTAACCCTCTAACTGCATCTGTGAATTTTTCTCAGGAAAATAAAGGAGGTCATCAGCTACATAAAAATGGGAAAGAGAGTACTAAAAGTTTGAGAAGGAAGAAAAAGTTGTGAAATACACTCTAGGAGAATGGAAGAGATTTCCCAAAAATCTTTCTCCTCTTGATGTCTACCATCTTAACAAAAAGGAACCTCAGAATAGACATAGATGACAATATGATAAGCAGTCTTTAAAATTTTAAGTGCATATATACATTTGTATAATTTTGAATAGTTTTAATTATATGGTGTGTTTATACATACATACACATAAAATTTGGTCTTATTAAACATGATATTCGTCAATTAAAAAAATGTCAAATTCAGGAATAAAATACCCCTTAAAAATTTTTAAGAAATTATATTTTTGGTAGTGCATGATATCTTTATGCATTGATCTTTAGATTTTTATAATTGACTACATTTTTTCCTTTTACTCAGAGAACTTTGAAAGTTGCATCATCCAGACCAGTGGTTCTTAAATTTGAGTGTGCATCAGAATTACTTGGAGGCCTTGCTAAAACACAAATGGCTGAGTGGCTCTTCCAGAATCCTGACTTATTATGGCTGGTGTTGAGCCTGAGAATTTGCATCTCTAACAAATTCTCAGGTGATGCTGATGCTGCTGGACCAGGGACCACGCTTCGTAAGGTGCTGATTTAGAGTCACAGGGTCTTGTTCTTCTGGTGTGTAAAGAGCAAAGGGGACATAGGGAGAGAGATTAAGGACTGGGGTAGGTCTCAACAGGGAACAAGAAAGAACTTGTTATTATCTGGATGGGGACCGAAATTTTGAATAGCCTTCAATCTTCCTTTTTTGCTTTATTCTCTAGCCTCTAAACTTTCTATTATTTCGTAGAAGAAATGAACTCTAATTAAAGGAGACCCTAGAGACAAGATAGGATTTTATTCTGTTAGAAAATACTAAACTCTCTTGATAATAAAAACCTTTTTCTTGCTATTTCCAAGGTAGTTTCTAGCACCTATGAATGTACAGACTATTATAGAAAATACTGTACCATTTTAGCAGCCAACACCAGCTGCCACCTGGTATATGACCCCGATTCCAGTTTCCTTACGGGGACGCAGGCTGTGGCCTTACATTCCCCCACCACCTACTCTTCTCTCCTTGCTCCTGCTTGCCAACAGAGGCCTAAGAGGTCTCTTGAGGCTGTCCCATCCATTTGTCAGGCATCCATGTAGTAAATATGCCACTTAATCTCAGCCTGTTAAGAGAGTTTCTGCCAAAGGGCCATCAGCACTGCAGCTCCTTGGGCTTCTTATTTAATTTCAGCTCCTTCCACATCTTTTTGTTTTGTTTAGAGTCAAGTATACAGTTCTCACATAATAAATGTCGACTGATAACTTGACCAATATCTGGAGTAACACAAATAGGGATTTTTATAATTTCAACATAGAAAGTAGGACCTGAACAAAGCAGTCTATTTCATAGACAATATTAAGCATCTGTACTGTAGATCAAATCATAAAGTAGCTTATTTTATGTTTCTTACATGACAAAATTCTTAAAGATAATATATGCTTATTGTATTTATCAAAGCAAAAAAGATTATAGTACCTGTATATCACTCACAAATAGATTCAGCTTCGGTTTTCGCGACTAACTTTTTTGATACAAGTGCACACACATGCATGCAGTCATGTGTGCACACATGCACAAAGGCACACATCTGTGATAAAAACTAAACTTGCTTTTTTGTGACATGTTTTTTGTTTTTTACTTAATATATTGCGAACAGCTTTCCAAATTTTAAGTAAAACAGCCTCATTTTAAATTGCTGCTTATATAGTCTTTTATCTGAATGCACCATAGTTTATTTATTATTTAATTGATTCCTCTATTGTTGGATATTTCCTCTGGATTTCTTACTTTTGTAATAATGCCACACTTAATCAGATTGTAGCTAAATCGTTAACTCTATCTTTAGTAATTTCTTTAAAATAAATTCCTAGAACTGTTATCCTAAAGTATGCATATTACCAAATGGCCTTCCAGGAATCTTACATACATTTTGTTTCCTACAGCAATGAGACTTCTCATTTCTCTAATACTTTTGTAAACTATAAGTATCATTATTTTTTAAGTGACACTAAGTTATTTTCCTGGTTTGCCCTTGACATTTCAATTCTATTTATGAATTGCTTTTAAGCTTTAGATGTTTTAGATGTTTAGATCTGTACAAGGTGAAATATCAATGATATTCTTTTTGTTTTTATTTGTAGCATCATGCTAAAGCAATATTTTATAACAGGGCTATCCCATAATAAAATCTAAATAGTATTTTGATTATTCTAAATAATCAAAATTTTATGGTTGCTATTTACTGATCAGATGTTGCTCACCTGAGTTTACAATAGTTTTTCCCCAGCTATGGATTTTTCTCTGAGATGACCTCAGATCTTCCAAAGAAGAGATGCAAAAGACAACACACCTTTGAGTGAAGATACATATGTTAGCTCCAATTACTAGGGGACCTTAAAAATTAGGTCTTCTTTATGAGAGATGACATAAAATAGAAGTTAACAGCTTCAGTTTTGAAGCCAAACAGATCAGAATTCAAAAGCTGATTCTGCTACTTACTAGTTAACATTGGGCAAACTGTGAAAGGATGATGACATTTATCTTACAGGGTTGTTAGTATTCAATAAGATAATTCATGCAAAGCACCTGCATGTCTGGTCAATGGAAAGAAAAATTTTTCTGAAGTTATTTCCAAATTTCAAGTGTCTTAAATATAAGGAGATCAATTAGTTTTGCCATGCCATCACACACAACGTTGAACAAAATGAGGGTCATTCCCAGCACTTGAGTCTGAACGCTGAAAGCAGAAACTTTGTATGTCATTAATATCCATATTCCCAGCTCCTCTCACAGGGCCTGACACATAAATAGTTGTCAAATGAATTAATAAATTTAAATTGTAAATTCAAAGACCTAAATATTCATTTATGTTTTTCTTTATGAGTCATAAATGGAATATTTTGGCTAAATATATATTTTCTTATCATTGGAAAAGCTATAACTATTTGAATGGAATAATTGAATCTATTATATTGGACATGGGTTGAGATATCATGGAGCCTTGGATAAAGAGATATTGAGCTGCAAGCACCGTACTCAGCTACTGTTGGAGATAACAAAACAGAGTGAATTAGAGCACATTTAAAAGAATATCATATTGTGGGTAGTACATATTCTGTATAAATTGATTGCAGCATGGAATGGTAGATTTATGGTCACAAAATGTCCAATATTAAGGATACCATGATTTTATTCTTATAAACATCAGACTGTCTCTTAAGAGTTTCATTCATGTTGAGGCTATATCAACTCTCTATCATCTATCTATCTATCTATCTATCTATCTATCTATCTATCTATCATCTATAATCTATCGAGAACCTTAAAATTTCTCTAATGTGTGATTGTTTTCTATCAGTGCCCTTATATTATGTAGAGAGATAAGTTAATAGAGTCTTCTCTTTCCACTGTGTTCAAGGTGATAGATGTATGATTGATATTGCTCAAAAGAATGGGTAGATCAAAGTAAATGAACTTAGATGAGAGTAATTAGTAAGTATGAGACAAATATGAAATGATATCAGAATAGGAGTCCAAAAAAATAGGTCCATCATGCTGAACAACAAAATAGAAAGTTATGATAGGGTCAAAGATTAATTCAGTACTCAACATTCATCAAGACCAGCCTGTGGTCAAGGCACCTGACTGAGTCCTGATGAAATATGAAGATGACCAGGAGTATTCAAAGAACTTATAAGCCAGTAGAAAATGAAACATTTTATAAATTGTGAAACATTTAATTATATAATTTGTTGACTGATTCTTATAGCACATAGGACATGCCTTCTCAATGCACAGACTTATGGCAAAATGAAACTGAAATTCTGAATAAAACAGAAATAGCAATAAACAAACAAACAAACAAACAAATAAATAATAAATAAATAAATAAATAAATAAATAAATAAATAAAAGAGCTATTGATGGGGTAGCTGCTTCACATTGGGTGGCTAGGGGAGGTTGCTCTGAGAAGGTCACTTTTCACTTGACTCTGGCTGCTGGTGCAGATGGGATAGGGGTAGTGGTAGAGAATATCTCTGGTAATAGAGACCTTAGGTATAAAACTGTGGTTTTCAAAGTGTGGCTTGAGAGTTCCAGTACATTTTAGGAGGTGCACAAGGTCACAACTATTACCAAAATAATACTAAGATATTATATAACCTTTTCACTGTCAGTATATAATGTCATTATATAACATTGTCATTGTGTTGACAATGGCACTGATGTTGCAAAAGCAAAGATGGGCAAAACTGTGAAGCCTTAGCAGAAATTGAGTCAGTGGTAACAAACTAAACCAGTAGTCATTGCCTTTTTTTAAAAAAAAACACACAGTTTTTAAAATGCTACTTTCACTTAATGATC
Organism: Pteropus vampyrus; assembly: GCF_000151845.1. Lineage (NCBI taxonomy): Eukaryota > Metazoa > Chordata > Mammalia > Chiroptera > Pteropodidae > Pteropus > Pteropus vampyrus. The sequence continues at coordinate 12,451,751 of NW_011888805.1, forward strand.
TTTTTTAAAGTAGGACAATACGTAATTTTAGTATATCTCACTCCCTTTAATACACATCTTTTAAATAGTCTGAGTTATGAAATGGGAAATATACATAGATCACTTCTAGTGCATATCAGATAATTGTCTTGAGGCAAAGCCACTAACTGACCTTGTAATTTAAAAGATATA
>NW_011888805.1:12452581-12463714 GCF_000151845.1 Pteropus vampyrus
GATTTTGAAAATTCTTTATGACATATAAAACATAATTGAAATCTGATTATTTACTGGGTAGTTGATAATGTTAAGAAATTATTTTATTATTAAATATGGTTAGTATTATTGTGGCTAGATTTTTTAAAAAATAACCTTATATTTTTTAGATACGTACTAAAATTATTATGAATTAAGTAGGAGAAATAAATAAATTGAATCAAAACTAACATAGGCTTAATGGTGAAAAGCTCTACTAAATCAGAAAAAAAGATGAAGGCATCCACTATTACCATTATCATTTAATATTGTTTGAAAGTGCTAGATAGTTCATTTAGACAAGAGAACTAAATGAAGAGTATAATAATTAAAACAGAGAAAGCAACATTATCATAAGTTACAAAGATATTTATAGAACAAACTGAAAACTTTTTAGAAACCATTTAAAATATCGGTAAGGGTACTGGTTATATTAACTTTTCTTCACACAAACAACAGAAAGTTATGATACATAATGTGGGGAAGATCTCATTCAAAATAGTAACAAAATGAAAAACACATAAGCATGTATGTAACAAGAAATGCAAAAGACTACATAAAGAAATTTTTGCAACTTTTATGAAATACTTGAAAAAGGAGAAGAAATTGACATAACAAGGATACCCACACTAAATTAATCTGTATAGCCATTCAATCCCAAACAAAAGCCAGTCTGATTGGGGTGGAGAATATGTTCGGAAAAAAAAAAATATGCTAAATTTCTTTTTATAAATCAACAGGTAAATATAACTAAGGAAAATGTTAATTTTTGAGTCCTCCTTTGCCACTCTTCCACTTTTTTAAAAGGAAGGAAAGCAGAAGATATCCATGACGTCCTTCCAACTGGGCTCACTGATGGTGGCTCTGGCTCCGGCGGCCCCACTGGCCCCAGCCGAGCAGGGCCGAGGACAACGTCAGCAGCTGGGAGCCCTCACACAACATCTCACTTAAAATGTCATGTGTGCTACTTGGTTTAAATTGTCACCCCTCCAGCAACCACAAACAATGCAGACACAGCAGATGTGTTTTCTATTTAGAATTAAACAGTTTATCTCAACCACTGTCATTGTTATAGGGAAAAAATAAATAAATATCCATCTTAATGTAAACTTCAAAAGGTACTTTCTGGCAACAGGAGATATTTTCAAATCCAAAGTTCTCTGAGAAATCTAAGATTTGACCACAGAGTTTTTTCCCGAATCGAGATGTTGGCAGCTCCAAGAGTAGTAAAATGCAGCCTGGTCAAAAGATTTTTGGCCCGATATTACGTACAATAACTCATGTCATTGATGCTTAATGGTCTAAAACATTAAGTAAACATCATAAATGTCTTTTGTTATTAAATGTTCCATTCAAACATTTTGTTTAACTCTTGTGTAATGGAGAGAAAATAAGAAAGCTGTAGTAGAGATTGGCTCTTATGACAATCTTTGATTCACCATTCAGAGAGATTTTAAAAAATATATGCCATCTTCAACATTACCGAAAGAAAATAACTTTTTTTTTCTTTGTCGTATGCATTCTATCTCTGGTAGTTAAGCTCCTTGTAAGTTTGACTTTGTTCGGTCAAGTTCAAATTACCACCCATGTATTCAGAAGACTATAACTTTGTTTTCTCTCAAGTTGAGAAGTCAGCCTTCCTCTGTGATAACTAAAGTAGAAATATGGGTGTTTTCTTAATGTGAGGTTACAAAGACAGGAAAAATGCTACTTTTCAAAGATCATTTTGCAAGAATAACAATTTTTGTGGTAAAAGGAAAACCAAAATTGAGTTGTAAAAGAATGGCCTATCAAAACAGTGATCATCTAGTGTAGTTTAATCTAGTCCACATATCTTGACATAAATGAATTTGTGTTTCCATAATCTGAAGATTCTGTTTAGTCATTAAAACATAATTCATTTTATCCTGGATCTAACCTCATTGTTTCTCTTGTAGTGTTTTTGTTGTTGTTGTTTTCTTGTTGATTTTTTTTTTTTTAATCTTCAGCTAAAACATCAGTAAAAAGTCTTAGAGTGACACTAGTATTTTTCCATGGAACTTCTTTACTTCTAATTTAAGTAAAGACAGTTGCTTAGCTACTCTATTTGAATTATATATTCTCATAAACCCCAATGCTGAGAGTTAGGAGGTGCTTTCTGGTTCCTTTAGGGAGGAGAACATGCAAACAACATAAACCAAATGGTCATCCATTTATATTTTATAATTTTTATGTAAAGAAAATATAAAATCACATTTGGTATGTTGTATCCCATCCTAGTTGATTCTAATTGCATGTCTTGTAGCACATGCAGAAAACCCTATACTTTTGCGATAGCTGTATTGTTCTAAGGTTTTCTAAATGAAACGCCTGGAAGTTCATATTTTCATAGTATATCTATGATTCATTTGTTATTCTTTTATTTACTCAATGTTTATCTAGCAATTATTAATTAAATTTCCACTATGCCATAAATGAAAAAATAGTGTTCTTTCCTTAATAAAGTTGCTAGTTAGACTCCAGCTGGTCTGCCATATTTCTATTTCTGCCATAACTAATACAATTTTCTCTGTATATAAAATTTATTCAGACTCCTTTAGGACAATCATGGAATGACTAAGGCCATTGTGTTACACTTCGAACTACATTTACATAGCATCTAGAGCCATAGATTTTGTAAATAAATGATGTACAAAGTAGCAAGGCTGCACAATTTTATAATAAGAGCAGTAATAGGAAATGGACAACACAAACAACAAAGATGGTGCTATATTTTTCTTCAGAGCTTGAGAAAAATGAATGTTCCTAACAATTTTTTTAAAGTATTTATATTTTTACTGGCTCCAAGATTCAATACCTGAAAAGCAATTGTAGAGAGGTGTTTGAAAAATAGTCCATAAGCAAACATGAAGGGAATCTATAATGTGCCTTTTCTCTGTCAGAAAGCCTTAAAATTTCCTGCTATTAATCAAAAAAACTATTTGAGAAAAGTGGTATTTCATGGCTTAACTATCTACATCTTGATATGTCACTGCACCATAAACAAAAGTGTGGCTAGGTTGACATTTGACATCAAAAGTCTGAAAACTATTTCAGATACTACTCATCATGATAAGTTTTTCTATTTGAAGAAAATGAAGAGAATAATGATGATATGCAAATAATAAAAAATGAGTTTCCTGATACTTTTTATCTACTTTTATCACAACAAAATGTTTTTGGAATTTTGGAAAAGAAAATGTTGTAGTAATTAAACTTGTCAATCAATACCTAAAATAATTCCTTTTCCATTAAATAATAAAAAAGATAGATGGGGGAAAATCTGTAAACTCCAAAAAAAGATCAGTAAATATTGAAGCCTGAATTCTGGAATATTACAATCTTGCATATCATCATTCTATTCTTCCTTTTTCACTGCATAAATTATATCATAGATTGAGAGAATTTTTTACATTGGTTTTATTAAATCAGCAAAGAACATTTCTGTATTTTCTTTGGTTGAGGAGAATTTTAAAGTATAATTATCTTGAAAGATTACTCTAATACTAACTGCCATAGAGCCGTTAAAGCATAAAAGACTCTCTTAGAGACTTTTTCTCAGCAGTTACAGAGCTTAACGTTGTATTAAAAATCCTCCAGTTTACTTCCATTAAAAAAGCACAAGGTTCTCTCTATTCTTAGGCTTGTTCATGATAATTGGTTGCTTCATTCACTTAGCTAAGGAGATATGCTTTGAAACAAACTTTGGGGAGCTTTGTACATTTATGTGAAAGTGTTCTTTAAAAAGAGGAAGACAATAATACAGAGGGGATTAAAAACTATGTGGAAATAAGAGCTGTGAACCAGGCTGCCTGTGTTCAAGCCCTCAGCTGGAGCCAGCGTGATCAATGTCTAGAGATGACTTGTTTTCTCTACTTTTGTTTCCCTCTTTGAAGATTTAAGTGCTTTCTTCACTTACTAAGCTTGGTACCTAGAATATGTAAAATATGTGAAAACTCTTTCACTATATTCTACAAAGGAAAAGAATAATTGCAGAAATCTTAAGTGATGAGACTAATTATTATTTCTTCTTAATAATACATTTATTTCTTCTTAATAGCACAAAGGAAGCAAACAACGAAATCAATAAACAATACAATGAGACTTATCTTAAACTAATGATAAATGTCATTATTATTAAACTAATCATTAAACTGATAATGAAATGTATTATTTTAGACACAATAGAACATAAAGAGCCAAGGCAGTGCCTTCATTTCAAATGGAAAGAGTAGTTAACTATCTTAAGAATAATTGGTTCCTAAATTAACTACAAGGTGTTTCTTTTAGCTTTCAGTGAACACTTTCAAGTATTCAGAAATAAAATATTCTCCATGGCTCATGATAGTCCTGTAATTATAGAATTTTAGTGTTTATATATCTTAAAGGATGGGAAGAACATGAGGCAGGGGAGAATGCTGGGCCCTCATCTTTGCGACTAATTTCTTTGCAAGAAATATCTTTTGCTACTTTTAATAAGTAAGCCACTATAGATAGTGGATTGGCCAGACATTTTTCAGTTGCAGATGACCTAAATGTAAATAAATTTGAGTTAATGTGACCAGACCAGGAAGGGTAGGGGTGGAGCCGAACATTCTAACAACTCACCTTAGGTCCTGAATTCTGTCAGTTAATACCTCTCTGCAATCTCTCCGTCTCCCTCTCTGTCTCTCTGTCTCTCTCTTCAGTCACTATTTTCGACTTTGAGGATAGAGCAGTGAATAAATGAAGCAGATAGAATTTTTCACCCGCATGACCTTGCATTGCTTCATAAACCTTTAAGCATGAATTTGATATAACCACTCAGAGATGGAGAAAGGACATCCCTGGCAGAGAAAAAAGTATGAAGTTCATGTGACAGAACATTCCAGTAATAGCCAAGGATGGCTGAAGCACAGATTATGCACAGACATAAAGGGGGAGATGAGAGTTAAGATGGGGTCAAATGCCAAAGGGCCTTGAGTGTTGCAATAGGAGTCAACAGCTAAGACATCATATTGAAGATGAATCCACAGAATTTGGAAATAGATAGTAGGTAAAGAAGAGAGAATAGTCAAAGAAGAGTGTAGTTTCTAACTCTAAAAACTATAAAACTGCATTTAATTGATTGAATAATACCTATCCCTTTAGGGAAAGGAATAGGCCTTACTCGGTCTATAGATTAAAATGTAACCTCATCTAAGAATTTATAGACACACCTAGAATAATGCTTGATAAATATCTGGCTACCCCATGGCCCATTCAAACTAACATAAAATTAACCATCACAGTTGGGCTCAAGCACATTTTTGAGCCTTTGTTCATGGGAAATCCTCTGATTGAAATGCTTTCTCATAATGCTCCTGACCCGCTTCACACCCACTCCTGTTAACTGCCACCATTATCTTTGGGAATATTTCCTCGTCCTTTATGAATTTCCCAAATGTTGTTATCGAAATCCTACACTTCACACTAAGCAATACTGTGCATGTTCTAGTTCATACAGCACATGCTACCAATATAGCACATATCCTATTGCTTTAATTATTAGCTCAAAGTTCTGTCATCTGATGTTAATATGAATCCCCCAAAGACATAGACCATGTTTTTTTACTATTATTTTCTTGTGTTAAAAATATATGTAAACATAAAATTTGCCATTTTAACTATTCTACTCCTAAGTAGCTACCCAAAATAATTGAAAACAGGATCCAAAAAGACACTCGTAGACCAATGTTTACAGCAGCACTACTCACAATAGCCTAAAGGTGAAAACAACCCAAGTGCTCATCAAAAGATGAATGCATAAACAAAATGTGGTATATTGATACAATAGAATACTATTCAGCCATAAAAAAGACTGAAGTTCTGATATATGCTACAACATGGATGAACTTTGAAAATATTATGTTAACTGAAGTAAGCTGACTCTGTTTTATTCATCCTTGTACATACACCACTCAATGTGGCATTTAGCACCTACCTAGTATAGTATATAGGTATAGGTTTGGAGCCAGAATTCCTGGGTTCAAATTTTGGAATGCTTATTCCCTAGTTGTTTAATCTGGACAAGTTACTTAAACCCTTATGCCTAATTTTTCCTGCTCAGAGAATTGGAAGTAGTAATTGTATCCATCTTGTAGAACTATTATGAAGAATAAGTGAGTTATAATAATTATAAGGAGCTTAGAACAGTATCTGAAACACAATAATACTAACAGGTATTATTATTATTATTGTCTATGATATCATTTAATGAATTTATAGATGAGGTGCAGGTTGGGAAAGAATTATCAACATTTGAGAGATAGAACTTTTAGGAAAGAACTCTTAAAGCTAAGAAGACTGATATTATTTAAAAGGGTATTTTGCATGCCATATCACAGAGAGTACAAGAGAATGGGCACTGAAGTTGTATTGCCCAAACATGAATCATGACTTCACCACGCACTAGCTGTGTGGCTTTGGGTAAACTCCCAAGTGTTGGAGCCTCGGTTTTCTAAAACTAGAAAAGGGTTAGTAAAGGTTGTGATGAAATAATTCCAATAAAACATTTAGCATTGCACCTAGCACAAATTAAGCACTCAATAAGTGCTAGTTACTATTAATAGTGTTAAAATAAAATAATCTTTATTAAGTTCTTGACATTCTTTAATTAAAAACATTAGTCTGTGATTTTTAATATACCATTCAGTTGATGCCACTCACAACTTCCATTCAAAGACAGTCTACTTTGTATTGGAATTGGATTTTAACCAGTTTTCCAGAATGCCTACATATGCAATAATAAACATGAAATTCCTCTAAAATTGACCTCAGTCATTCATTACTGCCTAGAAATCAAGGAGCAAAAATCATCAGCTTTGTGTAATGTCAAGCTCAGTGCGTGTCCTCATTTTAAAAATAAGACAGTGGTGCAGATGGAGAGAACAAATGGATTGGATCGGTGAATGTTTATCATTTTTTAATATTTTGAAACCAGATGTGCTACATACACATTGCTGGTTTCCTTCTAAGGAAGCTTCATTGGTGGGTTACTAATCTTTAATAAGAAATTACAACATTCTCATCCAGCTTAAATCAACTATTTTTAATATACAATCAGACAGCCACTGCTACAATCCTTTAGAAAATAGAAAACAGATGCTTAATAGAAAGAATAGTATCAGCCAAGAAATTCCTGATGATCTTTTTATAGAATGTAAACTTACATATTTTATGGGTCTTTTTAATGAACTGCTATAGAACAACTTCAGCAGTCAAAACATTTCATGAAAATAGACGTGAGCAATTTGTCACTTGTTACCACAGTCACAGAAAATCCTTCAGTTGCAACCCTGGAAAAATGGACCTATTAGTGGCTTTTACTATGTTATTTACCAGAGATCTGCTTAGATACATTGGAGAAAGGAGGAGTTAGGATAAACAAACTGAGATGCCTCTATTTCTTTAGGTGTTTCTGCTAGACCTGGCAAAGATCTCTTGCTAGGTACGAATATTTCTGTGCTAATTGTGCTCACAGGGGAACGGCACAGTGGTGTAAAGCCAGAGATTGTGTTTTTTCAGGGCTGCTTTTAGTAGAGAATTGTTCAGTGGAAACTTAGACTCATGTGAGCAGGATTGTGGCTTAGAAGGGTCTACAGGAAGCCTTTTGTTTACCTATTGGAGTTAAAATTTAACCAACCTTTCTTTGGCTCAGTCCAACTGTGAAATTATTGAAAAGAAGTAGCAAGCAATAGCTACCTAGCTCCATTTCTGAATTGGTCTCTGTTGGATGTCTATTGTGCCTCTACAATTTGGGACATAAAAGAAAGAGTTGAGAGAATAGGAATTTACCCTTTCTATATCTCCGCCCTATCACCTGTGCTAACCTCATGTATCTTTCACATCTTTTGTTATCTTTTAATGCTGGTTTAGAGGATGAGGGAGTAGAGTGAAGAAAAGCAAAAATTAAATAAATAAACTAGGAAATAGAAAATCTAAGGAATGATATAAGTACTCTGTACTTAGCATCGTTCCAAAGGAGGGAGGTTTTTTTTTAAACAAAACAAAACAAAGTAATGTAGCATTTTACCCACTCTATGATGGCCCACAGGAAAAGATGAGGGCTGATGGTGCTAAAGTTAACAAAATTTAAATTAGAAAGGTGTTGAGACACACTTTCCTGTCCTGAAACTCTATGAAAGCTATTTCCTTTTCCTTTATTTAAAAAGAAGCATTTTGCTCTTATGATTTTTTGGTAGCTAAAAAAGAAAAAAAAAATGGAAGCATTGTCATACCCTAAATTTGCTGCTGTTCAGAAAATTAGATAAATAAATATACTATCTGACCCTATAAGGAGTAAAAACATTGATTCCGAGAAAATTTAGCATAAAATACAACATTTATAGCATAATGAAAGTGCTACTATGGAAAACACTTAGGATGCCCCATAAGCCTGATTATGTAGCAGGAAAAGATTAAACTCTACCTACATGGTCTTCATAAACAGTTCAAGAGAATATCTATTAGTTCATTTATTTAACAAATATTTTTGAGTGCCCCATATGTAAAAGATCTTAGTGCTATAAAATGTTTGAGATGCACAGATAAAATTAACGTGCTCTTAAGAAACTTATAGTCTCGTAGAGGTTATAAAAATAACTTAAATATGGCAGAGACTGCTATTTACCCATCAGTATCCCTTTTAGCATTCAACTGAATGTCTATACACCCCTTACAGTTAGATGGTACATATGATTTTTCAATGTTGGTTAATGAAATACAAGCAGAGTGCTGCTGTTGGAGACTTCTGGAAAGGCTTTCTAAGGGGAGCTCACTCCCACCTGGGAGGGTAGGCCTTTTGTCCCTTACCTTGTCCCTTCCTCTTTCCTATTTCCTGGAACACATATGGCTTGAGTTTAGCAGCTATCTTGAACAATCAAGTGACCTTCGGGATGGAAATATCAGACTGGGCAAATCAAAAGATAGAACAAGATCTTTTGAGCAAGGAGTCTACATACCAGACCTACACAGCATACTTCCCACTGCTTTTACATCAGAGAACGATTAACCTCTGTCTTATTCAGATACAAGCCTAATATTAACTGACACATTAAATTACTGTGATTAATATTGGGAAGTGGTAAGTAATATTATGTATGTACAAATCAAATGCCATGGGAACAGAGATGGGGAAATGGTGATGAGCAGAGAGGATTTTCTGAGAAGGTGGTATATTAGCTAGCGAGGGGTATCAGAACAAAATAGCACAGATAGGGCGGCTTAAGCAACAGAAATTTATTTTCCCACAGTTTTAGAGGGTAGAAGTTCAAGATCGAGGTGCTGTCAGAGTTGGTTTCTGGTGGGAAATCTCTTCCTGGCTTGTAGAGGATTGTCTTCTTGCCGTGTTCTCGCATGGCCTTTCCTCTGTGTGTAGTGAGGGAGAGAGATCTCTGTTGTGTCTTCCTCTTCTCATAAAGCCTATAGAATTAGGACCCCACCCTTATGTCTTCGTTTAACCTTAATGACCTCCCTAAAGGTTCTATTTCACATTATGGGTTTGGGCTTCAAAATATCAATTTTGAGAAGACACAATTCAGTCCATACAGGTGGTATGTGAACTAGACTTATAAAGTTGGATAGAAATTAAATATACAAAAACTGCCAGTGTTGAAAACTAGGGAACTAAATAACTAGACATAGGGATGGATATTCAGAGTGTACATGTAAGACAAGAGTGGTTCCAGTTGATCAGACTCTAAGGGCCATAAAGGGAATTGAACTGTAAGAACCATAAAATAGAAAACAGAATTGGACAGCTAGATGGGAGATTGAATGCCCGGTTCAAGTTCAGACTTCATTGTTCAGATAATGAGGAGTCATTGAAGGTTTATGAGCTGAGTAATGACACGATCAGAGCTGAACTGCAGAAAGATCATTTGTGGGTAGTGTATGAGAGATTGGACTGAGTGGAAACTGGAAACAGAGAACAGTAAAAAAGACCATTGCAATAGTTCAGGGGAAAGACAATGACCTGAAAGTTAGATCCAATTAAGTATAATTATTAATAAGTATAAATAGCAAGAATTTAAAGTAAAATTCTTAATATTTTTCTTATCTCTCTTTTTCCATTTGATATTTGGTATTTTTATCCTGCAGCTTTTTTTTTTGGCATTTTCAGTTCTGAAGACTTAATCCCACTATTGAGAAAATTTTACAGGCAAGTACATGGAATTCACATCCAACAATTAAGGAATTTTTGGAAATTTTAAAGGGAGAAAAAAATCACTTGTCAGAGATCTGGAATACTCATTTTGAAACTGGATTTGCTTACGCATAAGGAATCTTACAGTTTTGGTTTTTGAAATACTTAAATATTTCACAATTAAAAATATAACTGTCTGGAAAATGCTAAACTGGGCACTTGAATTTTATTGAGCTACACAAATTGACTACTAAATGAACACTCATCACGTTATCCATACCATTCAAAATAAACATCAATATTTATTATGTAAATAGGAATTAAAAACAAAACAAAATTCTCGGTAAGACCTCATATGTAACAAAACCAGCATATTTTGCTTGTGTTTTAGCTACCGAGTTGTTTAGTTTTTCATGTTTTTTTCTCAAAACAATTTCATTTCTTCTCATGCTGGAATTCAGCCCATAGTCATATTCAGGATAGCCAGAACTAGAGTCCATTTGGCATTGATCCAGTTGATGCTTAGTTGAAATAAATTATTGTTTCCAAATAGCCCTCTTGTTTTGTTGCTATTTTCTTTCCCAGACTAGAGGCTTAGTGGTTTAAAACACATCCTTGTAGTTTTTCCGCAATGCCAGAATCACAATCTAATCCTTTAGTTTGCAGAGGAGGGAAATATGTCATTAATCAATAAATAGCTACTGACTTATCATCATGAGCAAGGCAGTAGGCTAGGCACTCTTGGGAATACAAATGGAACCCCTGTTCACTGACTCGTAAGACTTAGTTTGAAATTAAAAAAAATTTTTTCGATATTTTCTCCAACAAGAAAGTCTCAGGAGCTCTGGCTTGTTTGAAATTACTCTGGAATAGCCTGGGCCTCCCTAGCAAGAGGCTCATGCATATTTCTTACTGGTGTTTCTCCGTTACCA
>NW_011888805.1:12464169-12471544 GCF_000151845.1 Pteropus vampyrus
TCTCTCTCTCTCTCTCTCTCTCTCTCTCTCTCTCTTTCTTTCTTTCATACTTTCTGGTACTAGATCTCAGAAACTAGACAGAAGGACCATCTCAGGGACTAATATGAAAGATCCTTCAGCTTACACTCTCTTACTCAACTCTTTCTTCTTTCCTTAAAATGAGTTCTTTCTGATACGTTTTCTTCATTCCCGAGACCTCCAACTCCCTAAATGTATCTGATTCCCCGGGTGAAACAGCAGAGGTTGAGAAGCTGGAATTACAACAATAAAGCAATTCTTGTAAAAGGCTCTATTTCCCTGATGTTTGTAGCCTTGTATGGAGCAGGCAGTTGGCTTTGCAGCCTGTGGGAAAGTGGAGCACAGGTCAAGGTAATAGGAGAAATCTGCAACTGGAAGGAACTAGAAACAAGTTGATATATGGAATGATCACATTGCTCTAAATAATGAACTAAACTAACCTATATCTAGGAAGAGAAGAAGGTGGCAACACTCAAAAGATTATGTATTTGAAAACTTCATTTAACAATCTCAAAATGGTAAATGACTGCAAAAACTGATCTTTTTTTCACAACTGCCCTTACGGGTAGCTGGCGTCCCTTAACGAGACTCTAGCTTCCTCTTATCCTTTTTTCAGTCAAAGACTTCTGGACATAAATCCTGAGCTAGTAGATCTTCAGTCCCAGTTCCCAACACCCCCTTGAAGCATACTCAAATCAGACTCCAACCACACAAGTGTTTGTGTTTAAATTTTGGGAGGGATGTTATAATAATCATATTCCTAGGATAAACTCCACTTGATCATTACACATTTTTCTTTCAGATATTACTAGATTCAATTTGCTAACATTTTGTTTCTTATAATGTTCTTGTTAAGTTTTGATATCAGAGTTATGCTGACATCATAAGTTGAGTTAGGAGGGATTTCTTCCTATTCATTTCTCTGAAAGAGTTTCGTGTAACATTGGTCAAATGCTTCATAAAACTAACCAAAGAATCTATCTGATTATAGAGCTTTCTTTTTCATTTGCAGATGAGTGAAAAAAGGATGAATATTCAAGAAATGGTTTTGACATAATTGGTGAAGAAGGAAAAAAAATTAAAACTAAATCTTTCTCTCTCATACACACATACTCACACACACAAATACATTCACAAAATTAAAGGTTTAAGAAAAAAATCTAATATAAAAAGAAAAATAAAAATTAAAGAAAATACATGAGAGATACATGAGAATGTGTTTATGATTTTAGGATATAAATGTTTTTCTAAACAAAACACAATAAGCACAAATTATAGCCAAAAGAAAATTAATTGCATCAAAATTAAATTCTTTTTTTGTTATATAAGACCCTATAATTAGAGGAAAAATACACACTACAGAAATGGGAAAGATAGTTTTAATATATATATATATATATATATATATATACAATAAATATTTATATACAGAACATACAAATTATTCTTAAAAATCAACCAATAAAGGACAAACAATTCGATAGACAAATGAACATAAATATAAACAGGTAAATTGAAACAAGAGGGTTTATTAAATGGCTAATAAACAAATGAAAAGATACTTACTGGAATACTAGAATATGTAAAGAAAAATCAAAAAGATATGCAACTGCATAGTCATTGGTTGGGGAAAATAACTTTGATACTTGATAATGAAGAAAATAAAATGGAATAAACATTGCTATGAGGGTTACTTAAAATAGCATCAGGAGGTTATTAAGGAGGTGGGGACTGCATGTCTTGAGCGTCCATTTTCAGAGCTGCTGTTAAGTTGCTAACCTGTTGATAAACCCAGTTCAAGGCTGAGCCATAAACATCTTGGAATAACTACTACATATATGAACTTTATTTCCTTCTTGGTAGTTTTTGCCTCCCTTATTTGCATATTGGAACTAACCAATCCCTGTTAACCTAGCCATTGATCTTTCATTTGCATAAAATAATTACATTTTGTGGTTTTTGTCTTTATAAACTGGTTTTCTATCTCTCCAGAGTGTAGTCTGAGTTGCTACCTGAATCCATGTCTCTCAGATTGCAATCCTTTTGTTCAAAATAAACATCTTTTGTTCTTTATTAGAGCCCGAATCCCTTCTTTGGTTAACATACTTATTGTTATGAAATATGTAGAATGACATAAAAACTATACACTTCTGGTTGAAGTATGACTTGTTAAAAGCATTTTAGAGATATTTGGTAAAATATATATACCTTAGGACTCAGAAATTCCACATGTACGTATAACCCTAAGAAAACTCTGAGACATGTATATAAAGGAAATACACAAAACAGTTGAAAACAGCAACGTTTATGTTAAAGGAACACAGGAGGCACCTTTAAGCTGAACAACATAAGCATGATTAAAAATTGGGATATATTTATTTACTGGCTTACTATATAGCAGTGAAAATGAATGAATGAACTTTACAACTATAATGTCGAATGAAACTAATAAGTTGCAGAGGAATCCATACAGCGTGGCACTACTTCTATAAAGCATAAAACATACAAAAACAATACCATATATTGCTTAGAGAATGTGTGTGTGTGTGTGTGTGTGAGAGAGAGAGAGAGAGAGAGAGAGAGAGAGAGATGCATATATTCTAATTAGTAAAAGTGTAAGGAAATGGTTGAAAATGATAAACTTCAAGTGAAGGTGGCAATTATCTTTGAGAAAGAGGAAAATTCAATCAAGTATATATATATATATATATATATATTCAAGTATATATATATATATATATATATATATATATGGCTTCAATTCTAATGCTAAATTTTTATTCTTACGCTTGATAGTAGCCACATATATTTTTATATTTGTTTATGTTTGAAATATTACATAATATATTTCAAGAGGAAAGAAAAATAATTTATATATTAATAGATTAAAAAGAGAAATAGCATACAATTATTTCAGAGGCAAAAAAACCTCTTGATATAATCCAGCCTTCATTCATTATCAAAACTCTAAGTAAAAAAGGAGTGGAAAGCAATTCCCTTAATAAGATAAAATAATACAAAAAACATAGCAAACATCACACATCTTGGACATTTTTTAAAGTGTTCACTTAAGATTCACATTAAGACAAAGTTGCCTACTTATATTTAACATTATACAGTAGATCCAGCTGTCTCAACCAGCTAAGGACAAGACATAAAACTATGATCGGAAAAGGGGGATCAAATTGCCTCCTGCGGTTCCCCATTCTCCTTTTTCCTTCTCCAGGTGCATGTTTCAGCCTGCTCACCTCTCCGTGTCAGCACTGCCCAGAGGTTCCTCTCTCCAGGAGCCTAGGCGCCCAGCTCCCAACTTCCTTAGTAATTTGCAGCTTAAATTTCTTATTGCTTTTTTTTCACAGAGGAAAAGAAGTAACAAAACAAACACAAATAGAAAACAAAACTTTTATCCTTCCTGAACTAAAATTCTATCCTCCTTTCTCAAACACTATAAAAATAGGAACTGCCCAGCTCCAACACACCATCTACCTTGCACATATCTTCCTAATTTCAGATGTTCTGTCTTTGCAGGAGAATTATCTAAATGGCTTTTCCTGTGTGTCTAGGTTCAGCCAATGTAGCACTGTGTGATGTGTGTGGATCATCCTGGGCACGATTTCCCACTGCTTACAGTTCTCATGATGTAAGAGCTTATTTTATCAGTTATTCCCTAAATCTGTTTTAAACACAATAAACCAACTGTGTCTTCACATTCCTTTGGGGAAGTCAATTCTTCTTACTCATAAAGAGAAGGAACAGAAGAAAGAATTTTCTAAGTTAAAAATCTTATTGAACCAATCCTCTTAGTATAAATAAAGAAAAAAAAGATGATTCAAGAAATCATTCATTATAGTAATAAAATTTTATGTTTACAAAGCATTTTACAGGTTTCAAAGTACTTTTCCATCCATTAGCTTGGCATTTCCATACTCATTTGACCCCAGAATATTAATAATATTAAGTAGAGGTATAATAGAAAAATATGATATATAAAGTATGCTTAGTTATCATAAGTAGCAAAAAATGATACCATAGAGTAAATAATTCCTCAAAATAATCAAAATTCAATTTTTAAAAATGTATACAGAATTCTTATGAAACATTGAGAAACAGATTTTTAGAAGAATCATGTCAGATAGCAATGGCAAGTTTTATGATGTCAATTATGGAAAAGATACTATTTTTCTGTTATTAATGCTTTCAAATATAAAACTACTGTGACAAAAATAATGGAGAACACAATATAAAATATTGAATTCATCTAATTCTTTTATTCTGATGTTCCCTTCTAGACTTCACCCATACATATTCGATTTTTATATGCACGGCATATTATCAATTCCTATTTCTTATTCAGTAAATATATGTCAGAAACATTTTCCTAATTTCTTTATTGATAATTCTCATTTTAGTGGTTATGTAGTTTTACAGAGTATATATAAGCTAAAATTTAATTACTGTCTTTCCAATTATTGGGCATTTAGATTTTGTTCAGAAAGTATCAGAGAATATGCATGTGCATCCTGGCACTATCCTCATGTTGTGTGCAATTTGGCATTATTTCAAAATAAAAAGGAATTTAATTTGAAATAATGCCAAATTGCACACAACATGAGGATAGTGCCAGGGTGATGCTTTAGACTAACCATTGAATTTCAGGCCAGCCCATATATTAGATATTGGAGGTACTCAGTAATTATTTTTCGACTCTCTGAATGAATAAAATCTTGTTTTTTGAACTATATTGCAAAATTGCTTTTAAAAATGATTGCTGAAATATTTATTAAAACTAAAAATGTGTGAATATACTAGTTTCAACACACCCTCATTAAAACTAGATATTTTAATGATTTAAAAATATTTCATTTCTAATATAATATATTATAAAGTATACCTCTTTGGTAATGAAGTTGAATACATTTTCATGTTTGTTATTTAATAATATTTGCTCTTTTTCTAATTGTTGGTTCAGATTTGGAAAATGAGGTTCAGGGAAATTGGATGATAAGTAAGAAATATACACCTGAATAGAAATTAGGCAAGTTTCAAATCTCTAACCTTCTGGTACATTAAAATATGGTGTCCACCAAAAAAAAAAAAAAACACCAAATGCAGTTATTTTTTAAACAGCAATTTTGATTAATTCATCTTTAGAGAGTTATATATTGATATGTTTCCTCGGGTATAATATTTGTGCTTTGGCATCTGTAGAAACTATGAATATACTATTCTCAAATCCTAGATTGTTATAGATTTAATTTAGCTGAATCTCCAATTATTTTACTTATATTAGTAGTAACTAGTAATCACTGACTATTTGAATTCAATAAATTATTTTCTGAAATTTTAAAATGTTTTAAAATTACTTAAAGTGTTTTCAGGTTTGAGAGGATTTTATTTACAGGTTAAAATCCTTTCACCTCTTGTATATAATAAGTCAATTGTATTTTTCACATTCCCTTTACTGTTACTGTATGACAAGTCACAGAATAATTTTTGAATATTATATATATCCTCAAAGAAAATAAAATTTTAGTGTCTGAGAAAGAAGATAATGGAAAGAAGATATTTTTCAGAGAGGTTTTAAGGACATCAGGGCATCCTTCTGTGAGGAGGCAATAAAAGGCCTACAGTTGGGGAAAGAAAAAAAGATAAATGATACTTTTCTATCCTAGTCAGTTTTATCACTGTTGAAATATCAAGGAAAAAAATATATTTTCATTACCTAATTAGACATTTGCTTTTAAGTGCTTAATTTCTGATACTTTTTGACAAAATTTTATTTACGTGAAGCATAATTAAATCAGGTATTCCGGAGTTAGGGTGAAATGGCCAGGTTTTGCTGGAAGGAGAGCCGAGATGGCCACTGGATGGGAACTGGCTTGAAACATATTCCTCAGGATAGCTAGTGCCCCACACTCCATGTGTGACACGTACTGCAGGAGTAGCTAAGGGGTGCTAAGCTTTTATTCACTGAACTCTCATCCCCACTTCTCAGTGAAACTTCTATAAATCAGTAAGTTAGAGAATGGTGAAATAATAACTGTAACTTTAATATTTGAGAGAATGGTCATAGTTTTTTTGCAGGGCTCATCATTTGTACAAATCTACACATGCATACGCACATACATATATATGCATACGCATACATGTATACGGGTTCTTGTTTTTATATGGCAACATACGTGCTTCTTATAATTCTTTTCTCCTAGATCTTTGTAATAATATCACACTTGTCTAGTAGGTAGTTGCAGAAAATAAATCTATTTCTGGCAGGGAAATTGCAAAGCAAACTGAAGTTTTCTAAAGCTTTAAACACTTCAGGATCTTGTGATTTATACTTTCTCCTTTGTAGATTTAGAACAATCCTTGGTACTTATGCAGTTTGCACAAATTTTGTGTAAAATAAAATGTTCATATCAAAGGATAATAAGTTACACCACAGCTTCTCTACAAGACATGCTACTTCTAACTTTATTTTGTGAAATAGTTCTTAGATGAATTTGTCCAGTCGGTTGAGATTTGGTACTCTGAAATAGATTGGATTTTAGAGGGATTCCGAACAGTTAAAATGGAACGCCCTCTGGTGTCCCTTCATAGTATTGCCAGTAAGAAGACGAGTATTATTGAAAAGGAGGAGGAAAGCAAACTGCTCCAACCTCCTTTTCCAGTTTTTGATCCCCGTATAAATGAATGCTTCATCCTTCCAGGGGTCAATTTCTGCCAAGAAAGGTTGGTTAATCTCTGAGTATAAGAGAATAATTCTCAAGCACATTTGAGACAATTTTTATGATTCCTAGAAATTCTGGGAAAGAATTCAAGGATGGCTAAAATTCCCAAAGAGCAGGAGGAAGCTGATCTATGTTTACCTGAAAGTTGGTGCTGTCTGTAAAAAATAGGTTTCATTAAATAATCAGCAAAACTGTGATAGTCAGAAAAGATTTGAAAGCAAGTGAAAAACTTTAAAGAATCCCCTTCATCTTTCTTTTATCAATTAACTGTGATACTTAGTAGGAGCTTAATAAGTTTTTTGTTCACTAACTGGTTGGAGTTAGTGTTCTCAGAGGCCAAAGGACACAGGTTAAAGCTTTGAGGGAAAAAGTCCTTCTCTAGAAGTACCCCAATAACTTAAAATGTATTCAGTCTAAAGAGAGAACTCCATAAACCTCTTGCTGTGAAGTAGGAAGGAAAGAAGCCTGATGACATGGACACTTGCAATAGAAATGAGAACATGCAAAATGTAGGGAGAGAAGCACAGAAAATGTGTAATAAGACCAAAGGTAAACTGTTTGTACATTATAATTCCATCTAGAGCTTGGTCTAGACAGAGAAGGTGGTGACACCACCATATGGTCTCTCC
>NW_011888805.1:12472069-12474681 GCF_000151845.1 Pteropus vampyrus
GTCCAGTCGGTTGAGATTTGGTACTCTGAAATAGATTGGATTTTAGAGGGATTCCGAACAGTTAAAATGGAACGCCCTCTGGTGTCCCTTCATAGTATTGCCAGTAAGAAGACGAGTATTATAGAAAAGGAGGAGGAAAGCAAACTGCTCCAACCTCCTTTTCCAGTTTTTGATCCCTGTATAAATGAATGCTTCATCCTTCCAGGGATCAATTTCTGCCAAGAAAGGTTGGTTAATCTCTGAGTATAAGAGAATAATTCTCAAGCACATTTGAGACAACTTTTAAGATTTCTAGAAATTCTGGGAAAGAATTCAAGGATGGCTAAAATTCCCAAAGAGCAGGTGGAAGCTGATCTATGTTTACCTGAAAGTTGGTGCTGTCTGTAAAAAATAGGTTTCATTAAATAATTAGCAAAACTGTGATAGAAAAGATTTGAAAGCAAGTGAAAATGTTTAAAGAATCCCTTTCATCTTTCTTTTATCAATTAACAGTGATACTTAGTAGGAGCTTAATAAGTTTTTTGTTCACTAACTGGTTGGAGTTACTGTTCTCAGAGGCCAAAGGACACAGGTTAAAGCTTTGAGGGAAAAAGTCCTTCTCTAGAAGTACCCCAATAACTTAAAATGTATTCAGTCTAAAGAGAAAACTCCATAAACCTCTTGCTGTGAAGTAGGGAGGAAAGAAGCCTGATGACATGGACACTTGCAATAGAAATGAGAACATGCAAAATGTAGGGAGAGAAGCACAGAAAATGTGTAATAAGACCAAAGGTAAACTCTTTGTACATTATAATTCCCTCTAGAGCTTGGTCTAGACAGAGAAGGTGGTGACACCACCGTATGGTCTCTCCTTCCCCTTTTATCAACGATAACTCCAGGCAGGATCTGGGCATTGGGGAATGGTTAGAGTTGTGATTTTAGAGGTAATTATCAGAGGCAGTGCAGAGGCAGAGGTAATTATCAGAGGGGAGGCGAGGGGTTAGCCAGCATTAAAGGAAAGAGCCTAGGACTAGGTTATAAATTCCAAACGGAGAAAAACAAAAGTGGGTTGAGATCTGAAACAAAATAGGTCAGGAACTGAAAGAGAAGTTACCTGAGAAATGCCTGAGAAAGTATGAAAGAATTTATGGGTCCAGGATTCCACATCCCACATGTTTTATTGTTTGTTTTGTTTTGTTTTGTCTTGTTTGGAATCCTTATGGCTTATGCTACAGTATAAAGAATTGACATATTGCAAACGAAAATCATGTCCCCAGTGCAAGTTGATTCAAAGCCAGAAGATTCCCCAGAACTTTGGTTTGAATAATGGAGTAAAGTCTTTTGAAAATTAGTTTGCTTTTTTCCGCCTACACATCCTCTTCCTCTTTGTATCTTAAACGTCGATAACTAGTATCTGTACAATTTCAGAATCCTGAAATTATTATTTTATAAACTTAAGATGAAGTGGGCCACAATTGTGTTCTCTGGAACCATATCTTTTCATATCTCTACTGTTGCACTTAGATGTTGGAGTTTGATTAGTCGTTTCCATCTCAACTGTTCCCATTTGTAGTAAAGCCCATAAAAGCAAAGGTTATGCTTATTCATTTTCCTATTCTTAGCACCTAGCCCAGATGTTCTTGTTTAAAAGAAAAGGTGATATTAATATTTTGTTTAGGAAATGAAGAAATAAATGATAGAGGTACATTTCAAAAAATGGACTGTAGATAAACTGAGACCAGGTCAAACGTTTATACGTTGGGCCTTTAATTTTCTGTTTGATGTGGGCTGCCAGGAGCTTAAACAAAAGAAAAATAAGAAATAAAAACCAAACAAGCATAATAAAGTGTTTCACATTGTTTAGTTTAGTATGTAAAATGGAATTCAAAAGAGGACCCCTGGCATCTCGTAAAATTTAAATCATACTATGAATTTGTTTTTTCATAAATGTCAAGTGTGACACACTTTTCAAGGAGGGCCTAGGTTTGGTGGTCAGCACTGAGAATGATGATTAATTTCTGACGGCTAATTACCCAGGTTATTAATGAGGTGAGTGAAACAGAAAATAACAGATCCCACTTGATGCCTTTTTAGAGGACCAATTTTTCTCATCTTTATTTTAAAAATCATAATTGCCCTGAACTTTGTTGTCTTCAGGACATCTTTCTGATTGGGCTCACATAACAATTACAATCTAGTGAAACTCACATTAAAAAAAAAAAGAATCTGTGGTTGTTTTCTTGTTTCTTTTTCTTTTTTCTCCTCCAGGAGAATTGTTTGAGCACGTTTTAATTGCTTGTCTGAGTGATGGCCTCTGATCTTGGTGGCTCTGCTGAGTCTGTGGCTGTGGTTGTTTGAAAACAATCAATGCCAGTTTTTTAAATGCACAACGTTTTACTTCTAAAAATTATAAACCATTTCTTATTGGTCACCTATTATAATTCTAAGTTACTCTCCTTCTTGAAAAATTAGTAATCCTGGGTTTCTGAGACTAATATTTTAACCAAGGAATAAAATGGATTCCCATTCAGCTCTTCCATGGTGATGGTTTTCATCATCCATAATCTTCTTTGGAGGGCCCGTGAGAAACCACCCAAGACTGCTCCCTTTAAATGTTATTTTAAATGTTATTT
>NW_011888805.1:12475581-12479308 GCF_000151845.1 Pteropus vampyrus
CATAATTGCCCTGAACTTTGTTGTCTTCAGGACATCTTTCTGATTGGGCTCACATAACAATTACAATCTAGTGAAACTCACATTAAAAAAAAAAAAAAAGAATCCGTGGTTGTTTTCTTGTTTCTTTTTCTTTTTTCTCCTCCAGGAGAATTGTTTGAGCACATTTTAATTGCTTGTCTGAGTGATGGCCTCTGATCTTGGTGGCTCTGCTGAGTCTGTGGCTGTGGTTGTTTGATAACAATCAATGCCAGGATTTAAATGCACAACGTTTTACTTCCGAAAATTATAAACCATTTCTTATTGGTCACCTATTATAATTCTAAGTTACTCTCCTTCTTGAAAAATTAGTAATCCTGGGTCTCTGAGACTAATATTTTAACCGAGGAATAAAACGGATTCCCATTCAGCTCTTTCATGGTGGTGGTTTTCATCATCCATAATCTTCTTTGGAGGGCCCGTGAGAAACCACCCAAGACTGCTCCCTTTAAATGTTATTTTAAATGTTATTTTGAAATGCTTGGTTCTGTGCCCGAAAATTGACCCAACACAAGCTTATATTCTTGGTAACCTGGTTACTTGGTCATGGAACCTGCACCTTGATATTACTGGAGAAGTCGCTGACAGATGGAAAAACATCCTTAAAACTGAGATAACCCTTTTAAGAAATATAAAATCAAAAGTTTTTCTCATATTTTTTTACAAAAAATTATTTGCTCTATTTTTAAAAGTTATCATTTAATAGTTGCTAAGATTTGAATATAATGACTCACTTAAACTTTTTTTTAAAAAAAATCAATGAAAAATTACAAACATTCACAAATGTAGAGTGAATAGTACAATGGAACCTTTGTATAAACATCATCTGGATTTGGCGCTTATTAACAGTTTGCTATCTTTGCTTGACCATTCCTTTTTCTTCCCTTCGTTTTCTTTGCTGAAATATATTAAAACAAATCCCACATCATATTATTGTGTATATCTCAAAAAGGAACCTTTTTTTAAGTATAACCACAATACCATTATTATGTCTAATGAAATTAAAAATGTTTTTGGATCACATAATATTCAATCCATAATCTATTTCTTCGATTGTATCAAAACATGCTTTTATTGTTGATTTGTTGTGAATGTAACAGTGTCCAGAAATATATCTGAGTTCCCACATGATACCCACTGATTAAGAACATAATGATGACAAATCATCCACATGAACTTGGCAACACTTTTAAATGGGATTGTATTTTACTATTCTCCATATCATCTACATGTATTTGAAAAATGATAGTGCCTATATGTGAGAGATTTTTCAGGCTACAGACAATTCTTGGTGACCATATGCATTTGCAGCATTTGTAATGATTTTGAATCCCCTTCTCAGGCTATGAGTCCTTGATCCTTGTTGTAGTAGTTCAATACATGTAAAATGTAATTTGATGAGAGAGACGTTAGCTTTGTTTTTGAGACTATAAACATATATATAAGATCTTTCACAAGTTCACTTAAGGTACCAGGTAGCCATCTCTTTTTCTCTTAAAGTCTGGAAATTTTAGCTACAAATCGCTTTACCACAGGCAGTTTCATCAATTTAACCTTCCTAGTTGGACTGTATGTATATAAGTTAGACCTTGCTGAGTTAACAAGCCATCTTAAAATTTCATGGTTTTAAACAGCAATCATTTATTTATCTCACAAATTTGCAGATTGGTGATTTGCAATAGTCTCAGCTGGACAATCTTTCTGCTCTCAGCCAGATTTGGCGGGTATGTCCAAGGCCTCTCTCCATGTGAACTCTCATTCTGCACCAGGCTAGCTTGGGCTTGTTCATGGTGGCTTTGTTCTAAGAATATCAAGCTAGTGGGCCTAGTGCATAAATAGTTTTCCTGCTTCTGCTTGTGTTACATTTGAAACGGCCCCATTGGTCAAAGCAAGTCACAAGATTAGTTCAAACCAATGGGCTGGAGAAAAACTTTTGATTGGAGGAGCTTCAGAGTAACTATGGATCTAAGGCAGGGAAGAATTTTTTGTGGCCAGTTTTTAAATCTGCCACAGAGATGAACTTACTGTAGATTCATAGGCAGCTTAATATATGCTAGATGTTATTTCAATATTCCCATTTTATAAGTGAGGAAGTTACTCTAAAAAAAAAAAACCAAAAAACAAAAAACAAAGTTTCCAAGATCTTGATGATAAATAATGGCACTAAAATTTGAGCCTATTTCTACCTGACCTCGATGGTCTTACTGTTAGACTATATTGTTTCTCAGGTGCCTTGGAGGGATAACAAGTTTGCTTTAGATTACAAAAAACTATAATAACAATATACAACAGAGAGAGGAATTTGCTTCTATTATTGAAGTGTGTATGACATTTTGCTCATTTAGCAACTTTCTTCTCTCCAAAGTTTTAGATCAATGGCAATAGTTATTTTTTTCTGTCTTAGACTAAATCCATGTATAATTAATAAAGATTTCAAATTGTAAATGTAGTGCTGTAGAATAAATTCTAATTAAAACTAAAAACATGTAATAATGACTTGAATTTGTCCCAAAGTCAGACAAGAGTCTATATTAGTTAACTTATGACCATAGACATAGAAAATTCCTGCAATAATCAGAGCAAAATTAAACCAAAAATTTTTGAGTTTCCTATTCTTCAAAAAACAGTGTGAGAGTGTGAAAAAAAAATGTGTGAAAGAGGAAGAAATGAAGAAAGGAGAGGGTGAGAGAAAAAGTGAAAAGAGAAATGAGAGAACAAACACTAGAGGAAGAGATTCAAACAAATGCAATAGAAGGCAATTCTGTCAGCACAATTAATTAAATTCTTAGAAAGTAATTATACTTTTGCTGATTTAGAAAGATGATATTTCCCTCCTCTATACACAATAGAAATTCAGGAACTGTGTTCTGGTTTAATAGTACACACTTCAGGTCATTTTAAAATGCTTTTTATTTTGAGATAATTTTAGATTCATATGCAATCGTCAGGAATAATACAGAAATATCTCATTACTCTTTCCCCAGTTTCCCCAAGGGTAACATTTTGTCAGATCATTTTGAAGAGAAAAAAAAAACAACATTTATTTCGTTTAAAAAATAAGGCCACAGAATGCAAAATTTCCAACAATGAAAATCATGTACTACATTACATTAACAGAATAAAGTACAAAAACTACATTATCATCTCAATTGATTTTAGTATATGTGCTGTGGAAGTGAGCACATCATAATCTCAATTAAAACCCTGAAGATTCCACCAAATGAGAAACCTGTTAAAAACTAATAAACAAATTCAGGAAAGTTGATTTTTCACCAAGGAGGTGAAAGATTGTACACTGAAAACTATAAAAAAAATTGCTGAAAGAAATTTTAAAAGACACAAATGAGTGGAAAGACTTCTCATAGTCATGAATTAGAAGACCATGTTGTTAAGATGTCAGCACTGCCTCCAAATTATCAATGTGATTCCTATGAAGATTCAATAGTCTCTATCAAAATCTCAATGTTATTTTTTTTGCAGAAATAGAAAAATCCATCCTAAAATTCACATGAAGTCTTAAGGGGCCCAGAATATTCAAAAACAATTTCAAAACAATTCCTGATTTCAAAACACATTACAAACTATTTCAAAATAGTGCGGTACTGGCATACAGACAGACAAAATAGAATAGAATAAGAGTAGAAGAGAACAGAACAAAGTAGAATAGAATAGAATAGAATAGAATAGAATA